>NC_091286.1:46831812-47156201 GCF_032444005.1 Ranitomeya imitator
GATGCCTCTTTTTTCCTCCTGTAAACTCTATGTTAATGCCTTTGCCCAAAAAGCTCTACTTTTGTCTCATCTGACCAGAGAACATTCTTCCAAATAATTTTAGGCCTTTTCAGGTAAGTTTTGGCAAACTCCAGCCTGGCTTTTTTATGTCTCGGGGTAAGAAGTGGGGTCTTCCTGGGTCTCCTACCATACAGTCCCTTTTCATTCAGACGCCGACGGATAGTACGGGTTGACACTGTTGTACCCTCGGACTGCAGGGCAGCTTGAACTTGTTTGGATGTTAGTCGAGGTTCTTTATCCAACATCCGCACAATCTTGCGTTGAAATCTCTTGTCAATTTTTCTTTTCCGTCCACATCTAGGGAGGTTAGCCACAGTGCCATGGGCTTTAGACTTCTTGATGACACTGTGCACGGTAGACACAGGAACATTCAGGTCTTTGGAGATGGACTTGAAGCCTTGAGATTGCTCATGCTTCCTCACAATTTGGTTTCTTAAGTACTCAGACAGTTCTTTGGTCTTCTTTCTTTTCTCCATGCTCAATGTGGTACACACAAGGACACAGGACAGAGGTTGAGTCAACTTTAATCCATATCAACTGGCTGCAAGTGTGATTTAGATATTGCCAACACCTGTTAGGTGCCACAGGTAAGTTAGAGGTGCTGTTAATTATACAAATTAGAGAAGCATCACATGATTTTTCGAACAGTGCCAATACTTTTGTCCACCCCCTTTTTTATGTTTGGTGTGGAATTATATCCAATTTGGCTTTAGGACAATTCTTTTTGTGTTTTTTTCATTAAAGACAAATTAAATGAAGATAATAATAACAAAGAATTTGTGATTGCAATCATTTTCAGGAAGAAACTGAGTATTATCTGACAGACTTCCAGGGGTGTCAATACTTTTGGCCACAACTGTATAAAGTATAATGCAGAGATAAAAAATGAGTTACATGGGTAAGACATGCATCATACCAAAATGGTAAATGAGTGCATATAATATAATGACGTTGCAAATGGCAAAAAAATCCAAAGATAAATCTCCATAAGTAAAAAGGGCCAAGTGCAAAGGTAGATGAATGTAGGAAATGCAGCAAAAAGTAAAGCACAATGTCGAATGAATGCATACCCGTCAGGTAGTGTAGCAAGTACAAGCTGTCCGGTATGGTGTAAGCCCCTGACGTGTGTTTTGGCAATTCCTTCACAAACTCCATGACGAAGGAGTTACCAAAATGCATATTGGATACTCACTTTGACTCTGACCCCCCCCATCCTGCATCAAATCCTTGAAAACCGAGGGTCTGATTTTTGTCTAACGGCTCCTGTGATGCCACAGTTCAATATTCATTATGCTTTGTACTACGGAGACTATAATCATCTCTCGTATTCAGCCGACTTAACATTATGTTCAGCCCAGTAGGGTTAACACCTTCTTGGAGCCAATAATTGGAATACAGTGGGTACGGAAAGTATTCAGACCCCTTTAAATTTTTCACTCTTTGTTTCTTTGCAGCCATTTGGTAAATTCAAAAAAGTTCATTTTTTCTCATTAACCCCTTTCTGACATGTAACGTACTATCCCGTCGAGGATGGGTGGGCCCGTATGACCACCGACGGGATAGTACGTCATACGCGATCGGCTGCGCTCACGGGGGGAGTGCGGCCGATCGCGGCCGGGTGTCAGATGACTATCGCAGCTGACATCCGGCACTATGTGCCAGGAGCGGTCATAGACCGCCCCCGGCACATTAACCCCTGGCACACTGCGATCTAAGATGATCGCAATGTGCCGGCGGTACAGGGAAGCATCGCGCAGGGAAGGGGCTCCCTGCAGGCTTCCCTGAGACCCCCGGAGCAACGCAATGTGATCGCGTTGCTGCAAGGGTCTCTTACCTCCTCCTCCCTGCAGCAGGCCCAGATCCAAGATGGCCACGGCATCCGGGTCCTGCAGGGAGGTGGCTTACCAGCGCCAGCTGCTGGTAAGCCTGCATCAGTGCACGTCAGATCGCTGATCTGACACAGTGCACAGCAAAGTGTCAGATCAGCGATCTTACACTGTAACATGATGCCATAATTTTTTCTATAAAATAGTTTTTATCGTATAAAAGCGCCAAAACATTAAAAAAATGATATAAATGAGGTGTCGCTGTAATCGTACTGAACCAAAGAATAAAACTGCTTTATCAATTTTACCAAATGCGGAACGGTATAAACGCTTCCTCCAAAAGAAATTCATGAATAGCTGGTTTTTGGTCAATCTGTCTCACAAAAATCGGAATAAAAAGCGTTCAAAAAATGTCACGTGCCCGAAAATCTTACCAATAAAAACGTCAACTCGTCCCGCAAAAAAAAAGACCTCACATGACTCTGTGGACCCAAATATGGAAAAATTATAGCTCTCAAAATGTGGTAACGCAAAAAATATTTTTTGCAATAAAAAGTGTCTTTCAGTGTGTGACGGCTGCCAATCATAAAAATCTGCTAAAAAACCCGCTATAAAAGTAAATCAAACCCCCCTTCATCACCCCCTTAGTTAGGGAAAAATTAAAAAAATGTATTTATTTCCACTTTCCCATTATGGTTAGGGCTAGGATTAGGTTTAGGGCTAGGGTTAGGGTTAGGGCTAGGGTCAGGGCTAGGGCTAGGGTTGGGGCTAGGGTTAAGGCTACAGGGCTCAAATTAGGGTTAGGGTTTGGATTACATTTACGGTTGGGAATAGGGTTGGGATTAGGGTTAGGGGTGTGTCAGTGTTAGAGGTATGGTTAGGGTTACCGTTGGGATTAGGATTAGGGGTGTGTTTGGATTGGGGTTTCAGTTATAATTGGGGGGTTTCCACTATTTAGGCACATCAGGGGCTCTCCAAACGTGACATGGCGTTCGATCTCAATTCCAGCCAATTCTGCGTTGAAAAAGTAAAACAGTGCTCCTTCCCTTCCGAGCTCTCTCGTGTGCCCAAACAGGAGTTTACCACAACATATGGGGTATCAGCGTAATCAGGACAAATTGGACAACTTTTTGGGTCCAATTTCTCCTGTTACCCTTGGGAAAATACAAAACTGGGGGCTAAAAAATAATTTTTGTGGGAAAAAAAGATTTTTTATTTTCACGGCTTTGCGTTATAAACTGCAGTGAAACATTTGGGGGTTCAAAGTTCTCTCAACACATCTAGATAAGTTCCTTGGGGGGTCTAGTTTCCAATATGGGGTCACTTGTGGGGGGTTTCTACTGTTTAGGTACATTGGGGCTCTGCAAACGCAATGTGACGCCTGCAGACCAATCCATCTAAGTCTGCATTCCAAATGGCGCTCCTTCCCTTCTGAGCTCTGCCATGTGCTCAAACGGTGGTTCCCCCCCACATATGGGTTATCAGCGTACTCAGGACAAATTGGACAACAACTTTTAGGGTCCAATTTCAACTGTTACCCTTGGAAAAATACAAAACTGGGGGCTAAAAAATAATTTTTGTGGAAACATTTTTTGTTTATTTTTACGGCTCTGCATTATAAACTTCTGTGAAGCAATTGGTGGGTCAAAGTGCTCACCACACATCTAGATAAGTTCCCTAGGGGGTCTACTTTCCAAAATGGTGTCACTTGTGAGGGGTTTCAATGTTTAGGCACATCAGTGGCTCTCCAAACGCAACATGGCATCCCATCTCAATTCCTGTCAATTTTGCATTGAAAAGTGAAACGGCGCTCCTTCCCTTCCGAGCTCTCCCATGCGCCCAAACAGTGGTTTACCCCCACATATGGGGTATTGGCGTACTCAGGAGAAATTGTACAACAAATTTTGGTGTCCAATTTCTTCTCTTACCCTTGGGAAAATAAAAAATTGGGGGCGAAAAGATCATTTTTGTGAAAAAATGATTTTTTATTTTTACTGCTCTGCATTATAAACTTCTGTGAAGCACTTGGTGGGTCAAAGTGCTCACCACACATCTAGATAAGTTCCTTAGGGGGTCTACTTTCCAAAATGGTGTCACTTGTGGCGGGTTTCAATGTTTAGGCACATCAGGGGCTCTCCAAACGCAACATGGCGTCTCAATTCCAGTTAATTTTGCATTGAAAAGTCAAACGGCGCTCCTTCGCTTCCGAGCTCTCCCATGCGCCCAAATAGTGGTTTACTCCCACATATGGGGTATCGGCGTACTCAGGAAAAATTGTGCAACAACTTTTGGGGTCCATTTTCTCCTGTTACCCATGGTAAAATAAAACAAATTGGAGCTGAAGTAAAATTTTTTGTGAAAAAAAGTTAAATGTTCATTTTTATTTAAACATTCCAAAAATTCCTGTGAAACACCTGAAGGGTTAATAAACTTCTTGAATGTGGTTTTGAGCACCTTGAGATGTGCAGTTTTTAGAATGGTGTCACACTTGGGTATTTTATATCATATAGACCCCTCAAAATGACTTCAAATGAGATGTGGTCCTTAAAAAAATATGGTGTTGTAAAAATGAGAAATTGCTGGTCAACTTTTAACCCTTATAACTCCCTAACAAAAAAAAATTTTGGTTCCAAAATTGTGCTGGTGTAAGGCTAGGGTCACATTGCGTTAGTGCAACCCGTTTAGCGCTAGCGCGTTGCGCTAACGCAATGTTTTTAATGTGGCCGCGTCCCGGGGTCGCGGTAACGTCCCCGCTCTCGCAGATCCCCGATCTGCAAGAGCGGGGAACGGACCGCGGGCGCGCCTCGGACGCTGCAAGCAGCGTCCGCGGCGCGCCAGGAAACACCGGCGCGTCGTCAGCGCGTGCCGAACATGGCACGCGCTAGTGCTGCGCGTTCCCATTGCCGTGAATGGGCGCGCTAACGGACGCGTTGCACGGCGTTAATTCCGCCGTGCAACGCTGTCCGTTAGCGCTTTCCCATTAACGCAATGGGAACCAAGCCTAAAGCAGACATGTGGGAAATGTTACTTATTAAGTATTTTGTGTGACATAGCTCTGTGATTTATGAGCATAAAAATTAAAAGTTTGAAAATTGCGAAATTTTCAAAATTTTCGCCAAATTTCATTTTTTTTCACAAATAAACGCAGGTAATATCAAAGAAATTTTAGCACTAGCATGAAGTACAATATGTCACAAGAAAACAATGTCAGAATCACCAGGATCCGTTGAAGCGTTCCAGAGTTATAACCTCATAAAGGGACAGTGGTCAGAATTGGAAAAATTGGCCTGGTCATTAACGTGCAAACCACCCTTGGGGGCAAAGGGGTTAATGTACACCCCACCTTCACTGAAAAAAAACACAAATGTAGAAATTTTTGCAAATTTATTAAAAAAGAAAAACTGAAATATCACTGTGCCGCCACTGCCAACACCGGAAACAGCTAATCGGCGGAGGAGCCGGGTGTCGCACCCTCACCGGTCAGGCAATGGTGACCTATCCTAGGGATGGGCCATCAATGTTAAAGTCCAGGTCAACCCCTTTAAACCCGGTGACAGGTTTCCGTATATTGTCAGATATCTGCCAGTGATAAGAAATGATTATCTATGAGGCTTCCGGGCCAAGGAGCTGATTTCCATGTGATGAATCTTTCATAATTAGTACTACATGTGCATTTTTCTGTGATTTTCATGCAGACCTCCGCTGGCCGCAGAGCGGTATCACATGGGTGGGTTGGTAATGCACCTTTACTTCACATGAATGTCATCAGGCATTCACTTTAATACATTTCTTTCTGCATTCCGAATTTTAACAAAATCAAAGGCTTCATCTGATACTTGTACTTGACTCTAAAGAGGTTTTCTCAGGATCGTTCGGAGATTTCTCTGAAATGGCACGAAAAACCCAAATAAAAGCTGGAAAATTTAATTCTAAAATACATTGATTAAAATCCTCCTACTGGCCCGTGATGGCGCTCATCAGACCCCAGGGACGTTGGTCGCTACTGGAGCAGCTTCATGTGGCATCGCTGGTCGCTGTTGGAGCGGGTTAGATATTGGCACATGGTCACTGGCCTGTGACCATGATGATGACCTGCCTGGACTCCCGGTGCTCGCGCTGCTTACCCTACACTTCGGATAAATTTATAAGGACTGTTGTAGTGATGACTGAACGTGTTTGGATAAGGTGTTATCTGAGCATGTTTGTGTCCTTAATCGAGTGTCTTTGGCGTGCTCGAAAAAAAATACCTGTTTGTTAGGCAATCTCTGCATGTGTTGCAGTGTCGAACGGCCATGAGACTTGAAGCTGCGGCGGCTCAATAATTTTTTTCGATTGCGCCGAAATACTCGATTAGGACATGAGCATGCTCAGATAACACCTTATCTGAGCATGCTCGCTCTTCCTTAATATCTAGCTAACCAGATCGTGATACACCTAATTTTGGAAGAGGTGTAAGCATAAGAAAGTCAAATCTACACCGGGTCGATGGCTCCTAAGTGTCCAAAACGTCGGCACCTTGGCAGATAGCTTTCTCTCCAAAATCCTCCCTATAATTGAGCGCTCAGCTTGGCTGAGTATTCTCAGCGCAGAGAGAGGAGAAAGCTCCGGCAGAGGCTTATCTTTGTCCGTGACCCATCAGAGCCGCCTGTCCGGCTGAAATCGATGATCCAGTAGACTTTCTGGTAATGTGTATGCGGAACGTTAAGCGGTCTTATTTAGGAACCTGTCTGGCATTATTATCTGGATGCAGTAATACTAATCTTTGGGCACAATATGGTACACCATAAGGGGCGCTCTGAATAAATAGTATTGCGCCATGTACCAACCAATCGAATGCCTTTCCTGGCTAATTTTAAGGTAGTTGCAGCCGGACATCATGCATGTGTCACATTATTGTTATTTATTATGCTTTGCTTATATCATATTCCGCAGCACTTTACAAACATTATCATCGCTGTCCCCATTTGGGCTCACATTCTAAATTCCCTATCAGTATGTCATGGAGTATAGGAAGAAACCGGAGGTAATGACAGAGACCCCCGAGATATCAACATCTAGGAGGCAGTTTGGAGGGCTCTGATCCATTGGCCGTGGACTACCGACGTGATCGCTGGACCTGTGGATCTTTTTGCTCAGATATCATGTATTTCACCTGCCATTTGTGTTAATGTTATGGCTCACGGGTTTATATTAATCTATCGGAAATATTGATGTATGTTTCCTTATCTGCAATGAGAATTACACAGAAAATAGATGGGAAATCTGAAGGGGAACCTATCAGCCCCCTCACTGTTCCCAATCACTACTATAAGGTATATAATCCAGATCCTGTCTTATATTCTAATATTCGAGCTTTGGGAACAGCGAGGGGGTCTGACAGGTTCCCTTTAATGAGAGCTTTTTTTTCACATTGATAATACATATTAATGGCAGGGAGCGTGAAGCAGATATCTATCACGTCGGCTCTAACGCAATTAATGGCTGCGTACGTTACGGAAGCGGCACAGTCATCGGCACTGACTCACCGAGAAGCACAAAGCACATTAGCTAAATGGTAGCTTGGAGGCAATGAATTATCTGACAGCGTCTCCATTTGTGCGGGATCACACTCGCTTTCATATAATGGCCGCTTGTATGTGAGAGATGTCAGGGAGCCTCGTGTCTCCGATCACTGGTGTGCCTCTGAGGGGCTGTGTCATCATACGCCTTTTACAATATCAGGCCATGTGCATAGGACTATCTTTCGTCACTTGCATGCTATTTTTTCCAATTCGAGGTCAAGACCATGATATTGATATCAGATTGGTGGAGGTCCGACCCCATGGACCCCCACTGATGAGCTGTTATCAGCTCCGATAGTGGCCGGATGAACAGCACAACAGCACTCACTGTGGCCGTTCTTGGGTATTACAGTTCAGCTCCTACTCATTTCAATAGGAGCTGAGCTGCAGTACTGGGGAATGGCCACAATGAGGAGCTGTGCTGTTCTACGCTGTTCCGGCCACGGATAGATCATCAGTATCACACTCCCAGACCCTATACATATCTTTTCCATTGTTTTGTACCACCGTATAGACCTGTGCACATGGGGAGGATTTGCAGCCCGTTTTGCACTTTGTAAAGCTCAAAGTACACTGGAAAGTAAACGAACAGAATTTTTTAACCCTCCATTCAATGTAGTTACCAAATGGAAGGCCCATTTGTGGAAGGAGCTTGTGTAAACTGCGTCTAGGACAATCCAAATTTTTCAGGACCGTTGTTTAAAGAAAAATAAAATAAAAATTCACAACACGCCCGGAAAATTCGAGACATTTGTCATATATGGGGTCACACATTACAAAAAAATTCTGTAGGGACTTTAGGACTTGCTGATGCTAAAGGGTTAATTTCCAGTAGATCTCTATATAGGACACTAGATGGATGATCTTGGCTCCACACCATGACGCTCTACCTCAAGGACCATTGCACGATGTACGGCCACCAGGGTTAGCGTTAGGGTTTGTGCAGATGGGCATATGGTCGATATTTAGTCAGATCGCATTTGGACCGATGTTCTTCTATGGGGTCGTGCACATGTCTGATTCTGTCCGAGAAAAGAAATCGCAGCATGCATAAATTCCATCTGATATTCAGTTCGCACTCAGCCATACAAGTCATACAAGTTGGCCTGCATTTGGATGACATCTGAGTGCAGTCCAATTTTCACAGACTCACAGAATGGAGAAATTTTGCTTTCTGTCTTCTTCTGTTCCGAAAAAAATCGTATCACACTCTGATTACATCAGTAAGAAATGTATCTAAACCTGTAGTCTATGGCTCCTCCTGGAATGGCTTTTTCATATACTATAAATACCCATTTGTATGGGCCGATATTCAGCAATAATTGCACAGTGTCAATATGTTGTCAATGAGCTGACGAATGGGCAAAACAGTTTTTCGATGGCTGATTGGATTGTTCACATTACCATTGTCGGCAGCATATTGCCCCGCTTAATTAGAGGAAGAGCAGCCGATAACATGTATATTGTCTGACCACTGTCATTTTATGAGATAATAACCCAATGGATTCAACGCTTCAACGGTTCCCGGTGATTCTGAGATTGTTTTCTCGTGACATATTGTACTTCACGTTAGTGGTAAAATTTATTCGGTATGTCTTGCGTTTATTTGTGAAAAAAAAACGGAAATTTGGCTAAAATTTTGAAAATGTTGCAATTTTCCAACTTTAAACTTTCATGCCCTTAAATCACACAGATTTGTCACAAAAAATCTATTTCTATAATTACCTTAAATTGTCTGTCATCCACTTCTGTCTGGACGTCCTCGAATCCCAGAATCCACCGCTCCGCACAGGAAGTACGCTGACCGCCATATTGGAATACCCAAGACATGGGTATTCCAATATGGCACCCGCTGGGACCCCACGCCGCAAGGACCCCTCCCCACCGCTGGGATCCAGGCCGCCGCTGGTATCCAGACTACCGGGACACCCTCCCCGCTGGGCAGCCGTAGGAAAATGATTTACTGCGCAGCTGTGACCTTGGAGTCAGAAATGCTTCCAGGGGTGATCCCCATGATGTCCCTGTGTCTCAATATGTAAAGTGTTGGGTGTCTCTATGTAAACTGCTGCTGGTACCAACCTATTGCACGGTACCACCAGTGGAATACCATCACACCACACACACACTGTATATGCCGTGTGCACACACACACACACACACACACACTCACTTACACTCACATTCACACTAACACTCACACACACACAAATTCACACTAACACACACACACTCACACACTTACACTCATATCCACACTCTCACACTCATGCTCACATTCACGCTCACACACACTCACTCAGGCTCACATTCACACGCACACTCATGCTCACACTCACGCTCAACACTCACATTGACGTTCACATTCACACACATTCACGCAGCCTCTTGCGCGGTACCACCAGCGGAACACCGTTGCGAACATGCGGCCACCGGGATCAGCCAAATGATTCACTGACTGCCGCCATCTTTGTACAGGAGGAGTGCATGCGCAGTTTTAATGTGACCGCCACTATCTGTCTTCACAAAGATGGCAGCGGTCTGATTTACTGCACCATGGCGAATTATGCAAACCATTGGGCTGATCCCGGCGGCAGATGTGCGGCGTGTCTACAGGCAGAGGAAGCCGGTCACATTAAAGGGGTTTTACCATGAACGAAAGTTAATTTTAAAAATTGTCTGTGTCTGACCTTGTGCGGAGCATACAACATCTCCTGGGCAGGGGAGGAAGCAAAACACAATACTGACATAACAGCAGGGGATCACAATGGATTCATTCTGGGAGGTAAAATATTTCACTGACTGTTTTTTTAAAATATTTTACCTAACAAAATGTATCTTCTGCGATCTCCTGCTGTAATGTCAGTATTGTCTTTTGCTTCCTCCCCTGCCCAGGAGCTGTGGTATGTTCGATACACCGTCAGACAGACAATTTTTAAAATTAACTTTTATTTGTGGGAAAACCCCTTTAAAAAGCAAATATCAACGTCAACATGGCTCCTCCTAAAAAGTACGCCATTGACAATAAAATGAAAGCAGCAAAGGCACAACGTCGAAGACAACAAAGGGCAAATGAGACTCTTGAAGAGCAACAGTATCTCTGCTACAAAAACAATGCATATAAGCGTAGGCGTCAAGCACATGAGTCCCCTGATGCAAAAGTCATTAGATTATCACAGGATGCCATTCGGTAACAAAAGCGCCGCATGCCAGCCCCCATCGTGACATTACCGCTCTCCCGATGCGATAGCATCGGGCGTCTATCTAGTAATAAACAATAATAATTTTATTTATATAGCGCCAACATATTCCGCAGCGCTTTACAAATTATAGAGGGGACTTGTACAGACAATAGACATTACAGCATAAAAAAAACACAGTTCAAAACAGACACCAAGAGGAGTGAGGGCCCTGCTCGCAAGCTTACAATCTATGAGGAAAAGGGGAGACACGAGAGGTGGATGGTAACAATTGCTTAGTCGGACCAGCCATAGTGTAAGGCTCGGGTGTTCATGTAAAGCTGCATGAACCAGTTAACTGCCTAAGTATGTAGCAGTACAGACACAGAGGGCTATTAACTGCATAAAGTGTATGAGAACATGATGCGAGGAACCTGATTATGTTTTTTTTTTTTTTTAATGGGCCACACAGGGATAGTTAGGTTAATGCGTTGGGGTGGTAGGCCAATCTGAACAAATGAGTTTTTAGGGCACGCTTAAAACTGTGGGGATTGGGGATTAATCGTATTAACCTAGTTAGTGCATTCCAAAGAATCGGCGCAGCACGTGTAAAGTCTTGGAGACGGGAGTGGGAGGTTCTGATTATTGGGGATGCTAACCTGAGGTCATTAGCAAAGCGGAGGGCACGGGTAGGGTGGTAGACTGAGACCAGAGAGGAGATGTAGGGTGGTGCTGAGCCATGGAGCGCTTTGTGGATGAGGGTAATAGTTTTGTACTGGATTCTGGAGTGGATGGGTAACCAGTGTAATGACTGGCACAAGGTAGAGGCATCGGTGTAACGGTTGGTGAGGAATATGATCCTGGCTGCAGCGTTCAGCACAGATTGGAGCGGGGAGAGTTTGGTAAGAGCGAGGCCGATTAGTAGAGAGTTACAATAGTCCAGGAGAATGAATAAGTGAAACAGTAAGAGATTTTGCAGAGTCGAAAGTAAGAAAAGGGTGAATTCTAGAAATGTTTTTGAGATGCAGATAAGAAGAGCGAGCCAGTGATCGGATGTGGGGGGTGAATGAAAGCTCGGAATCAAGTATGACCCCAAGGCAGTGGGCATGTTGCTTTGGAGTAATGGTGGAACCGCACACGGAGATGGCAATGTCAGGCAAAGGTAGGTTAGTAGAGGGAGAGAACACGAGGAGTTCAGTTTTAGACAGGTTCAGTTTCAGATAGAGGGAGGACATGATGTTAGAGACAGCGGTAAGACAATCACTGGTGTTTTCTAAAAAGGTCGGTGTGATATCAGGAGAAGTGTATAATTGGGTGTCATCAGCATAGAGATGGTACTGGAAACCAAATCTACTGATTGTTTGTCCAATAGGGGCAGTATACAAAGAGAAGAGGAGGAGGCCTAGGACTGAACCTTGAGGAACCCCAACAGTAAAGGGAAGGTCCGAGGAGGAGGAACCAGCAAAACATACAGTGAAGGATCGGTCAGAGAGATAGGAGGAGAACCAGGAGAGAACGGTGTCCTTGAGGCTGATGGAGCGGAGCATATTGAGGAGGAGCTGATGATCCACAGTGTCGAATGCTGCGGAGAGATCCAAGAGAATTAGCATGGAGTAGTGACCATTAGATTTAGCTGTTAGTAGGTCATTAGAGACTTTAGTGAGGGCAGTTTCAGTAGAGTGTAAAAAGCGGAAACCAGATTGAAGAGCGTCGAGAAGAGAGTTATCTGAGAGATAGCGGGTAAGACGGGATTGGACCAGGCGCTCGAGGAGTTTAGAGATGAAGGGAAGATTAGAAACAGGTCTATAATTAGTGACACAGTTTTGATCGAGGGATGGTTTTTTTTTTTTGTAAATTCTTTATTTAGAATAAAGGTCGGAAACGTTACATGCAAGTAAAGTTAAGATAAGCGAATAAATCATAACAATAGCAGCAAGCGAATCCAGCCTACCAACTTTGGGGATTGGAAAGAGAGGGAAGGGAAAAGGAGGGGGAAAAGGAGGAAGGGTTAGGAGGAGGGGGGAAGGAAGGGGGGGCTTAAGGAGTACCAGTAGGAAAAAGGGGGATGGGGGGGGGACAATAAACATAACAGTTCTAGTACATGTGGTTGTAGTACTTGAAAACAAACAGTACGGTAGCATATATTCTCGGTATTAAGATGGCATATATAGCAATATTAAGGAGCGACTGAACGAAATGTTCTCCATGGAAGCCAGTTCAAAACAAAACGATGATGGGCATGCGTCTCCCAGCTCGATAATTCCTCCATTCTATAAATGTGGTCAATTTTGTTGAACCACTCACTTTGTGTTGGTGGGGATGCACTTTTCCAATGGATGGTTATTAAATGTTTTGCAGCACTGAGCATTAAGGTTAAAAGGCCGTGCCTATTGGGTTTAAAATTGTTTGTGGGGCACGAGAGGACGGCTTCAACCGCCAGTAGGTCAGTTAGATTTACTTCCTCCCAGAAATCCCTAATCCCCACGCATTCCCAAAATATATGTGTATGGTTTCCCTGGGCAACCCGGCATCGCCAGCACAAGTCAGAATCCACTAAACCTAAGTGTTGGAGTTTGACCGGCGTCAAATGCCATCTGGTTAGTATCTTATATGCACTTTCCTGCAACAAGATGCAACGAGAGAACCCCCTGGCAGACTTCAACATTTTGGAGATCTGGTCCTCTGAGAAGCTGAAATTAAGTTCAGATTCCCAGGAATAAATAAAGGATGGTTTAAAGGGTTGAGAGGGGGAAACAAGTTGGTAATACGAGCGAGATATAATTTTATATCTAGCTGAGCCCGTTTTGAGCATGAGGTCCAGCCACGACCAATTCGACTTTTGAGGGAACCTTTCTCTAAATTCTGTAAGAGGGATGGTTTTTTAAGTAATGGATGTATGATGGCATGCTTAAATGAGGATGGAAAATGCCGGAAGTGAGAGAAAGGTTGAATATTTTTGTTAGGTGAGAGGTGACAGCCGGGGAAAGGGACTGGAGGAGATGTTACGGAATGGGGTCACTGGTGCAAGTGGTTGGGTGAGAAGATGCAAGGAGCCTGATTACTTCTTCTTCTGTAACTAACTAACTAACTCTGTAGTTAATGGATAGCATTTCTCACATGTCTACTTTACATCAGCACAATTTTGGAACCAAAATTTATTTTGTTAGGAAATTATAAGGGCTAAAATTTGACAAGCGATTTCTCATTTTTCCAGCAAAATTTACAAGACCATTTTTTTAGGGATCACATCACATTTGAGGTCACTTTGATGGGTCTATATGACAGAAAATACCCAAAACTGACACCATTCTAAAAACTGCACCCCTCAATGTGCTCAAAACCACATTCAAGAAGTTTATTACCCCTTCAGGTGCTTCACAGGAATTTTTGTGAATAAAACAAAATCACATTTAACTTTTTTCACATAATATTGACTTCAGATTCATTTTTTTTTATTTTGAGAATGGTAACAGGAAAAAATAGACCTCCAATTTTGTTGTGTTTGGTGCTTCACTGAAGTTCATTACGTTGAGCTGTAAAAATAATAAAATCACATTTTCTGCACAAAAATGATATTTTATCCCCAAATTTTGCATTTTCATAAGAGTAACAGGAGAAATTGCACCATACAATTTGTTGTGCAATTTGTTCTGAGTATGCTGATACCCCATATGAGGGAGAAAACTACTGTTTGGGCGCATGGCAGGGCTCAGAAGGGAAGAAGCATCATTTGACTTTTTGAATTTAAAATTTCCTGGAATCATTAGCGGATGTCATATCACATTTGGAGAGCCTCTGATGGGCCTAAACAGTAGAAACCACCAATAAGTGACCCCATTTTGAAAATAGACCCCTCAAGGACTCTATTTGGTGCATGGTGAGCACCTTGGTTTATAATGCTGCAAGATCTCATCTCCTGAGATCTTGGTGCCGAGGTCTCAGTCTGCGCATACGCTGCCTCCGGCACTCATTTTCCTGGAGTCTACCGCACAGTAAACCATGTACTGAGAAAGCTGGACCGCAAAACATGCGTCAAGGGGCTGCTGGGCAAGTTGGGGGAGCCATCCGTTTATTTATAGGTAAGCATGTATGAATGACCCATTTGATTAGGAGTGACTATGGGGTGCTGCTTTTGGCACCTAGATGTCATGGTTAGCTGCAGTCGCTGATGCGGCCAAGCCCACAGATGTCCCCACACCGACCGACCACAACGGCGTGGGGCGCGCATCCCCTGGGGACGCAATACGGACTCTTTATACTGCAAAGGGGGACCCGGGCCTACCTGAACTAGGGAAGGCCAGAGATCGGGGTTCTGTGGCAGCTGAGCATGTGGACAAGAAAAGAGACACGTAGAACTTGATTACACCGCACAACTTCAAGTATAGAGAAAGTAAAGTTTACTAAAGTAAAGTCACACAGTATATAAACCAAACATGACTATGCCAGGCTCCCGATTCCACACCTCCCCGAAGGTTTCTACCCAGTGGACCCCAAGGCACCAATGGATCATCAAGGCACACATAGGCGGACATCAGGACACAGCCAGGACATCAGGGTACACAAGGTCATCAGGACGCAGGCAAGACATCAGGACACAGACAGGACGTCAGGACATTAGGGAACACGAGGTCATCAGGATGCAGGCAGGACATCAGGGTACAGACAGGACATCTGGACACAGGGTCACCAGCAGACAGCAGTCGTTCGGTTCCCGACATCCGACACAACCTACTGACACCACCACAGTCATCAGGCTCCAAACTCCAGGCAGCTGTCATCAGGTTCCAGACTGCGGTCGTCAGGCTCCGGGAATCGGACCTAGGAAGGAACTCAAGTGGGATAGTGCTAGAACTGCAGGATTGCTGGGCCTGCCAGGAGCTAGCACCACATGGTAGCCAGAGCCAGAGAGTAGTAGATGCTGAGAAGAAACACCAGTTATTACAAGAGACTCAAAGTCACTGGGTGCGAGGCTCCAAATGCAGAGGCATTCCAGGAACATAGCAGCAGACACAGTTCAGACAGGGTCAGGTTCAGGATCAAGGATTCAGGCCTGGATATACCGCCTCAAGGACAGGTGCCACCTGGCAGCAGCTGCACGCCCAGACACACATGGAAAGTCATACACCAGCTGCAAATGACCTCAACCCGTGGACAGCTTCCACAGCGGCAACCAGGGACCGCACATGCGGAAGGTAATGCAGCAGAGCAAAGACCTAACCACCCATGTACGGCTACGCAACAGAGCAAGGAACTGAGAAGGCTTCATACAGGTAACAGCCAACAGTATCCCAGCTCAAATAGGGGGAAAGGAGCAAAGGGTTAAGGCAAAGACCTGCATTGTCATGCCGAAAACCAGATATAGACAAAACGGCGTGACACTATATGTGTCTTCAGCTTTCCTAAGCCACTAGGGTTTTATGGTTAGACGACTGTCATTCCTATTTAGTTTACTCAGGATATATCTGGCTTTTCCTTCCTAACTCAGCTTACCTTCATGTCTCCTCCATATTTCCTCTCTGTATGTGCTACATTAGTGTTTAACTAATTGATTTACATGTGATTTTTGTCCTAATAAAAATTTTTTTTATTGCTACTATGTTCTGTGGGACTTTTTTACTCCGTCTTTTTGTTTTCCATGTACTGTAAGTGCGAGGGCTCTGGGCTTTCACAAAATGTCGGCAGAGCCACCGCACCACCGAACACCCGCAGCGTCGCACATTGGAACACCCCTCATCCCAGCCTGCAGCAACGCTCCACTCTTTCCTCCTCCAGCAGCGACCCCGGGACCCTGCTCTACCGTGGCCGGTAAAGTATATCCGCATTATAAGACGCACCCCCATTTTCCCAAAAAAATTTTTGGGAAAAAAGTGCATCTTATAAACCAGAAAATACGTTAAATAAGTGAGACAGGGTAGTCGGAGGTTAAGAGCCAAAAGGGTATGTCATAAACAGAGGGAAGAGACAAAGGCGCAGTCAGGTCATAGTTAAGAGTCAGAATTCCAAGATCAGAGTGTGTGAAGGCAAAAGGGCTAATACAATAGTCAAAAGGTAAATCTAGGGTCCGGCAACAGAAGATCAGAATGTCGGAATTCACAGCACAACGCACAAGCTATCTGGGACTTACAACTTAGTTAAGTAGCCAGGTAATCACTTAGAACAGGTAACACCTGAAGGAAGCTCAGCACCTCCCAGTCTCAGATTGGACTGCTGAGCTGTCAATCAAAACACAGACAACTCAGCTTGCCCCTGCACTAGCTTGAATGAATGAACTGTCAGTCAAAATACCAACAGCTCAGCACACCTTGCACTAGATTGGATGAATGAGCTGTTAGTCACTACATCCAAGACACACTGAGCGGAGGAATCGTGACACCAGAAAGGCAGATTTTCTTTGGATGGTCTCGGTAGGTATCAATGCATCTGTCCAACAAAGGCCTACATGATCGTATAAGTGGGTAAGAGGAATTAAACTTGCTGACCGATTTCCCTCAATAAAAGTTTATCAGGAGTATGGAGAGTTTGTGCCTCGTGATGGAGGCATGTGCTTTTCACAAGCCACGATATGACGATGCAGACTTACTATTCATGTAGTAAAGTTTTATTCTGTAAAATGGACATATTGTCTTCAATGTGAGACGCTTCATTCGTTCTGCAAATGTTTTCATGTCCCCATAAAACCCATTCCCAAATAAATACACACAGAGACGAAAGTAATGGAATAAAGTGGCCGTGAGGTTTTATTTTGGGTTACATAAATAATTAATAAATAACCAATAAATTATGTTCCATATATTAAAATTCCAATAAATTCCAAATTTCCAGTAAAACCAAATCCACCCATAACTGAGTGATTTTACCCACGAATAAAACCATACGACAACTCATAACAAGTAAATAAAGGGAGGGAGGGTGGGCTCTTCTTTCTTCGTGCGCCCGCAGACTGAGGTGACAGGAGCTTGACACGGGGTTATATCACAGAAAAATACCGCCAAAACCGTTACCAGCCAATCAAAATTTGTCAATAAAAGGGCGCACAACCACTGGTCAGAGCCGGCTAGTCTATTAATAGCACACCGGTTACCATTACCTCATGATTTTCTCCCCAGTAACATAGGAAGAATAAAGTGGGGGTTAGGGTATATGTGGACATGAGACCCCCGCCATATTTCTGTGTGTTTCGACGGCGGGGGGGCTTACATTATCTGCTGTTACTTCTAAGTGAATGGAGGTTTCCATTCATAAATCAATGTTCAGCTCATTTTCTACTATCTTTTTAGTCATACTTGCAACCAATCACACATAAACGACGTAAGGAAGCTGAGAACTGAATGACAGATGGATGGTGACCCAGATTGGAGATCATGTGGACATCACCATCAGCATACCTCCCAACCGTCCCGGATCTAGCGGGACTGTCCTGATTTTGACAGTCAGCCCGCGATCCCGGGCGGGACATCAATTGTCCCGCACTGGTTGGGAGGTATGTGTATCAGCCGGTCAGCTGAGAGCTCCCTGAGTCACTGCATCAGGCCTGCACAGCAGCACACCACATAATGGCTGCTCTGTGCACAGGACCTGTGATGAGGTCACAGGATGGGAGGAGTCAGGGGTCACATGATCGGGAGGAGGACCTCCGTGTACAGGACTTTGCTGGTTGCCATGGCGCCGGAGGAGGGTAAGGCAGCGTATGTGTGAGGTCAGGAGGTGTTTACAGTGTGGATGTAGCAGAGCCGTGTGTGTACGAGGTGTATGGATCGGAGCAGCGTGTGAAAGGTCTATGGAGCGGAGTTGTGTGTGTACGATGTGTACGGAGCCGTGTGCATGAGGTGTACGGAGCGCAGCCGCGTGTGTACGAGGTGTACAGAGCAGAGCAGCGTGTGTATGAGGTGTACGGAGCGGAGTCGTGTGTACAAGGTGTACGGAGCACAGCCGCGTGTGTACGAGGTGTACGGAGCACAGCCGCGTGTGTACGAGGTGTACGGAGCACAGCCGCGTGTGTACGAGGTGTACGGAGCACAGCCGCGTGTGTACGAGGTGTACGGAGCACAGCCGCGTGTGTACGAGGTGTACGGAGCGGAGCAGCATGTGAAAGGTGTACGGAGTGGAGTCGTGTGTACGAGGTGTACGGAGCACAGCCGCGTGTGTACGAGGTGTACGGAGCACAGCCGCGTGTGTACGAGGTGTACGGAGCACAGCCGCGTGTGTACAAGGTGTACGGAGCGGAGCAGCATGTGAAAGGTGTACGGAGTGGAGTCGTGTGTACGAGGTGTACGGAGCACAGCCGCGTGTGTACGAGGTGTACGGAGCACAGCCGCGTGTGTACGAGGTGTACGGAGCACAGCCGCGTGTGTACGAGGTGTACGGAGCGGAGTCGTGTGTAAGAGGTGTACGGAGCCATGTGTACAAGGTGTACGGAGCACAGCCGCATGTGTACAAGGTGTACGGAGCGGAGTCGTGTGTAAGAGGTGTACGGAGCACAGCCGCGTGTGTACGGAGCAGAGCAGCGTGTGTATGAGGTGTACGGAGCGGAGTCGTGTGTACAAGGTGTACGGAGCACAGCCGCGTGTGTACGAGGTGTACGGAGCGCAGCCGCGTGTGTACGAGGTGTACAGAGCGGAGCAGCATGTGAAAGGTGTACGGAGCGGAGTCGTGTGTACGAGGTGTACGGAGCACAGCCGCGTGTGTACGAGGTGTACGGAGCACAGCCGCGTGTGTACGAGGTGTACGGAGCGCAGCTGCGTGTGTACAAGGTGTACGGAGCGGAGCAGCATGTGAAAGGTGTACGGAGCGGAGTCGTGTGTACAAGGTGTACGGAGCACAGTCGCGTGTGTACGAGGTGTACGGAGCGGAGCAGCGTGTGTATGAGGTGTACGGAGCGGAGTCGTGTGTACAAGGTGTACGGAGCACAGCCGCGTGTGTACGAGGTGTACGGAGCGCAGCCGCGTGTGTACGAGGTGTACAGAGCGGAGCAGCATGTGAAAGGTGTACGGAGCGGAGTCGTGTGTACGAGGTGTACAGAGCACAGCCGCGTGTGTACGAGGTGTACGGAGCGCAGCCGCGTGTGTACGAGGTGTACGGAGCGCAGCCGCGTGTGTACAAGGTGTACAGAGCGGAGCAGCATGTGAAAGGTGTACGGAGCGGAGTCGTGTGTAAGAGGTGTACGGAGCCATGTGTACAAGGTGTACGGAGCACAGCCGCATGTGTACAAGGTGTACGGAGCGGAGTCGTGTGTAAGAGGTGTATGGAGCCATGTGTACGAGGTGTACGGAGCGGAGCCGTGTGTACGAGGTGTACGGAGCACTGCCGCGTGTGTACGAGGTGTGCGGAGCACAGCCGCGTGTGTATGAGGTGTACGGAGCACAGCCACGTGTGTATGAGGTGTACGGAGTAGTGCCGTGTGTGTACAAGATGTATGGAGAGGAGCCGTATGTGTATGAGGTGTACGCAGCGGAGCTGTGTGTGTGCAAGGTATGCGGAGCAGTGTGTGCAATGTGTATGGAACGGAGCGGTGTGTGTATGAGGTGTACGGAATAGTGCCGTGTGTACGAGATGTATGGAGCGGAGCCGTGTGTGTATGAGGTGTATGGAGCGGAGCCGTGTATGAGGTGTATGGAGCAGAGCCGTGTATGAGGTGTATGCAGCAGAGCCGTGTATGAGGTGTATGGAGCAGAGCCGTGTATGAGGTGTATGGAGCGGAGCTGAATGTGTACGGAGCGGAGCCGTGTGTGTATGAGATGTATGGAGTGGAGCCGTGTGTACGGAGCGGAGCCGTGTATGCAAAGTTTACGGAGCGCAGCCGCGTGTGTAGGAGTAGCTATGTGTGGCCATTATCATGTGCGGCCAATATACTGTGCGGAGCATCATGTGCGGCCATTATACAGTACGGAGCATCATGTGCGGTCATTATACAGTATTATTGAGCATCATGTGCGGTCATTATACAGTATGGAGAATCATGTGTGGCCATTATACAGTATGGAGCATCATGTGCGGTCATTACACAGTATGGAGCATCATGTGCGGTCATTATACAGTATTATTGAGCATCATGTGCGGTCATTATACAGTATGGAGAATCATGTGTGGCCATTATACAGTATGGAGCATCATGTGCGGTCATTATACAGTATGGAGCATCATGTGCGGTCATTATACACTATGGAGCATCATGTGTGGCCATTATACAGTATGGAGCATCATGTGCGGCTATTATACAGTATGGAGCATCATGTGCGGTCATTATACAGTATTGAGCATCACGTGGGGTCATTATACAGTATGGAGCATCATGTGTGTTCATTATACAGTATGGAGCATCATGTGGGGTCATTATACAGTATGGAGCATCATGTGAGGCCATTATACAGTATGGAGCATCATGTGCGGCCATTATACAGTATGGAGCATCATGTGCGGCTATTATACAGTATGGAACATCATGTGCGGTCATTATACAGTATGGAGCATCATGTGTGGCCATTATACAGTATGGAGCCTCATGTACGGTCATTATAAAGTATGGAGCATCATGTGTGGCCATTATACAGTATAGAGCATCATGTGCGGTCATTATACAGTATGGAGCATCATGTGCTGTCATTACAGTATGGAGCATCATGTGCTGTCATACAGTATGGAGCATCATGTGCAGTCATTATACAGTATGGAGCATCATGTGCGGCTATTATACAGTATGGAGCATCATATGCGGTCATTATACAGTATGGAGCATCATGTGTGGCCATTATGAAGCATCATGTGCGGTCATTATACAATATGGAGCATCATGTGTGGTCATTATACAGTATAGAGCATCATGTGCGGTCATTATACAGTATGGAGCATCATGTGTGGCCATTATACAGTATGGAGCATCATGTGTGTTCATTATACAGTATGGAGCATCATGTGGGGTCATTATACAGTATGGAGCATCATGTGAGGCCATTATACAGTATGGAGCATCATGTGCGGCCATTATACAGTATGGAGCATCATGTGCGGCTATTATACAGTATGGAACATCATGTGCGGTCATTATACAGTATGGAGCATCATGTGTGGCCATTATACAGTATGGAGCCTCATGTACGGTCATTATAAAGTATGGAGCATCATGTGTGGCCATTATACAGTATAGAGCATCATGTGCGGTCATTATACAGTATGGAGCATCATGTGCTGTCATTACAGTATGGAGCATCATGTGCTGTCATACAGTATGGAGCATCATGTGCAGTCATTATACAGTATGGAGCATCATGTTCGGCTATTATACAGTATGGAGCATCATATGCGGTCATTATACAGTATGGAGCATCATGTGTGGCCATTATGGAGCATCATGTGCGGTCATTATACAATATGGAGCATCATGTGTGGTCATTATACAGTATAGAGCATCATGTGCGGTCATTATACAGTATGGAGCATCATGTGTGGCCATTATACAGTATTGAGCATCATGTGCGGTCATTATACAGTATGGAGCATCATGTGCAGTCACTATACAGTATGGAGCATCATGTGTGGCCATTATACAGTATTGAGCATCATATGGGGTCATTATACAGTATTGAGCATCATGTGGGGCCATTATACAGTATTGAGCATCATGTGGGGTCATTATACAGTATTGAGCATCATGTGGGGTCATTATACAGTATTGAGCATCATGTGGGGCCATTATACAGTATTGAGCATCATGTGGGGCCATTATACAGTATTGAGCATCATGTGTGGCCATTATACAGTATTGAGCATCACGTGGGGTCATTATACAGTATTGAGCATCATGTGGGGCCATTATACAGTATGGAGCATCATGTGTGTTCATTATACAGTATTGAGCATCATGTGGGGTCATTATACAGTATGGAGCATCATGTGGGTCATTATACAGTATTGAGCATCATGTGGGGCCATTATACAGTATGGAGCATCATGTGGGGTCATTATACAGTATTGAGCATCATGTGGGGTCATTATACAGTATGGAGCATCATGTGGGGTCTTTATACAGTATTGAGCATCATGTGGGGTCATTATACAGTATGGAGCATCATGTGTGGCCATTATACAGTATTGAGCATCATGTGGGGTCATTATACAGTATTGAGCATCATGTGGGGTCATTATACAGTATGGAGCATCATGTGTGGCCATTATACAGTATTGAGCATCATGTGGGGTCATTATACAGTATTGAGCATCATGTGGGGCCATTATACAGTATTGAGTATCATGTGGGGCCATTTTACAGTATTGAGCATCATGTGGGGCCATTATACAGTATTGAGCATCATGTGGGGCCATTATACAGTATGGAGCATCATGTGCGGCTATTATACAGTATGGAGCATCATGTGCGGTCATTATACAGTATTGAGCATCACGTGGGGTCATTATACAGTATGGAGCATCATGTGTGTTCATTATACAGTATGGAGCATCATGTGGGGTCATTATACAGTATGGAGCATCATGTGAGGCCATTATACAGTATGGAGCATCATGTGGGGTCATTATACAGTATGGAGCATCATGTGGGGTCATTATACAGTATTGAGCATCATGTGGGGTCATTATACAGTATGGAGCATCATGTGGGGTCATTATACAGTATGGAGCATCATGTGGGGTCATTATACAGTATTGAGCATCATGTGGGGTCATTATACAGTATGGAGCATCATGTGGGGTCATTATACAGTATTGAGCATCATGTGGGGTCATTATACAGTATGGAGCATCATGTGTGGCCATTATACAGTATTGAGCATCATGTGGGGTCATTATACAGTATTGAGCATCATGTGGGGTCATTATACAGTATGGAGCATCATGTGTGGCCATTATACAGTATTGAGCATCATGTGGGGTCATTATACAGTATTGAGCATCATGTGGGGCCATTATACAGTATTGAGTATCATGTGGGGCCATTTTACAGTATTGAGCATCATGTGGGGCCATTATACAGTATTGAGCATCATGTGGGGCCATTATACAGTATGGAGCATCATGTGCGGCTATTATACAGTATGGAGCATCATGTGCGGTCATTATACAGTATTGAGCATCACGTGGGGTCATTATACAGTATGGAGCATCATGTGTGTTCATTATACAGTATGGAGCATCATGTGGGGTCATTATACAGTATGGAGCATCATGTGAGGCCATTATACAGTATGGAGCATCATGTGCGGCCATTATACAGTATGGAGCATCATGTGCGGCTATTATACAGTATGGAACATCATGTGCGGTCATTATACAGTATGGAGCATCATGTGTGGCCATTATACAGTATGGAGCCTCATGTACGGTCATTATAAAGTATGGAGCATCATGTGTGGCCATTATACAGTATAGAGCATCATGTGCGGTCATTATACAGTATGGAGCATCATGTGCTGTCATTACAGTATGGAGCATCATGTGCTGTCATACAGTATGGAGCATCATGTGCAGTCATTATACAGTATGGAGCATCATGTGCGGCTATTATACAGTATGGAGCATCATATGCGGTCATTATACAGTATGGAGCATCATGTGTGGCCATTATGGAGCATCATGTGCGGTCATTATACAATATGGAGCATCATGTGTGGTCATTATACAGTATAGAGCATCATGTGCGGTCATTATACAGTATGGAGCATCATGTGTGGCCATTATACAGTATTGAGCATCATGTGCGGTCATTATACAGTATGGAGCATCATGTGCAGTCACTATACAGTATGGAGCATCATGTGTGGCCATTATACAGTATTGAGCATCATATGGGGTCATTATACAGTATTGAGCATCATGTGGGGCCATTATACAGTATTGAGCATCATGTGGGGTCATTATACAGTATTGAGCATCATGTGGGGTCATTATACAGTATTGAGCATCATGTGGGGCCATTATACAGTATTGAGCATCATGTGGGGCCATTATACAGTATTGAGCATCATGTGTGGCCATTATACAGTATTGAGCATCACGTGGGGTCATTATACAGTATTGAGCATCATGTGGGGCCATTATACAGTATGGAGCATCATGTGTGGCCATTATACAGTATTGAGCATCATGTGGGGTCATTATACAGTATGGAGCATCATGTGGGTCATTATACAGTATTGAGCATCATGTGGGGCCATTATACAGTATGGAGCATCATGTCGGGTCATTATACAGTATTGAGCATCATGT
This sequence comes from Ranitomeya imitator, assembly GCF_032444005.1. Lineage (NCBI taxonomy): Eukaryota > Metazoa > Chordata > Amphibia > Anura > Dendrobatidae > Ranitomeya > Ranitomeya imitator. The sequence goes on from NC_091286.1 coordinate 46,856,650, forward strand.
GGGGTCATTATACAGTATGGAGCATCATGTGGGGTCATTATACAGTATTGAGCATCATGTGGGGTCATTATACAGTATGGAGCATCATGTGTGGCCATTATACAGTATTGAGCATCATGTGGGGTCATTATACAGTATTGAGCATCATGTGGGGTCATTATACAGTATGGAGCATCATGTGTGGCCATTATACAGTATTGAGCATCATGTGGGGTCATTATACAGTATTGAGCATCATGTGGGGCCATTATACAGTATTGAGTATCATGTGGGGCCATTTTACAGTATTGAGCATCATGTGGGGCCATTATACAGTATTGAGCATCATGTGGGGCCATTATACAGTATTGAGCATCATGTGGGGCCATTTTACAGTATTGAGCATCATGTGGGGCCATTGTACAGTATTGAGCATCATGTGGGGCCATTATACAGTATTGAGCATCATGTGGGGCCATTATACAGTATTGAGCATCATGTGGTCATGTGGGGTTGTTATACAGTATGGAGCACTGTGTGGCCATTATACAGTATGGAGCACTGTGTGGCCATATTTTTTTTTTATAATTATTCTTTATGAACAGTGTGATCAGCAGTGCTAAATGGGTGTGGTTGAGACATGGATATGGGTGTGACTAGTGAATGGGTGTGGTCAGAGGTGTGGCCTAAAATTTGCCGCGGCGCGCGTTGTGCGCCGCAAACTTTGTCCCTCTTTCCCAACTTCAAAAGTTGGGAGGTATGCATCAGCCTAAGATGGGTGAGAAGGCACCACCAAATAGTGGTAGAGAAGCTTATGAAATCTGGTGTCTGTGCAGAGAGTGAAGGATGGAGTCCCTGATCTAGTCTCCTAAGCCCTAAAGCCATAATTGTCTTATTCATGGACATTGAATGAAGCAGAACTGCACATCCATCCTAGTTGTGGTGACAGGGGGAGTCAGCAGGTGCTCTAATCTGCTAGCTGAAGCCGCATGGACCAGTGCTCATCTCACCGCGTAGATCTGTATTCTTTCAGCCAGGGCCGTGGTCCCCTAAACTGTTACCCTGTAGAATGTCAAGTCTGAGTTCCTGGTGATGGAGCCATGATGTTCTGGCATCTATCCTGTAGCGTGATCATGACTGTGATTTTGTAATGAGTCTCTGGTTCTCTGGATGTCTTGTTATAGAGGCATATCCCCTTTTGAGGCTATGTGCACACGTCAGGATTTTTTGCGTTTTTTTGCGAATTTTCCCGATAAAAACGCTATAAAATCGCTAAAAAAACGCAAACAATATGCATCCTATCATTTAGAATGCATTCTGCATGTTTTGTGCACATGTTTGCGTTTTTTTCCGCAAAAAAAACGCATTCCGCAAAAAAAAAGTAGCATGTTCATTATTTTTGCGGATTTTTTGCGGATTTCCCATTAAATTGGAGTCGGCGGGAAAAAACGCAAAAAATCCGCACAAAAAAATGCGTAAAATCCACGCAAAAAAAGCATGCGGATTTCTGGCAGAAATGTCCTGATTTTGTCAGGAAATTTCTGCAAGAAAATCCTGACGTGTGCACATAGCCTTAGGCCATGTGCACACGTTCAGTATTTTTCATGTTTTTTTGCTATAAAAACGTGAAAAAAACGCTTACATATGCCTCCTATTATTATAGGCAGATCAAGTAATCAGCTGGCAGAGCAAAAGTGGCTCTCGGGGAAGGACAGCCATGTACCTCTTACCAAAACACTTACCAAACACTGTAGCCAGGGGCTGGTGATGACTGAGAACCTTCCATGCCAGATCGAGGAGTAGAAAGAGCAGAACAGGGGATTAGGGAGAAACACTGTCCATATGTGATATATAGATGTCATAGAGGGGTCCCCTGTCTATAAACCAGAATGGAGCCGCTCTATAAGAGGGGCCTCCACTCTGGCGGGTTCAAATCGTGCATATATGTAAAGAGAATGGGCGCAAATTGACTGTATATACATCGATCGTCTCTCATTTACTGGTCGACGATTATTGTTGGGAACAGAATGATCAATACTATGTCATTTTTATATCAGCCTATAAAATGCAATCACCCAATGCACAAGTGTTTTGTTCATTTGTTGAATGGCTGTATGCATGACTTCCCAGACAGAATCGGAAACAAGTATTCTAAATGCATCTTTAGGGTGCGTTCACACGCTGTGTTTTTGCAGTGTTCTTTTCTGTATCAAAAACCAGAGTGGCGACAGGAAAAATGCAGTATACAATACATGTTGTCTTTTTTTTCTAAGCGTTTTTACTTGCGTTTTTCACATTAATTGCAATCAGTGAAAAATGCTGCAAAAACGCAGAAGGAATTGACATGGTGCATGTTGGCAAAAACGCAGCAGGGCTCAAAATACGCATGGGGAAAGAAAAAAAAACAGCGTGTGCATAAGATTTCAGAAATCTCATTGATTATGCTGGTACTATAAAACATCCAAATACGCAGTGTAAAAAATGCAGCAAAAACGCATGTATGAATATAACTTAACATGGACGGACATGTCCTGTAAGGTTATCAGTTAGTCACTACACTTATTGATAGAGCCAAATATCTCTGATAACGGTCAAATTCTTTGGATGTGTGGATTAGGAGGGGGTTAGTGAACAAAAAATCTGAGAGAAGGAAAGGGGTGTTAATTCTCTTCCCCATGGACGTCCATACTGTCCAAGAAGGAATATTGTCAGATCAGGTGTCATATTAGCCTTTAGTAGTCCAGGACGGCCATTCTCTGCCTTTCCAAGATTGGGTAATTCTTTGAAGTATAAAGCCTGAAACACAAGGTAAATTATTCCCCATACCCCCCAGCTACGTTCCAGTATAATTATAGCTGATCAGCCACAAAGGCATCTCATACATGTGTAAGTCACTGAGTCTGCCCAGAGGTAATTGCCCAAAGCACATAAAAAAATGGAAGTAAGTGACGACCTCCAACATGACTGGCAATGGGATTTTCCCAGTTTTGGGGTATTATTGGCCTGATACATAAGTTCTCCGAAGAGATCTGGAGGAGGAAATATCGTAGAAAATGTTTATCATGATGAAAGTGTAAAAGAAAAATAGCTGCAGACTCCCAAACTACTGCATGCGGTGGCCATGTATGTATAAACCGGTCATCGTCAAGTCAGGGTGCACAGATTACCATAAGTAAAAAAAAACCTAAAGCCACGTTCACACGTTCAGTATTTGCAAGTCAAAATCTCTACTCCACTTTTAATATTTGATGGCTTCTTTGCCTGAAACTATAATTTTATGTAATTATAATATAAAATGTATCCAAAAAAGTATGAATTTGTCCTACCGGTAATTGTATTTCCAGGAGTCCATCATGACAGCACACCAGGAGGTAGTCCTTCTTATCCTCAAGAGACAGGAAACAAACGAGAGGTTAAAGGCAATCCCTTCTTCCACCTCACCCTCAGTGTTTTACTAATTACCCCACCAGGATGGATGCAACCTAATTTTATTGAATTCTCTCACACAAATGTTACCCACACATAAATACAAGGAATTCAGGGGAGAGAATGTAATGGTGCTGTCATAATAGACTCCTGGAAATACAATTACTGGTAGGACTACCCTAAGTCCTACTTTCCAGGACGTCCCTCATGACAGCACACCAGGAGGAATATCAAATAAATGGATTCTAGGGAGGGACCACTGCCTGAAGGACTTTCCTTCCATAGGCTAACTGTTGGCCCGAAAATATGTCCAGCTTGTAGTGTCTTCAGAAGTTGCTTAGGCTAGACTAGGTTGGTGCCCTACATATCTGGTCGACTAATGCTCCTGCCCTATCAGCCCAAGGAGCAGAGATTGCTTGCATTGAGTGTGCCTTAACGACCAGGAAAATGGTGGATGTGATCCATCTGGCTAAGGTTGCTTTCAAGGTCTTTTTGGCTCTGTTTTTGCCTGAGAACTGAACAAAGAGGTTTGAATCTTGTCTCCAAGCTTCCGTAGCTTCAATGTAGCGTAGAACCGACCACCTTACATCCAGTGAATGAAATGTTTTCTCTTTCTCGTTCCTTGGGTACTGGCAAAAGGAAGGTAGAATGATCTCCTGGTTTATGTTTACACTGGATACCACCTTAGGAAGAAATGTTAGGTCAAGCTTAAGCACTATGCAATCTTCTAGCATACGAAGGGATAGGATCTCTCACTGACAGGGCTTGGATCTCTCAAACTCTCTTTCCTCAAGGGACTGTTACCAAGAAACTCATCTTCATGGAAAGCAATTTGATGTTGAGATCTTCCTGGGGCTCAAAAAGAAATCTACATAGAGCATTTAGCACCATGTTTAGATCCCACAGGGGCACTGATTTCCTAACTGTGGGCCTTACTATGCTGATCACTTAAGGGAACCTAGCAACCAAGGGATGGTTTGCCAGCAAGTAGTCCAAAAAGGCGCTTTGAGCTGAAATCTGGAAACTCAGCGTGCTAGGCCTTAAAGGGAATCTGTCACCCCCAGGGACGTTTTTAAGCTATTAATATGGGCATACAGATAATAGAATGGTTAAAATAGCCTTATCTGTATGCCTCATAGCTGTGGTCTAGTTGTTCAGAAATTGAGTTCTAATCTTTTATGTTAATGATTTCTTCCAGGTTCCGGGGTGTGCCGTGCCTAGAGGAAATCTTTGCCTCCTGTCTTCATTATCATACCACTCTCCTCCCATGCACATCACACTACCCTATGATGTGCAGTTGTGGCGCCGTAATCCCAGGCCTGCGCCCTGTACTCGTGCCATTATCCGAACCTTATCCTCCCTTTGAAGGGCAGAGTCTTCAGCCTTCTTCTGTGCAGTACCATGGGAGGAGGGTACTATGATAATTAAGACAGGCGGCAGAAATTTCTTCCAGGCACCTCATGCCCCGGATCCATGTACCTGTATGCCCATAGTAATTAATTAAAAGCATCCCAGAGGTTGACAGATTCCCTTTAACCCTTGTTCGAATCCGAGCTGAAGAAATTCTAGGATTTTTGGAATGTCTGGGTGGGAGGGGTCAACAATGGATTCCCCAAAATGAGAGCAAAACTTCTTCCAGATTTTAGAATAAATAGCAGAAGTTACCGATTTTCTAGATGCTTGCATTGTTGTGATCACTCAATCCGACAGACCCTGAGATATTAAGATCTGCCGCTCAGGATTCAAGGTTGTCAGTAGGTGTATATCCGGATGTAGGAGGAGTTCTTGAGATAGAAGGTCATTTCTTTGTGGAAGGGGAAGTGGAACCTGTAGAGCCATGTGATCTAATAGAGGAAACCAACTCCTTTTCGGCCAGAAGGGGGTAACCAATAATACTGTATCCTGATCTTCCCGGATTTTTCTCAGGACCCTTGGCATTAATGTAAATGAAGGGAAAGCATAGAGTAGATCTCCATCCCATCTTTGAGACAAGGCGACCACCCTTTCTGAGTTGTCCTCTTGGTTCAGGAAGAAGAAATTTGTCACCTTCGCTTCGCGTTTTTCCAGGTTGCAAACAGGTCTACTTGGGGGACACCCCTGGCTCAGTTGTTGAAGCACGTCTGTGTTTAAATCGTCACTGAGGAAGTCTGTAACCTTGTTTTGAGGTCCTTTCTGGTAGACTGCTAAAATACAAAGAATAGTCCTGTCTGCCCACCGAAAGATTTGTAAGGCCATAGCCAGCAGAGCTGCCCTTTCAGACCTCCTTGATGATGAACAAAGGAGACCGCTGTAACATTGTCTGACAGGATTTCCACGTGTCGGCTTTTGAGATGCCCTAGCACCTCTGAAGCATCTCACATACTGCTTGCAGTTCTCTGTAGTTGTACGATGTTTCTCAAATTTCTGGAGACCATATCCCCTGAAGGTATTGATCTTCTACTTCATCTCCTCAACCAAGCTGACTTGTTTCTGTTGTTACCTGGATGCATGGGGAAAGAATCCATGGAACCCCTTTCTGGAGCTTTGTTAGAGACGTCCACCATGATAGGGAAGTCTTCAGTCTTGTAGATATAATCATCTTGCTGTCTAGTCCAGATGGTTGTCAGTTCCAGGTCCTTAGAATAGCTTCCTGCAAAACTCTTGAGTGGGCTTGGCTCAATTGCACACTTGGGCTGCAGGATGTCATCAATTCCCAAATCCTCATTGTGTATCTATTTTCCCTGGAAGGATCGAACTCTGTTTCTGACCTTTTCTATTTTTATTGGGGTCAGAAAGGACATTCTGACATGGGAGATGAGGAGAACTTTCAGAAACATCTTCCACATGTCTGACTTTAAATTGGATTTTTCCCAATTGATGAACCAACCTAGATATTTTAGCGTGAGGATAGTCTCTGAGAGATGATGATTGGGATAATGCAATGAGTCCCCCACCAAGAGAAGATCGTTCAAGTATTGGATGATAATTATCACTTTTTTCCTCAAAAAAGCCAAAAGCTCCGTCATTAGTCTTGTAAATATCCTAGGGCCCGAGGATAGGCCAAACGGAAAGCACTGATACTGGAAGTGGTAGATTATCCCCTGATGTTCAATTCAAACTTCAGGAATCATTGGCAAATGGGATGGATGGTCACATAATATTATGCATCTTTTAGATCTAAGGTGCACATCACTGATCCCTTTCCTATTAACAGGATTTTATTGTCTCCATTTTGAACTTTCTGTACCTGACCCACTGGTTTAGGGGCTTATTAGATTTATAATGGTATGATACTGTCCTGAGGGTTTGTTTTATGGAGAAGAGACTGGAACAGTGACCCTGGCTCATTTCCGAGTGGGGTACTAGAATGAATGCTCCAGACAATATCAGATCTCTGATGTCCCCTAAGAGCCTTTTTAGGGAGGTTGGAGACTGAGGGATGGTTAGAATAAATTTTCTGGAGGGGGATGAGTAAATTCTATTCTGTACAGTCGGTAGAATCCACCGATTCTCTGAGATGGTATGCCAACCCTCCAAAAAGAATAGAAGCCTGCCCCCGACTCCACTGACGTCAAGGTCTTCCTGATAGGCCTGAACTAAACTGGGTATCTCTACCCTTATCTCCCTTGGGGTAACTCCACCTTCTTGTTTTACCTTTCTCTTTGAATTCTTGTCTCTGGGACAGATGGGACCTATTAAGAGAATATCTCCTTGTCTCGTCCTTTCTTCTTGGAAACCTTTTTTTTGTCAGAAGCCGTTCTAGTATCTCATCTAACACAGGCCTGAACACATGTAACCCTGAAAATGGGATAGAGCATAGTTTGCTTTTCAAATGGCTATTCCCAGACCAGGTTTTTAACCAGATGGCCTGCTTAGCTGAGTTAGAAAGGACGTTGCTTCTGGCTGCAAACCTTACTGACTGTCGAAGCACCCGCCATAAACTCTGTCGCCTTTTTCAGCATGGGAAGGGACTCTAACACAACCTCCTTGGGAGTATTGGATTTTAATTTAGACGTTAATTTGTCAGGCCACAAACATATGGATCTGGATTCAGAGGTGGCGGCTATATTAGCGACGTCAGCTGACGCCTCACAGGGTCTTATTAGCAACCATTCTGTCTGTCTATCCATAGCATCTTGGAAACATGAAAAGTCTTCAAAGGGGATTGAGGTCTTCCTTGCCACTTTAGCCATTGTAATGTCAATTTTTGAGATCTCTTCCCAGACCTTGACTTCCTCTGAATCAATGGGGAGAGGAGCACTGTAGTCTTTGGGAATGACAAGCCTCTTTTCTGCATTTTCCGATTCCTCCAAGATCATGGCCTTGATATGTTTCTTGACTTGGAATACTCGGTTCCTCTGATTCCTCAGTCCTCCAAACATCTCATTTTGTTTTGTATCTGTACTGCACTTAATAAATCATCAGTATCCTCAGATTAGAAATAATACTTTTTTTCATTCTTCTGAGGTATAACTTCTTCATTTTCCAGATCCTGATGAGAATAGTAAGATCATTCTTCCTCTTCTGATGATTCCTCCATTTCCCATATAGCTCTGTTATGACTGGATACGCCCTGAACCATTAGAGGCGGAACAAGACTGGAGACTTTGTACTTCCTCTCTGATCATGGATCTCATGTCAGCCACAAATGAGATGTGTTCCTTCTGTAGGATTTTCATGATGCAGTGCACACATAAGTGCTTCTTATGTGCCTCTGGTAGTTTGGTGTTGCATGTCGCATATCTTCTGACTTTCTTACTGGAGGAAGATCCAGACCCTATAAGCTCCTCTAACCTAAACTTAAACAAGATAGGAGATTTTGAATCTAAATGAACACTAAAGTCTTTATCGGGAGGGTTAATGGATCCAATAAGGTTATAAACTTACAATGCCAAGGGATTATTCGGACGGTGTCTCTGAACGTGTAGGATTAACTTCCATGGTCAGACTGTGCACACCAAATCAGAAACTCAACAACCCTTTTATAGGGTCCTACCTTGACTTCGAGGTGCAAGGCATGATCCCTATCCATGATGGAACGGACGCTGCACTGATAGTTTCATATGTTCCCCTTGCAACAGTAAGTTAGTTCCACCCTGGAACGCACGTGCACCGGTTGAGCATCCTGGATGCCTCTGTAAAACGGAAGTGCACGCGCGTCATGGTACTGTATGTTGCCGAGAGCCCACCACAAAGAGAAGCGGAAAAAGCCAGGAGACACTTCCCGCTCTACTGACCTGGCTGAGGGACCCCTACCTGGCGAGGTATCAGCCACGAGCCTCTTCACAGGCAGAAGGGAAGAGATGGATCACCCCCCAGATTCTCCTGAGCTCACCAGGTTAATCTATGCCCTGATGAGCTTCCTGTCCTGCGTCTATCCTGCTAGGAACAGGAAAAACACTGAGGGTGAGGTGTTTCCTATCCATAGAGCATGAGAAGGACTACCTGCTGGTGTGCTGTTCTGAGGGACGTCCTGGAAAAGGGAGTTTATAAGGTCGGCGTCACACAACGTATGTTTTTTACGGCCGAGATGCGCAGAAATGGTCACCAACAGTGATCCGTATGTCATCTGTATGCAATGCGAGGATGCGATTTTTTTTCTTGAAAAAGTATCCGTGTGACATCCGTATGATATCTGTATGGCGAGATTTTCTCGCCGGCTTGTAAAATGGACATATAATGGATTCATGGGCTGAAATGTTCGTGGAAACATATAAACAGTCTTTCTCTCTCTCTCTCTATATATATATATGTCAGCGAGACACACACATATATATATACAGTACATATACTGTATATATATATATATTTCATGCAGAGTTAGATAGCCGAATAGCCGGTAATTCAATTGTCGGCTTTTGTTAAATCCTTACTGAACCTGACAGAATATGAGACATGGTTTACATACAGTAAACCATTGCATATCCGTTATATTTTTATATGTCCCCCACTAATAATGTTGTGTGTGTGTGTGTGTGTGTGTGTGTGCAAAATTTGGGAGCTGTAGGTGCTAAATGAAAGGGTTAATTCACGGAAAAAACTGGCGTGGGCGCCCGTGCAATTTTCTCCACCAGAGAGGGAAAGCCAGTGACTGAGGGCAGATATTAATAGCCTAGAGAGGGACCATGGTTGTTTCCCCCCTGGAAAACATCTGCCCCCAGCCACCCCAGAAAAGGCACATCTGTAAGATGCCCTGTAGCATTGGCATATGGGGTAATAAGGGGTTAATGTCACCTTGCTATTGTAATGTTACATTAAGCCTGGTTAATAATGTAGAGGTGTCAATAAGACACCTATCCATTATTAATTAAATAGCATAAAAGGGTTAAAAATACACACACACACATTAAGAATAAAGTATTTTAATGAAATAATGAAACACACAGGTTTTTAATATCTTTATTGCATGCTCAATCCAAACGAATCCAATCCCATACCTGTCCGCCGTACAGTCATGTCCCACGCTGTAAATCTATCTTAAGGGGTTAAATAGTTTACAACCGTGAGCGGTGGAATGCTACCGGCCGAGCTGTAAACGACTGGGAAATGATTGAAATGCCGGACTGAATTATCGCCTATTCGGCTATCTAACTCTGTATGAAATATGAAGATATATCTATAATATATAACGCTGGGAGCGTCACTCTGTCCGAAGCCTTTATAGACTGCGCAAGCGCAAGCGCCGGCGCAGTCTGGCCCCCACAGAGTGACGCTCCCAGGAGATCGCGGTATGCGTAAACACTGAACGCACACCGCGATCTCCAACAGAGAAGCAGGGACCGCCAGGAGAGTAAGTATAGCTATGTTCACCTGGCCCCGTTCCACCGCTGCGCGCCGCCATCTTCCGGGTCCTCTGATGTGACGTTCCCAGTTCAGAGGGCGCGATGACGCGCTTAATGCGCGCCACCCTCTGACTGACCAGTCACAGCCAGAGGACCCGGAAGATGGTGGCGCGCAGCGGTGGAACGGGGCCAGGTGAATATAGCAAGTGCTGGGGGGCCTGAACTAGCGGCGATACCGGCACCTGACCCCCACAGCGCACCGGTGTCCCCGCCTGCTCAGGCCCTCAGCACTCGCTGCCCAGCGACGATAGGTGAGTATGGTATTTTTTTTTTTCACATATTGCAGCAGCATACGGGGCATATACCATGGAGGATCTTATGGGGCCATAAACCATAATGGAGCAGTGTACGGGGGCATATACTATGGAGCATCTTATGGGGCCATAAACCATAATGGAGCAGTGTACGGGGGCATATACTATGGAGCATCTTATGGGGCCATAAACCATAATGGAGCAGTGTACGGGGGCATACACTATGGAGCATCTTATGGGGCCATAAACCATAATGGAGCAGTGTACGGGGGCATACACTATGGAGCATCTTATGGGGCCATAAACCATAATGGAGCAGTGTACGGGGGCATACACTATGGAGCATCTTATGGGGCCATAAACCATAATGGAGCAGTGTACGGGGGCATACACTATGGAGCATCTTATGGGGCCCATAAACCATAATGGAGCAGTGTACGGGGGCATATACCACGGAGCATCTTATGGGGGCCATAAACCATAATGGAGCAGTGTACGGGGGCATATATTATGGAGCATCTTATGGGGCCATAAACCATAATGGAGCAGTGTACGGGGGCATATACCATGGAGCATCTTATGGGGGCCATAAACCATAATGGAGCAGTGTACGGGGGCATATACCATGGAGCATCTTATGGGGGCCATAAACCTTTATGGAACAGCGTATAGGGCATACACTATGGAGCATCTTATGGGGGCCATCAACCTTTATGGAGCAGTGTACGGGGGCATACACTATGGAGCATCTTATGAGGCCATAAACCATAATGAAGCAGTGTACGGGGGCATACACTATGGAGCATCTTATGGGGCCATAAACCATAATGGAGCAGTGTACGGGGGCATACACTATGGAGCATCTTATGGGGCCCATAAACCATAATGGAGCAGTGTACGGGGGCATACACACTGGAGCGTCTTATGGGGGCCATCAACCATAATGGAGCAGTGTACGGGGCATACACTATGGAGCATCTTATGGGGCCATAAACCATAATGGAGCAGTGTACGGGAGCATACACACTGGAGCATCTTATGGGGCCATAAACCATAATGGAGCAGTGTACGTGGGCATACACTATGGAGCATCTTATGGGGGCCATAAACCATAATGGAGCAGTGTACGGGGGCATATACAATGGAGCATCTTATGGGGCCATAAACCATAATGGAGCAGTGTACGGGGGCATATACTATGGAGCATTTTATGGGGCCATAAACCATAATGGAGCAGTGTACGGGGGCATACACTATGGAGCATCTTATGGGGCCATAAACCATAATGGAGCAGTGTACGGGGGCATACACTATGGAGCATCTTATGGGGCCCATAAACCATAATGGAGCAGTGTACGGGGGCATATACAATGGAGCATCTTATGGGGCCATAAACCATAATGGAGCAGTGTACGGGGGCATACACTATGGAGCATCTTATGGGGCCCATAAACCATAATGGAGCAGTGTACGGGGGCATACACACTGGAGCGTCTTATGGGGGCCATCAACCATAATGGAGCAGTGTACGGGGCATACACTATGGAGCATCTTATGGGGCCATAAACCATAATGGAGCAGTGTACGGGGGCATACACACTGGAGCATCTTATGGGGCCATAAACCATAATGGAGCAGTGTACGTGGGCATACACTATGGAGCATCTTATGGGGGCCATAAACCATAATGGAGCAGTGTACGGGGGCATACACACTGGAGCATCTTATGGGGTCATAAACCATAATGGAGCAGTGTATGGGGGCATATACCATGGAGCATCTTATGGGGTCATAAACCATAATGGAGCAGTGTACGGGGGCATATACAATGGAGCATCTTATGGGGGCCATAAACCATAATGGAGCAGTGTACGGGGGCATATACAATGGAGCATCTTATGGGGCCATAAACCATAATGGAGCAGTGTACGGGGCATATACTATGGGGCATCTTATGGGGCCATAAAGCATAATGGAGCAGTGTACGGGGGCATATACAATGGAGCATCTTATGGGGCCATAAACCATAATGGAGCAGTGTACGGGGGCATATAATATGGAGCATCTTATGGGGCCATAAACCATAATGGAGCAGTGTACGGGCCATATACAATGGAGCATCTTATGGGGCCATAAACCATAATGGAGCAGTGTACGGGGGCATACACTATGGAGCATCTTATGGGGGCCATAAACCATAATGGAGCAGTGTACGGGGGCATATACCATGGAGCATCTTATGGGGTCATAAACCATAATGGAGCAGTGTACGGGGGCATATACAATGGAGCATCTTATGGGGGCCATAAACCATAATGGAGCAGTGTACGGGGGCATATACAATGGAGCATCTTATGGGGCCATAAACCATAATGGAGCAGTGTACGGGGCATATACTATGGAGCATCTTATGGGGCCATAAACCATAATGGAGCAGTGTACGGGGGCATATACAATGGAGCATCTTATGGGGCCATAAACCATAATGGAGCAGTGTACGGGGGCATATAATATGGAGTATCTTATGGGGCCATAAACCATAATGGAGCAGTGTACGGGCCATATACAATGGAGCATCTTATGGGGCCATAAACCATAATGGAGCAGTGTACGGGGGCATATAATATGGAGCATCTTATGGGGCCATAAACCATAATGGAGCAGTGTACGGGGGCATATACCATGGAGCATCTTATGGGGTCATAAACCATAATGGAGCAGTGTACGGGGGCATATACAATGGAGCATCTTATGGGGGCCATAAACCATAATGGAGCAGTGTACGGGGGCATATACAATGGAGCATCTTATGGGGCCATAAACCATAATGGAGCAGTGTACGGGGCATATACTATGGAGCATCTTATGGGGCCATAAACCATAATGGAGCAGTGTACGGGGGCATATACAATGGAGCATCTTATGGGGCCATAAACCATAATGGAGCAGTGTACGGGGGCATATAATATGGAGTATCTTATGGGGCCATAAACCATAATGGAGCAGTGTACGGGCCATATACAATGGAGCATCTTATGGGGCCATAAACCATAATGGAGCAGTGTACGGGGGCATATAATATGGAGCATCTTATGGGGCCATAAACCATAATGGAGCAGTGTACGTGGGCATACACTATGGAGCATCTTATGGGGGCCATAAACCATAATGGAGCAGTGTACGGGGGCATACACACTGGAGCATCTTATGGGGTCATAAACCATAATGGAGCAGTGTATGGGGGCATATACCATGGAGCATCTTATGGGGTCATAAACCATAATGGAGCAGTGTACGGGGGCATATACAATGGAGCATCTTATGGGGGCCATAAACCATAATGGAGCAGTGTACGGGGGCATATACAATGGAGCATCTTATGGGGCCATAAACCATAATGGAGCAGTGTACGGGGCATATACTATGGGGCATCTTATGGGGCCATAAAGCATAATGGAGCAGTGTACGGGGGCATATACAATGGAGCATCTTATGGGGCCATAAACCATAATGGAGCAGTGTACGGGGGCATATAATATGGAGCATCTTATGGGGCCATAAACCATAATGGAGCAGTGTACGGGCCATATACAATGGAGCATCTTATGGGGCCATAAACCATAATGGAGCAGTGTACGGGGGCATACACTATGGAGCATCTTATGGGGGCCATAAACCATAATGGAGCAGTGTACGGGGGCATATACCATGGAGCATCTTATGGGGTCATAAACCATAATGGAGCAGTGTACGGGGGCATATACAATGGAGCATCTTATGGGGGCCATAAACCATAATGGAGCAGTGTACGGGGGCATATACAATGGAGCATCTTATGGGGCCATAAACCATAATGGAGCAGTGTACGGGGCATATACTATGGAGCATCTTATGGGGCCATAAACCATAATGGAGCAGTGTACGGGGGCATATACAATGGAGCATCTTATGGGGCCATAAACCATAATGGAGCAGTGTACGGGGGCATATAATATGGAGTATCTTATGGGGCCATAAACCATAATGGAGCAGTGTACGGGCCATATACAATGGAGCATCTTATGGGGCCATAAACCATAATGGAGCAGTGTACGGGGGCATATAATATGGAGCATCTTATGGGGCCATAAACCATAATGGAGCAGTGTACGGGGGCATATACCATGGAACATCTTATGGGGGCCATAAACCATAATGGAGAAGTGTACGGGGGCATACATTATGGAGCATCTTATGGGGCCATAAACCATAATGGAGCAGTGTACGGGGGCATATACCATGGAGCATCTTATGGGGGCCATAAACCATAATGGAGCAGTGTACGGGGGCATATACCATGGAGCATCTTATGGGGGCCATAAACCATAATGGAGCAGTGTATGGGGGCATATATTATGGAGCATCTTATGGGGCCATAAACCATAATGGAGCAGTGTACGGGGGCATATACCATGGAGCATCTTATGGGGGCCATAAACCATAATGGAGCAGTGTACGGGGGCATATACCATGGAGCATCTTATGGGGGCCATAAACCTTTATGGAACAGCGTATGGGGCATACACTATGGAGCATCTTATGGGGGCCATCAACCTTTATGGAGCAGTGTACGGGGCATATACTATGGAGCATCTTATGGGGCCATTAGCCTTTATGGAGCAGCGTATGGGGCATATGGATGGGAGCAGCAAATTAAAGAATAGTGGCGCAGGATGGGAGCAGCACATGTCAGAATGGAGGCGCAGGATGGGTGCAGCACATGTCAGAATGGAGGCGCAGGATGGGAGCAGCACATGACAGGATGGGGACGCAGGATGGGTGCAGCACATGACAGGATGGAGGCGCAGGATGGGAGCAGCACATGACAGGATGGGGGCACAGGATGGGTGCAGCACATGACAGGATGGGGGCACAGGATGGGTGCAGCACATGACAGAATGGGGGTGCAGGATGGGAGCTGCACATGACAGGATGGGGACGCAGGATGAAGCAGCACATGACAGGATAGGGGCGCAGGATGGGTGCAGCACATGACAGGATGGGGGCGCAGGATGGGTGCAGCACATGACAGGATGGGGGCACAGGATGGGTGCAGCACATGATAGAATGGGGGTGCAGGATGGGAGCTGCACATGACAGGATGGGGACACAGGATGAAGCAGCACATGACAGGATGGGGGCGCAGGATGGGTGCAGCACATGACAGGATGGGGCGCAGGATGGGAGCAGCACATGACAGGATGGGGGCGCAGGATGGAGCAGCACATACCAGGATGGCGACCATATACCAATATAAATGCTCGCCACCCGGGCGTAGAACGGGTTCAATAGCTAGTATATATATACAGTATGTGTGTGTCAATGACATAAATATATATATATATATATATATATATATATATCTACCTATAATATGTGTAGACATTTATTTTATCTTTTTTATTCTAAGCTGTCTGTGTGATTTTACTGTACACCGCACTGAATTGCCGGCTTTTCTATAGGACACCGGTGCGTATTTCTCGCAAGTCACACTGATGGTCCATGTGGTGTGTGAGTTTTTCTCGCACCCATAGACTTTCATTGGCGTTTCTTGCCGAGATACGGCGGTGGCAATCGCAGCATGCTACAATTTCTCTTGCTCGTAGAATACGGCCGCGAAAACAACGGATGATGGGAGCTGCCCCATAGATTAACATTGGTCCGAGTGCTATGCGATTTTTTATCGTATTACGGTCTAGTGTGACTCCGGCCTAAGGCCGGGGTCACACTGTCAGTATTTGGTCAGTATTTTACATCAGTATTTGTAAGCCAAAACCAGGAGTGGGTGATAAATACAGAAGTGGTGAATATGTTTCTATTATACTTTTCCTCTGATTGCTCCACTCCTGGTTTTGGCTACAAATACTGATGTAAAATACTGACCAAATACTGCTAGTGTGACCCCGGCCAAACACTGAAGTCCAATCTCAGGACAATATAGAAAAGTAGCTAAAGTACAAGTACAAGGGCGAGAGCGCCATCTGGTGGGAGATTTTAGGCAAGACGTGTAAAGTTCATATTTGCATCAAAAGAGAAAACTGACAATTGCTACAAACTTGTAGGGTGGAATTACTTATCATATAACAATTGACTTGTCATTATGTCACGTTATCGCAAGTGTGATTATTATACACACTAAAAGCACAAATGATTGGAGATCATAGGTAATTCTGGGAACTAAGCGGCATAGCAGTTGTGGAAGTCGGAGTCGCCAGGGCATCTTATTCAGGAAGGACATAGAATTCTGGGAATTAAAGGGAGTGTCTTGGAATACATTTTTTTTTAAAATAAGGGATTATACATGGTTAAAACTATAAATACACCGATATTCGCCATCCCCAGGTTTAGTCCTGCTCTTGGCCACTTTGCTTATTGCCTGTAGTTGTGACAGAGCTCATCACCGCTGCAGCCAATCACTGCGCTCAGTAAATAAAGACTGGGACAGCTGGTCCTGAACCTTTCTCACTAGGGGTCTTCTTGAGGGTCACTCCTAGTTGGTTTAGAAGATTAGGAAAGGGGAGGATATATGTCAGGAACGCTGAGGCACTGGGACAAAAAAAAAAAAAATATATATATATAATACCAGATCCTAGACAACAGCGACATTTAGACCATATAAAACAATTACATGCGATCGGAAAGTGACTGAATCTCTTTAAATCAATGCGGCCATGAGACACAGCGGATCTCCCCTCTGCACAGGTAAACCACTTTAAGGTCAGTTCACACCAAGCGTTTTTTCAGTGTTTTTTCCTGTACCAAAATCTGATCTTTTGGCAGGAAAGATGCTGCAGAAAAAAAGCAGGTTTTTCTTGTTTTTTTGCTGCGATTTTGGCATGCTAGATTTGCCTCTTGTGCATGCTGATAAAGTTTTGTGCCAAGAAAAAAAAAGTCATTTTATAGAATCAGGTTTTAGCACAAAAAGCGCAGCAAAACCTGATACCTGCATTGTTGGTGCATTTTTTTCAACGTTTTTTTCACCATTCATTTCAATGAGTGAAAAACGCTGAAAGAAGTTATATGCTCCATTGTGCAAAAAAAAAAAACACGCAAAGCACAAAATCCTTATTGACGAAAAAACAAGCTGTGCGAATGAAATTTCTGAAATCTCATAGACTTTGCTGGTACTGTGAAACACAGCTGAAAATTTGCATAAAAAAGGCTGCAAAAAAGGCCTAGTGTGAACTTAACCTTAAAGTTCCAAAATAGAGAAAAATGTAAAAACTGCAGAATTTCAGTTCCAGAAAAAAAAACCTTCTCAACTGACAAAGTTTCAGTAATAAGAATCTATACTGCCATCTAGTGTAATTTATTGGAATTGCAATTATTATTATTATTATTATTTATTATTATAGCACCATTTATTCCATGGCGCTTTACATGTGAGGAGGGGTATACATAATAAAAACAAGTACAATAATCTTAAACAATACAAGTCACAACTGGTACAGGAGGAGAGAGGACCCTGCACGCGAGGGCTCACAATCTACAAGGGATGGGTGAGGATACAGTAGGTGAGGGTAGAGCTGGTCATGCAGCGGTTTGGTCGATCGGTGGTTACTGCAGCAATTCCTCAATAAATGGCTGAAAATGAAAATAATTTGTCACTAAGATCTATTCTATGCGGTTTTCCAATGTAATGGATATAGAACTACATCATGGTACAACAGTCAGAAGGTTACAATTTACTGATAGCAACCACTTTAGTCTACCCAGGCCAGCCAAATTATATTGTGCCTTATCCTGGGAACTCACTTTCCTGCAGATCTTCATAGTGGGGAGTATAGTGAGGGGGGATGGGGCAACAGATTCTGCTCCGCAGTTTGCATCAAAAATACTTTTCAAATACACTTTGAAAACGCTTGCAATTGATTTAATTGGGAGAACCACATTGTTATTGATCCAATTAATTTTTTTCAGGCAAGGTTTGAAAGATTTTGCCGTGGAAAAAAAAAAAAGGAGTGATCTATCAATTTTTTGCAGATTTCTCAAAACTGAAAACCGCATCAAAACTCCTCATGGGTTTCTAGAGCAGACAACTCAACTCACTGGAACTTACAGGGAGTCACCTGATTGCCCCAACAATATGCTCAAATGAAGGTCTCTATCCATCAAGATTGGTGACAATCAAACCTCCGGTCTAGATGAGGACGAGTGAGTGGCTAATGGATCAGGCGCCTCTGGGGCCATCTCACCGCAGATCTTACTCGATTCTCTGCTGGAGTAAGATTTATGGCGCTGCAAACTCTGAGGTTTATCATGTATTTGATGAGCGTTGGCCCCCACACTTCTGTCCTTCCCCAGCTCTGCCCATTTTGGTAGAGCTGGGTGAAAAATGGAGAAAAACTGCCAAAAGTCACAAAATTTTAGCACATCCTCGAGTTGCGCAAAACTGTGCAAGTTTTCAAAGCTTTTTACACCAGAATTATGGCATATAAGCTTTTGTGAATCAAACCCTAAGGGTATGTGCACAAGTATTCTGGAGGACTGTGGATTTTTCCGCAGCGGATTTGGAAAAACTGCAGTGCAAAACCGCTGCGGTTTTTCCTGCGGATTTATCGCGGTTTCTACTGCGGATTCCGCTGCGGCTTTACACCTGCAGTTTTCTACTGGAGCAGGTGTAAAACCGCAGCAGAATCCGCACAAAGAATTGACGTGCTGCGGAATGTAAACCGCTGCGTTTCCGCACGTTTTTTTCCGCAGCATGTGCACTGCGGTTTTCATATCCCATAGGTTAAACATGGTACTGCAGATCTGCAGCAAAATCCACAGCGTGTGCACATACCCTGAGGGTTTTTATTTAGCAGAAATTGTGCTGAAACTCTCTAAATCTTTCTAAAAAAATTGGAGTTACCGCTCAGTTTCTGTTCTGAACACTCAAAAAACTCAGTGTGAACATACGGTTAGGGTTCACCTGGTGAGGTGAATTCACCATGCCACAAGATGATGGCACAGCGTCATAAACCTGGCCTACGCTGGACGCAAAGCAAACAATGAAGCAGGACACACCGGAAGTCATGGAGCCAGGAGTGTAGACAAACACTGGAATGCAGGCGAAGGATTGAATGACAGATCTAAGCCAGGATTTAGATGAAGGCTGTAGAAAACCCAGGAGTTTTGCAAAGATAATTGCAGCAGTTCGTAATGCTTACAGCGGACAGTGAGTTAAATAGCAGGTAGCAGTAGACGCAGAATTTTGACAACATGAATTCAGAGATGATTGCAGCATAATGCATACAGCAGTCGATGAGTTAACAAGCAGATCTTAGGAGCATTAGATGCAGATTGCAGAAACCATAGAGATTTGCAGAGATGATTAAAGTGTAATGTGAATAGTCTCTAGATAGCAGTTCGTAATGCTTACTTAAGTTAATGGGTTAATCAAAAGCTTGTACAGAATATTACAGCAGGAGAAACTGAATAGTGGCCAGATCTAATCAAACAATACCTGAACACTACACTGACTGAATACTCAGACACACCGGTCTGTCTGCGTCGACCTTAAAGGCCAGGAAAGTAGTGAAACCCAATGTGGAGCACCGCAAAGGGCATCAGCCATAAGGGAATGGAGCAGAGCCCGACCCTGGAGTCAAGATAGGTCTTCACAACAGCTGACACTGATTTATACTAAAGGATTAAACAGTCAATCAGGGTAAATCACTTTATCATGAGCCTGAGGTTTATCTGTTAGAGATGTTGGAATTGGGACCGCCTATGCGCTATCTAGACAATAAATGTAAGATTCCTCAATGTTGTTGCAAGATTTGTGGATTTAGGTTTCAGAGAAAATGGTGCAAATTCCAAGTTGCCTGATGGTGTCACTCACTATGCATTTCTCTTCCTTTCACTGCCTCATTATTGCTGCTGTTCATGCAGTGGTGTAGTTTTGGTTGCCAGTTGCCCAAGGCACGTCAAGTATGATGTGCACCCCAACCATTGATCGTTAGCAGACGCACACTCTCCACCGCCAATCCTGTATTAAACTCTTATCCCCTTTGCACATGTATTTTAATAAAATAGTGATGCATTTATAGTTTTATCTTTAGTTCTAGATTTTTTCAGTTTTTTTTTTTTTTGCTGAAATCCACTTAAAATAAAAAAATAAAAAAAATCATACATAGTTATATATAAGTTCATACATTTTATCGTGTATGACATTTTGTTTGTTTTTTTGAGTATTTTATTGCTCTAGTCATGCTTCTACACCTACAAGTGCTTCTCACAAAATTTGAATATCATCGAAAAGTTAATTTATTTCGGTTCTTCAATACAAAAAATGTAACTCATATATTATATAGAGTCATTACAAACAGAGTGATCTATTTCAAGTGTTTATTTCTGTTAATGTTGATGATTATGGCTTACAGCCAATGAAAACCCAAAAGTCATTATCTCAGTAAATTAGAATATTTTATAACACCAGCTTGAAAAATTACTTTAAAATCCACTCAATACTTGGTCAGGGCTCATTTGGCATCAATGTGGCGTGGAATGGAGGCGATCAGCCTGTGGCACTGCTGAGGTGTTATGGAAGCCCAGGTTGCTTTGATAGCAGCCTTCAGCTCGTCTGCATTGTTGGGTCTGGTGTCGCTCATCTTCCTCTTGACAGTGCCCCACAAAAAGCTTCACTTTTTGTATTGAAGTGAAATAAAATAACTTTTTGATGAAAGGTCAAGAATCACCCCAGAACTACATGGGAGGACCTGGTCAATGACTTGAAGAGAGATGAAAACAAAGTCTCTAACATTACCGTTAGTAACACACTACGCAGTCATGGATTAAAATCCTGCAGGGCACGCAAGGTCCCCCTGCTCACACCAGCACATGTCCAGGCCCATATGAAGTTCGCCAATTACCAAAATAGAACTGTTTGGTATCAACCCCACTCACTGTGTTTGGAGGAAGAAGGATGAGTACAATCCCAAGAACACTGTCCCAACCGTGAAGCATGGTGGGGGAAACATTATCATTTGGGGGTGCTTTTCTGTAAAGGGGACAGGACAACTGCACCATATTGAAGGGAGGATAGATGGGGTCATATATTGCAAGATTTTAGCCAACAACCTCCTTCCCTCAGTAAGAGCATTGAAGATGGGTTGTGGCTGGGTCTTCCAGCTTGACAATGACCCGAAACACACAGTCAGGGCAACTACAGAGTTGCTCCATAAGAAGCATTTCAAAATCCTGAAGTGGCCTAGCCAGTTTCCAGAAATGAACCCAATAGAAAATCTTTGGAGGGAGCTGAAACTCAATGTGGCTCAGCGACAGCCCCGAAACCTGAAAGATCTAAAGAAGATCTGTGTGGAGGAGTGGGCCAAAATCCCTGCTGCAGTGTGAGCAAACTTGGCCAAGAACTACAGGAAAGGTCTGACTTCTGTAATTGCAAACAAAGGTTTCTCTAACAAATATTAAGTTTTGTTTACAGTAATGAATATGCGGCTCCACCCCTATGGGTGGTGGAGCCGCATATTCATCACTGTAATGTGTGGCACCACGTGACTGCTCATACAGGACAAGCAGCGACGCTGAGAGGATGTAAGCGCCGAGGGAGCTGGGTAAGTATTTTAATGCCAGCGGGGGGGTGGGCGCACAGGGGGTGGGAGGGGGCAGATTACCGGCGACTTTCTTTTAAAAACAAAACTAAATAAAAAAAAAAGATTATTTATTCCTTCTTTCCAGCAAACGCTGCTGGAGAGAAGAAATGAATGGGGCTTCAGCACCACAAGCGGGGGGACAGCGCTTACTGTAGCGCTGTCTCCTGCACGGCACACGGACTGCACACGGACAACATCCGTGTGCGGTACCTGTTTTACATAGACCCATTGACTTTTATGGGTCCGTGTAATCCGTGCGCTCCCACGAACACTGACATGTCTCCGTGTTTTCCAAACGGACACACGGTCTGTGAAAACACGCTGACATGTGCAGAGACACATTGATTTTAATGTGTCTACGTGAGTCAGTGTCTCCGGTACGTGAGGAAACTGTCACCTCACGTACCGGAGCCACTGACGTGTGAAACCGGCCTTATTATGGGCTGAAGCATGGGAGCAACTTTTCCCACCCAGACTCTCTAGTCACTCCTAAATCCTGGACCCAGAATCTGCTCAAAACAAACTACTCTGTGACCTACTGTTACTGGTATATACTTTCTTACTTCCTAGGATCTACATCACTGTCAACCACTTTACCTGATGCCTTCTTACCAATATACGCATCGTTGTGACATTTCACGACTACTCTCAAAGTAATAATAAGTGTCAAAAACACTTATTTGGTGAAAATCATTTAACTGGCCTATTTTGTTTAATAAATCCCTATGGGGATCCCTAGGGAACAATAATGAAATGCTAACATAGCAACATTTATATGTGGCACCCTTGGGGCATCCAATGTAAAGTAACAGAAAAGATAATAAGCAGAATATCTACAGTTACAATGTCATTAAAAAGAAATGAAAATTCACAGTAATGAAAGGGATTCAACGCTGGGCTCCATTTAAATGGCACCAGTCCTCGCATGACGGCAATGATGAGCGTTTTATAACTCATGTGTTCATCCCTGTTATATTCATTATACTCAAAAATGCAAATTTGCTGTCAAGTGCACACATAAGGGATCTCACAGCTCTTTGTTAATGTCTGGAGTTCCCTTTGGATTCGTATTGCATTCATTACATGTGCTTGCAAAATATTCCTCTGTTGGCAATTGCAAACCCATTGTGTATTTCCTTGGGCTTACGTAATACCGCAGTGCTCCGATATGTTGTAATCCTTGTCATTGGGCCTCAGTTTGGTTTGCTATAGATAAAGGGATGAGACGTTATCAGATTGGCCACTCGTGTGCAGGCACTTCAGGTAACGACACCGTCAGTCATCGCTCGGAGCTGTGTCATTGGCATCACTTTACCGGTGTATCATTAACTGCTCCCAGCTTGTTGCAGAACCTGTATGATTAGGTGGTGTCTACTCGTGCACCCAATATATTCTATTTTAGGGCACCTTATATACACTAACAAGACAAGCTGTTCAACTACCCTATAAATAGCCTGCAAATATCTATGGATGTTGAACCTACAGATCTCAATATAGGGTTATGATCATACAACCGCATTTTCTCTTATCTCAGAAAATCGGTGAAATTATGCAGAGTGATCAGAGTGTGATCCGACTTTCGTGGATGTGGAGAACATGGGGGAAAAAAAAAAAAATCTTTGCATCTTGCCAATTCTGCCGGCCCATAAAATTGCGGTCGGAATATCGGATGCAAATTATGCATGCTGCCGAGGAAAAAAAATTGGACACGTGCTCGACTCCATATAATAATAATTGGCCCGAGAGCGATCCGATGATTAGTCGGATTGCACTCGGACCGAAAATACAGACGTGTTCACCTGCCGTTAGATTGATCATTGGGTCCTCCACAGCAAATTATTCTGATGGAGGGGCTACACAAAACACGTAGGGTACATCCACGTAGGGCTTAGCCGTGAATTTTGCCGTGAAAACCGCACTGACAAAATTTGCACCAACTATTTGGTTATTACTTGCATAAATCATGCACGAGTTTAACCAAAAACAAAGTAGCAGCCCCCCAATCAACACTCCAAGGGCTACAAATTAAGAACACAATATGCCAGCCATATTTTTTCCAATCCACAAGAAGGGGAAGGGGGGCTTATAATTGGAAACTCCCCACCCACTTGGGACCAACATTATCCCATAATAAAGTTTTTTTTAAAAAAAGTACCGGTATGTACAATGAATAACAAAGGCGTCACTCAGAAAGAGAAAGGGAGAAAACTTTCGACAAACACGTCTTGTCATCTTCTACAAAACAAGATGGACCCAAAATACTGGATCTTAACCTTCGACCCCAGCGAAATAGCTGCCTAACATGCAGAGCAGTCACAGTGTGTATGATATACTGTCATTACTGATCCCGGGAGAAAGCAGACATAACGATAATTGTACAGTAGCGAGCAGACAAGTCCACACATGTACCTCCTGCCTGATCACAGTCAAAGGGCAAAGCATGAAATACTTTTTTCGGCATATGTAAGCCACTACGACTGTATGATGTTGAGTATGAGTACTGAGGAGTTTTCTTGCATCCGAGGTATGGTTTTTAGAAATGGATAATTGGGTAATTGCCCACATAATATCCGAAGGAGAAAACCCAGGTATGTGATCCTCACCTGTCCTGGCTCTAAGGCCGAGCAATGCAGCTTCCTTCTGGTCAGGCTGGATTCCTCTTTTGTTCTGTGAATAAGGATGACAAAGCAACTCCGCAGCCTCCTATGATGATGTGATACCTTATAGACTGACTCAGGTGGCAAAACGCCTCCTGAGTATTTAGGTGGAGGGTGTACACACCACTACCATGGACTGCACTCTATTTAGCTTGCTGACAAACCGAGCTCTGCTGTACCACTGGATACTCTGCGTTGGGATTTGTGACCATACCAGCACAGCTGTTCTGCTAGTTAAATCTGCTTTTCTACTGGGCACTCAGTAGTAGGACGCAGTCAGACGACCTTATAACTTGACGACAATCGTATCGCAATGCACGGACTGGCTGTCAGCTCTTCTGACCGAAGCATGACAATGACAGCATGATTTCTATGTAGCTTTTCTTAAGGAAACGCTCACACTGGCGTATAGCATCTGCTAATTAACTCATTCGAGAGAATCGGATGATATATGCCAACAACCCTCAGCTCAACCTCTGCTGCGAGCGTGATCCGAGTGTCATTTTACTATGATCTGATTGTGAATTGGATCACAGGTGCAGAGAAGATGGAGAACTAAATTTCTCCATCTTCTCCATTGTGGGAGTCGGAGAATATTGGACTGCACTTGGATGACATCTGAGTGCAGTCCGAAGTTTTGCAGCACCCATAGACTTGGATGGGTGCAAGCCGTTGGTGTGAGTGCTATCCAATGAAACATCAGATAGCACTCGTCTGAGTTATATGCTGACTCCTACCAGTGTGAGCGAGCCCTAAAACCTATTATTTACCCAGAGCCAACATGGAGTATGATGTTGGATTCTTCCAATTAGACCTGGACAAACAAAATGCATTTGTATGCTGTAAAGACATCATAAATCTTCAGTGATGTTTACAGTTAAAAATACAATAGATAGAATAGAGCTAAGCACTAATTAGCCCAGATGAATAGAACAAAGGCACAAGACATAGGAATGATGAATTGTAGATGGTAGACTGGCACTCATTAGCTGTCACTGGCGTGAGGATCTATACAAATGGCCGTCAATCACGCAAGTGTAGATTTCCAACAAGTTTCCTCTTAATCACTTTTCTCTGGGTTTTCAATGCTATTAATTGTATATATAATATAAAATATAAAATAAATAAAATAACCAAGACCTATTTGTCTGTCGACATAAAGGCCCTGAGGGTCTGGCTGCACCTATAGTAGGAATTACACTATGTTACTTTATGCAGTTACTCAAGCATCCATATATATTTTCATTTTGCATTTTTAAGATACTACAGCCTCCTTAACCCCTTAAGGAGAGTGAGATTTTTCATGTTTGCGCTACAGGTTTTTTTTCTTCCCTGTATTCCAATTCTATGGATGTTTGGAGTTTCGTTTTAAGGCTATGTGCACACGTTCAGGAATTCATGCAGAAAATTCCTGAGAAAATCCGGACATTTCTGGCAGATTTCCGCATGAAATCCGCATGCGTTTTTTTGCGCGTTTTTTGCGTGGTTTTGACACGGTTTTGACGCGTTTTTTGCGCGTTTTTTCCGGACATTTCCCAATGCATTAGACAGTGGGAAAACCGCGAAAAAACCGCAAAATTAATGAGCAGGTTCATTATATTTCCGCAATGCGTTTTTCATGCGGAAAAACGCACATCATGTGCACAGAAATTGCGGATTTCATTAAAAATGATAGGATGCTTAATGTATGCAGATTATTTGCGGTCTTATAGCGTTTTTATAGCGCAAAAACGCTAGAAAACCGCAAATAATCTGCAACGTGTGCACATAGCCTTATACTTCACTTTACGAAAACAAAATGACATGGAAACTTTGTTATGGTTATGGTGACAGCACATTTATTTATTTTTTTATTTTCTGCTTAAAAATAAAACTTTAAAGGCCCTTTTGCTTTAACCACCATATTCTGAGAGCCATCATTTATTTTATTTTATTTTTGTCTATAGAGTTGTGATGGGGGAGAAGGGAGGGTGATAAACTGTAGTTTGTATGAGTACCATTTTGCTCTTCTTTTAACTCTCTGATGTCTTTTCATTCTATTTTATTTTCAGAGACATAATAACTAAGATGCAGCGATTCTGCTATTTAAATTTTTTTTTTTTTTCATTCTGGCATTATCAAGATGATACATGTTTACCATAGTTAATTTGATTAATTTTCCCAATTACAAGCAGAAAAAAACCCAAATATGTTTTTTTTATTTATTTACAGTTTGCTATATTTGTTTGAGGAGAAAGGTTTAAAAAATTTAGTTTGTGTTTCATATATATATATATATATATATATATATATATATATATATATATATATATATATATATATACAGTTAGGGCCAGAAATATTTGGACAGTGACACAAGTTTTGTTATTTTAGCTGTTTACAAAAACATGTTCAGAAATACAATTATATATATAATATGGGCTGAAAGTGCACACTCCCAGCTGCAATATGATAGTTTCCACATCCAAATCGGAGAAAGGGTTTAGGAATCATAGCTCTGTAATGCATGGCGTCCTCTTTTTCAAGGGACCAAAAGTAATTGGACAATGGACTCTAAGGGCTGCAATTAACTCTGAAGGCGTCTCCCTCGTTAACCTGTAATCAATGAAGTAGTTAAAAGGTCAGGAGTGGATTCCAGGTGTGTGGTTTTGTATTTGGAAGCTGTTGCTGTGAGCAGACAACATGCGGTCAAAGGAACTCTCAATTGAGGTGAAGCAGAACATCCTGAGGCTGAAAAAAAGAAAAAATCCATCAGAGAGATAGCAGACATGCTTGGAGTAGCAAAATCAACAGTTGGGTACATTCTGAGAAAAAAGGAATTGACTGGTGAGCTTGGGAACTCAAAAAGGCCTGGGCGTCCACGGATGACAACAGTGGTGGATGATCGCCGCATACTTAATTTGGTGAAGAAGAACCCGTTCACAACATCAACTGAAGTCCAGAACACTCTCAGTGAAGTAGGTGTATCTGTCTCTAAGTCAACAGTAAAGAGAAGACTCCATGACAGTAAATACAAAGGGTTCACATCTAGATGCAAACCATTCATCAATACCAAAAATAGACAGGCCAGAGTTAAATTTGCAGAAAAACACCTCAAGAAGCCAGCTCAGTTCTGGAAAAGTATTCTATGGACAGATGAGACAAAGATCAACCTGTACCAGAATGATGGGAAGAAAAAAGTTTGGAGAAGAAAGGGAACGGCACATGATCCAAGGCACACCACATCCTCTGTAAAACATGGTGGAGGCAACGTGATGGCATGGGCATGCATGGCTTTCAATGGCACTGGGTCACTTGTGTTTATTGATGACATAAGAGCAGACAAGAGTAGCCGGATGAATTCTGAAGTGTACCGGGATATACTTTCAGCCCAGATTCAGCCAAATGCTGCAAAGTTGATTGGACGGCGCTTCATAGTACAGATGGACAATGACCCCAAGCATACAGCCAAAGCTACCCAGGAGTTCATGAGTGCCAAAAAGTGGAATATTCTGCAATGGCCAAGTCAATCTCCAGATCTAAACCCAATTGAGCATGCATTTCACTTGCTCAAATCCAGACTTAAGACGGAAAGACCCACAAACAAGCAAGACCTGAAGGCTGCGGCTGTAAAGGCCTGGCAAAGCATTAAGAAGGAGGAAACCCAGCGTTTGGTGATGTCCATGGGTTCCAGACTTAAGGCAGTAATTGCCTCCAAAGGATTTGCAACAAAATATTGAAAATAAAAATATTTTGTTTGGGTTATGTTTATTTGTCCAATTACTTTTGACCTCCTAAAATGTGGAGTATTTGTAAAGAAATGTGTACAATTCCTACATTTTCTATCAGATATTTTTGTTCAACCCTTCAAATTAAACGTTACAATCTGCACTTGAATGCTGTTGTAGAGGTTTCATTTCAAATCCAATGTGGTGGCATGCAGAGCCCAACTCGCGAAAATTGTGTCACTGTCCAAATATTTCTGGCCCTAACTGTATATATATATATATATATATATATATACACACACATATATATATATATATATATATATATATATATATATATATATAAATATATATATATATATATATATATATATATATATATATATCCTTGACAAAGGATAACACATCCGAAACGTTGCCACGCCGTTCAGGCATTAAAGTCCACTTTTTTTCAATTATTTTGTGCTGCTTTTCCTTTTTTGAGTTTATTACTTTTTGACCAATGGATTGCTGGTCGGAAGAGCTCTGCATGCCTTGTAAGGTAGTAATTTGATGCTGTTCCAATTTTTTCACTATATATATATATATATATATATATATATATATATATATATATATTAAATATTTTTAATTTTGACCCCTTAGGCTAGGTTCACATTGCGTTAGGGCAATCCGTTAAGTGCATAGCGCTAGCGGATTGCGCTAACGCAATGTTTGTTTAGGGTCAGCGTTCGGCGTCCCCGCTAGGGGACGGACCTCGGACGCACCTCGGATGCTGCAAGCAGCGTCCGAGGTCCGTCACAAAAGAACGGCACATCGCTAGCGCGTGCCGAAAATTGCATGCGCTAGCGATGCGCTACAGTAAAAAATCACATTGCTGTCAATGGGTGCGCTAACGGACCCGTTGCACGGCGTTAATTGCAACATTTTCGCCGTGCAACGCAGTCCGTTAGCGTTAACCCATTAACGCAATGTGAACCTAGCCTTAGGTGACTTGACCCTGAGATCACTTGATCGCCTGTAGAATACACTGCAATTCCACAGTACTGCAATGTATTGTGAAATTGACTGCAGATGCTCTTCGTAGGAGTTCTAACATGGAAGGCATGGTAGCCTTCAGTAGGCCCCCAGATGCCATGGCAACTCATTGGCACCCTATTATTGTGTTGCAAAATGGCGCCAATGGCTGTAAAAACTGATCGCCGCCATGTTGAACCCAAATAAATGCCGCAGTCATGTTTGACAGCAGAATTTAGGGGGGGGGGGGGGTAAGAGCCAGCACTGATTGTCGCAGGTATTTTTAGATGTATAACACAGCCACCAACAGAGCGGTAGAGATCGGGCTCCAAGGCCTACGCCATACCAGCAGTGAGCACAATCACAATCTATGTATGGTGGATAAAAGCAAGGCGGCTACAGCCCAGGGTCTAACATATTCCAAGACAATGGCACCCTAAAATATAAAATTGGCACCCTATAACCTTTCAGCCCCCTTTACAATGGCTGACACTATCACTACGATATTAGGCCAGTTTTCCCAGTAACATACAGTTGAAGTGTCCAGTAAATCTACTGTTGTCAGACAAAGCCGTTGTCGTAGCAACCTTCCGCCATGTCATTTACGGCCCTGTAGCTTTGTGTAAAGATTGTGTTTGGTTTGCGAATTATCTGACACCACAAACTCCAGTACTAGAAGGTTTACATTCCACACATTCTCACTAGGCCTCAATTATATGATAAGGAACTCAGTTCATTTAAACTAGCCTGGCTTAGAACAAATGGGTCAAAAACCAAAGAAACAAGTACTGAGATAAGCAGGTTTTTGAAAAAATGAAACGTTAAAACGTAACCTTTACTCTGTTACTAGATAAAAAGTGGTATAAACAAATAGTGCCACTAAGGTGCTAGTGCTGACACATACACAAACAGAAACGAACAACCCATAAAATATCTCACTGCCTTGGATCACTCCAAAGGGCCACAAAAATGGTCACCATTCGGAGACACAAGAAAAAATCCCAACGCTAGAGACATACCTCATGCCACATAGGAGGAAAAACCCCCCCCTGCTAATATCATCAAATGAGTAGTAGTGAACTGCCCCGTGCCCATCGGGGATCACACACTATGAAGCAGTAAATATAACGGGGGGTGCCTCTCACTAAGGTGCTCTATAGGGGATATAAAGTGCAGTATAAGTAGATCCTGAAATAGCAGTATGTGAACGCGATATACTAAATGTACTGAGCATAAAAAAGCATACCCTTACATAACATAGATATTAAGTGGACTAAGCATCTCCCAACCGGAGGCCAGACAACAGGTAACACCGTTTTCCACTGAGGGAACCTCTCAAGGTGTGTGTTTATTACGCCACCTAATGGGATAAAATCTTATGTCCACCAATTAAACATGTACTCATCTGCTCATTCTGGTGACTATCACAGTCCTTCTGCAGAGATGGATTGAGCCGGACCCTTTAGCGTTTTTTCAAACATCCGCCTTATGGTATCCTGCTTGAAATATGCCTCCCGACGCGTTTCTTCCTGAATTGATTCATCAGGGGATTATGGCATAACGGTTGAGCAATCGCTAGTTTACTTACTTCATGCCGGCCCTTATAACAGAAAGTAACCGGCATTCATGGTCGCGCACTTCTGGACGCCAGGGCTCCTACTTCCGGTCTGAGAGGGCGCGCACCCCAGCGGCAGCGCGCGCTTGCGGGACTGGCTTTGTATAACCCACGTAGCATTTGGATTTGGGTATGTCAGGGCGCATGCACCAAACTAAGACGCGCACAGTTTCCCCAGTAACCAGGACGCTCAAAAGCCGACTGGCATCGCGTCACTTCCGTTACCTTATCGTTCCTAAACCCTCACGCATAGGGAATCTGTGCCGTATTCTTTAGAACAGAGGCGCACATATTCGGTTACCAAGGATGGTAAACCGATCACACCGTGCTGCCTCCTTCTATTACAAAGCGGGTAGAAAATACCCTAAAGCCAAAGAAATAGGTATGTGCGGGTAGAAAAGACTATC
Source organism: Ranitomeya imitator (assembly GCF_032444005.1). NCBI lineage: Eukaryota > Metazoa > Chordata > Amphibia > Anura > Dendrobatidae > Ranitomeya > Ranitomeya imitator. The sequence continues at coordinate 46,888,166 of NC_091286.1, forward strand.
CCTAGAAAAAAAAAAAAAAAAGAGGACTGGGATTTTTTACCTACATGGAAGGCCTAAAAAGATATATATCAGACGGGACCTAGAGCCAAAAATAACAAAATAAAAAAATAAAAAAATAAATAATAAATCTGGAAAAGGGGTGACACGGCGGATCCTCTAGGGAGGAAAAGATAGAAAAGGGGTGAAACTACCCAAAGCCCTAGAGTGCCCTCTCTATCCTGATCCCTACCTCACGCGGAGGTTGGCACCCTACACCTGCGCAGTGGCGCCCCCACTCGACGGCGGCTGTCCCTAGAGAAATTAGCCCTGGTACACCCTGTTTCTATAGGAAGGAAGAAAAGCTTAGTTGGTCATTGAGACCATGTGGTGTTGTAGTCTTTAGTCGAAATATCCATTTGCTTTCCCTTTGCAAAATGTTCTTGTCCCAATCACCACCTCTTTGGGGCTGATATATTCTATCCCCATGAACCTGACGGCCTTCAGATTGCCTTGGTGTACCCTGTTAAGGAACTCAGTTCACTTTAATTCTGAATACAACTGGCTGAATGAGGAAAGATTTGGTAAATTCACACACAGCACAAGGATGAGCTGGTTATAGCCATCCCCCCGGTCACGGAAAACATGTTATTGTACATCATGAGATAGATGTGTGTTTTTTTTTTAATAGGTTCCATTGAATGTTACAACATGGCGAGGTTACCATGGCCGGACTTATGATGGACCACCACCAACGTTTCTAATCATATAAAATTCTTTATAAAAATTTTCTTAAATATTTCTGCCTGGGAATGAAAATCCGTTGTAATTTTCTTTGTTAATTCCATGTACACATGCACATTGCACGTGGATAAACAACTTACTAACCGAGGACTGGGCAGGTTTGCCAATTCTATAGGGGCGATCCATCGAGACTGGGGTTTTATATGCTAGTCATTATCCAGAGGCGATTGTAATTATTATGACACCTTTCATGCAGGCTTATAGAAAAATTGCGTCTTTATTATTTCATCCCCATTATTGCATTGTTAGTAGCTTGTCTATTAGATCATCTATTTAGTCTATTGAGCCTTGAGTATTCTACCATCTTAGGGCAATTAAAAAATGTCAACTTGGCTCCGATGACATAATCCAATTACAGTTGCATCATCTACTTTTATAGATGCTCTCTGTGTAAGGTATACAGTTTTAGGATTTATTAGCTTAGAAACATATCAATCTGCTAATAAACTATCTTTTTTTTTCAGATATGTCTCATCCTTATATTAACAAAGTAGATAGTTTTTGATCCATATGTGGAGAAGTCACAAAAATTACACTTGACTATGCAATGATAAGGAAAGTCTACCTGTATTTTGGCTGCAAAATAGGAGATCAGGACAAAAATTGGGGGTCTACACATATGCTGCCATAGATGTGCATCACATCTTACCCAGTGGTTGCATGGGTAGAGGCAATCTATGCCTTTTGCAGTCCCAATCAATGCTTGCAGATTACTGTAACAGGTGATCCAACGTAGGAGTACAAGAAACAAGCAAAAAAGAGTGGCCACTGCATGAGGACCACATTTTTTTTATTGCAATTTCTGTAACTGTTAATAATTCGCAATCGTATTTAGACATGTTTTAGTTATTTGAATTGTTTCCTCTAATAAATATTAGAAAATTGGCATACCAAAATATTCTGCATCTTTATATTTGCAAAAATAATAATGTTTCAAAGTACTGACATTTTTATGCAATTAATTATGTATAGCAGCAAAAGGAAAACTCTTTGATATCATAGAAACATTTGTTACTCAAAGTTGATAACATTTTTTAAGAAAAGTATTTATTAAAGTTGTAAATTTTAATCTGACCTTTAACAATGTTGCCCGTAGCCAATTCCTCCACTGTTAACTAGTGTGATATTGCAATGTACAGAGTAAGCATTTATACCAGAGGGTTTGACTTGCACCACATACCGTATGTACTCGAGTATTAGCCGAGATTTTCAGCCCCAAAAAATGGGCTGAAAGTGCCCCTCTCGGCTTATACTCGAGGTATGGAAGGCGGGGGGGTCGGCGGGAGAGGGGGAGCGATGCCTGTCAAATACTCACCTGCTCCCAGCGCTCCTGACGTGGTCCCTGCATGTCCCACGGTCTTCGGGCGCCTGCAGCTTCTTCCCCTGTTCAGCGGTCACTGGTACCGCTCATTAATGTTATGAATATGGACTCCACTCCCATAGGGGTGGAGCCGCATATTCATTACTGTAATGAGCGGTGCCATGTGACCGCTCACTACAGGAAGAAGCTGCCGCTCCCGAAGACCGTGGGACATGCAGGGACCGCGTCAGGAGCGCCGGGAGCAGGTAAGTATGTCATATTCACCATTCCGCGTTCCACCGCCGCCTCGTCTTCCCGTCCTCTTGCTGTGACTGTTCAGGTCAGAGGGCACGATGATGTATTAGTCATCGCCTGAACAGTCAGTGCGGAGAGATGGGATGCTGAGGAGCAGCAACGAGAGGTGAGTATGTCATTTTTTTTTTAAGTGCAAGAACTGCATGGAGCATTATATGGGGCATATATGGGGCCATAAAGAACTGCATGGAGCATTATATGGGGCATATATGGGGCCATAACTGCATGGAGCATTATATGGGGCCATAACTGCATGGAGCATTATATGGGGCATCTATGGGGCCATAACTGCATGGAGCATTATATGGGGCATATATGGGGCCATAACTGCATGGAGCATTATATGGGGCATCTATGGGGCCATAACTGCATGGAGCATTATATGGGGCCATAACTGCATGGAGCATTATATGGGGCCATAACTGCATGGATCATTATATGGGACATCTATGGGGCCATAACTGTTGTGAATTCTGTGGCTGAGTTCACTTCTGTGGTCACAAGTGGTATTGCAGTCTCTGGGCTTCCTCCCTCAGGTGTTTTGGTGAGCTCGTTGGCTGCCTTGCTATTTAGCTCCACCTGAGTCTGTCTTCCTTGCTCCTTGTCAATGTTCCAGTGTTGGATCTGAGCTACTGCATCTTTCCTTGGGCCTGCTGCTCTGCTAGATAAGTGCTTCTAGTTTGTTTTCTGTTTTTTTCTGTCCAGCTTGCTATTGTCTTTTGCTGGAAGCTCTGAGAAGCAGAGGGGTGCACCGCCGTGCTGTTAGTTCGGCACGGTGGGTCTTTTTGCCCCTTTGCGTGGTTTTCGTTTTAGGGTTTTTTGTAGACTGCATAGTTCTCTTTGCTATCCTCGCTCTGTCTAGAATATCGGGCCTCACTTTGCTGAATCTATTTCATTCCTACGTTTGTCTTTTCATCTTGCTAACAGTCATTATATGTGGGGGGCTGCCTATTCCTTTGGGGTATTTCTCTGAGGTAAGTCAGGCTTGTATTTCTATCTTCAGGCTAGTCAGCTCCTCAGGCAGTGCCGAGTTGCATAGGTAGTTGTTAGGCGCAATCCACTGCTGCTTATAGTTGTGTGAGGATAGATCAGGTACTGCAGTCTACAGAGATTCCACGTCTCAGAGCTCGTCCTATTGTTTTTGGTTATTGCCAGATCTCTGTATGTGCGCTGATTACTGCACGCTGTGTTGCCTGATTGCCAGCCATAACAGTACAAGGAGCCCCACCAATGATTCCCAATAGAGGGAAAAAAGAAATCCTGACATCATTTTTTTTCTTAGCTCTGTCTTCAGTCTTTTTTTTCCCCTAGACATTAGAGTGCTTCAGGACACAGCTGTGGACATGGATATTCAGGCTCTGTGCTCCTCAATGGATAATCTCATTGTAAATGTACAAAAGATTCAAGATACTATTGATCAGAAATCGATGCTAGAACCAAAAATTCCGATTCCTGATTTGTTTTTTGGTGACAGAACTAAGTTCCTGAGCTTCAGAAATAATTGTAAGCTATTTTTGGCCTTGAAACCTCATTCTTCTGGTAATCCTATTCAACAGGTTTTGATTATTATTTCTTTTTTGCGCGGCGACCCACAGGACTGGGCGTTTTCTCTTGCACCAGGAGATTCTGCATTGAGTAATGTTGATGCATTTTTCCTGGCGCTCGGATTGCTTTACGATGAGCCTAATTCAGTGGATCAGGCTGAGAAAAATCTGCTGGCTTTATGCCAGGGTCAGGATGATGTAGAAGTATATTGTCAGAAATTTAGGAAATGGTCAGTACTCACTCTGTGGAATGAATCTGCACTAGCGGCTTTGTTCAGAAAGGGTCTCTCTGAAGCTCTTAAGGATGTAATGGTGGGATTTCCTATGCCTGCTGGTTTGAATGAGTCTATGTCCTTGGCCATTCAGATCGGTCGTCGCTTGCGCGAGCGTAAATCTGTGCACTATCTGGCGGTACTGCCTGAGAGTAAACCTGAGCCTATGCAGTGCGACAGGACTATGACTAAAGTAGAACGGCAAGAACACAGACGTCTGAACAGACTGTGTTTCTATTGTGGTGATTCTACTCATGCTATTTCTAATTGTCCTAAACGCACTAGGCGGTTCGATAGCTCTGCCGTTATTGGTACTGTACAGTCCAAATTCCTTTTGTCCATTACCTTAATGTGCTCTTTGTCATCGTATTCTGTCATGGCGTTTGTGGATTCAGGCGCTGCCCTGAATCTGATGGATTTGGATTATGCTAAACGTTGTGGATTTTTCTTGGAGCCTTTGCGGTGTCCTATTCCATTGAGAGGAATTGATGCTACACCTTTGGCCAAGAATAAGCCTCAGTACTGGGCCCAGCTGACCATGTGCATGGCTCCTGCACATCAGGAAGTTATTCGCTTTCTGGTACTGCATAATTTGCATGATGTGGTCGTGTTGGGGTTGCCATGGCTACAAACCCATAATCCAGTATTGGATTGGAACTCTATGTCGGTAACCAGCTGGGGTTGTCAGGGAGTACATGGTGATGTTCCATTTTTGTCTATTTCGTCATCCATTCCTTCTGACATCCCAGAGTTCTTGTCGGACTTTCAGGATGTATTTGAAGAGTCCAAGTCTGATGCCCTACCTCCGCATAGGAATTGTGATTGTGCTATCGATTTGATTCCTGGTAGTAAATTCCCTAAGGGTCGTTTATTTAATTTGTCCGTACCTGAACACACCGCTATGCGCAGTTATGTGAAGGAGTCCCTGGAGAAGGGACATATTCGCCCATCGTCGTCACCATTGGGAGCAGGGTTCTTTTTTGTAGCCAAGAAGGATGGTTCGCTAAGACCGTGTATTGATTACCGCCTTCTTAATAAGATCACTGTTAAGTTTCAGTATCCCTTGCCATTGATTTCTGACTTGTTTGCTCGGATTAAGGGGGCTAGTTGGTTTACTAAGATTGATCTTCGTGGTGCGTATAATCTGGTGAGAATCGGGCAGGGAGATGAATGGAAAACGGCATTTAATACGCCCGAGGGTCATTTTGAGTATCTGGTGATGCCGTTCGGACTTGCCAATGCTCCATCTGTTTTTCAGTCTTTTATGCATGACATTTTCCGTGAGTATCTGGATAAATTCTTGATTGTTTACTTGGATGACATTTTGATCTTCTCAGATGATTGGGAGTCTCATGTGAAGCAAGTCAGAATGGTTTTCCAGGTACTGCGTGCTAATTCCTTGTTCGTGAAGGGATCAAAGTGTCTCTTCGGTGTGCAGAAAGTTTCATTTTTGGGGTTCATCTTTTCCCCTTCTACTATCGAGATGGATCCGGTTAAGGTTCAGGCCATCCAGGATTGGACTCAGCCGACATCTCTAAAAAGTCTGCAGAAATTCCTGGGCTTTGCTAATTTTTATCGTCGCTTCATCTGTAATTTTTCTAGCATTGCCAGACCATTGACCGATTTGACCAAGAAGGGTGCTGATTTGGTTAATTGGTCTTCTGCTGCCGTGGAAGCTTTTCAGGAGTTGAAGCGTCGTTTTTGCTGTGCCCCTGTGTTGTGTCAACCTGATGTTTCTCTTCCGTTCCAGGTCGAGGTTGATGCTTCTGAGATTGGTGCAGGGGCGGTTTTGTCACAGAGAGGTTCTGGTTGCTCAGTGTTCAAACCATGTGCTTTCTTTTCCAGGAAATTTTCTGCTGCTGAGCGTAATTATGATGTGGGCAACCGAGAGTTGCTGGCCATGAAGTGGGCATTCGAGGAGTGGCGTCATTGGCTTGAGGGTGCTAAGCATCGCGTGGTGGTATTGACTGATCATAAGAACTTGACTTATCTCGAGTCTGCCAAGCGCTTGAATCCTAGACAGGCCCGTTGGTCGTTATTTTTTGCTCGTTTTGATTTTGTGATTTCATACCTTCCGGGCTCTAAAAATGTGAAGGCGGATGCTCTGTCTAGGAGTTTTGTGCCCGACTCTCCGGGGTTATCTGAGCCGGCGAGTATCCTCAAGGAAGGAGTCATTGTGTCTGCCATCTCCCCTGATTTGCGGAGAGTGTTGCAGAAATTTCAGGCTAATAAACCTGATCGTTGTCCGGCCGAGAAACTGTTCGTCCCTGATAGGTGGACTAGTAAAGTTATCTCTGAACTTCATTGTTCGGTGCTGGCCGGTCATCCAGGAATCTTTGGTACCAGGGAGTTGGTTGCTAGATCCTTCTGGTGGCCATCTCTGTCACGGGATGTGCGTGCTTTTGTGCAGTCCTGTGGAATTTGTGCTAGGGCTAAGCCCTGCTGTTCACGTGCCAGTGGGTTGCTTTTGCCCTTGCCGGTCCCGAAGAGGCCTTGGACACATATTTCGATGGATTTCATTTCTGACCTTCCCGTTTCTCAAAAAATGTCGGTCATTTGGGTGGTCTGTGATCGCTTTTCTAAAATGGTCCATCTGGTGCCCTTGGTTAAATTGCCTTCCTCCTCTGATTTGGTGCCTTTGTTCTTCCAGCATGTGGTTCGTTTACATGGCATTCCTGAGAATATTGTTTCTGACAGAGGTTCCCAGTTTGTCTCGAGGTTCTGGCGAGCCTTTTGTGGTAGGATGGGCATTGACCTATCTTTCTCCTCGGCCTTCCATCCTCAGACTAATGGCCAGACCGAACGAACCAATCAGACCTTGGAAACATATCTGAGATGTTTTGTTTCCGCTGACCAGGATGATTGGGTGTCATTTTTGCCGTTGGCTGAGTTCGCCCTTAATAATCGGGCCAGCTCGGCTACCTTGGTCTCTCCATTTTTCTGCAATTCTGGGTTCCATCCTCGTTTCTCTTCAGGACAGGTTGAGTCTTCGGACTGTCCTGGTGTGGATTCTGTGGTGGACAGGTTGCAGCAGATCTGGACTCAGGTAGTGGACAATTTGACCTTGTCCCAGGAGAAGGCTCAGCTTTTCGCTAATCGCAGACGCCGTGTGGGACCCCGACTTCGTGTTGGGGATTTGGTTTGGTTATCTTCTCGTCATATTCCTATGAAGGTTTCCTCTCCTAAATTTAAACCTCGTTTTATTGGTCCGTATAGGATTTCTGAGATTCTCAATCCGGTGTCTTTTCGTCTGACCCTCCCAGACTCCTTTTCCATACATAATGTATTCCATAGGTCGTTGTTGAGGAGATACGTGGCACCTATGGTTCCATCTGTGGAGCCTCCTGCCCCTGTTTTGGTGGAGGGGGAATTGGAGTATATTGTGGAGAAGATTTTGGATTCTCGTGTCTCTAGACGGAAACTCCAGTATCTGGTCAAATGGAAGGGTTATGCTCAGGAAGATAATTCCTGGGTTTTTGCCTCTGATGTCCATGCCCCAGATCTTGTTCGTGCCTTTCATGTGGCTCATCCTGGTCGGCCTGGGGGTTCTGGTGAGGGTTCGGTGACCCCTCCTCAAGGGGGGGGTACTGTTGTGAATTCTGTGGCTGAGTTCACTTCTGTGGTCACAAGTGGTATTGCAGTCTCTGGGCTTCCTCCCTCAGGTGTTTTGGTGAGCTCGTTGGCTGCCTTGCTATTTAGCTCCACCTGAGTCTGTCTTCCTTGCTCCTTGTCAATGTTCCAGTGTTGGATCTGAGCTACTGCATCTTTCCTTGGGCCTGCTGCTCTGCTAGATAAGTGCTTCTAGTTTGTTTTCTGTTTTTTTCTGTCCAGCTTGCTATTGTCTTTTGCTGGAAGCTCTGAGAAGCAGAGGGGTGCACCGCCGTGCTGTTAGTTCGGCACGGTGGGTCTTTTTGCCCCTTTGCGTGGTTTTCGTTTTAGGGTTTTTTGTAGACTGCATAGTTCTCTTTGCTATCCTCGCTCTGTCTAGAATATCGGGCCTCACTTTGCTGAATCTATTTCATTCCTACGTTTGTCTTTTCATCTTGCTAACAGTCATTATATGTGGGGGGCTGCCTATTCCTTTGGGGTATTTCTCTGAGGTAAGTCAGGCTTGTATTTCTATCTTCAGGCTAGTCAGCTCCTCAGGCAGTGCCGAGTTGCATAGGTAGTTGTTAGGCGCAATCCACTGCTGCTTATAGTTGTGTGAGGATAGATCAGGTACTGCAGTCTACAGAGATTCCACGTCTCAGAGCTCGTCCTATTGTTTTTGGTTATTGCCAGATCTCTGTATGTGCGCTGATTACTGCACGCTGTGTTGCCTGATTGCCAGCCATAACACATAACTGCATGGAGCATTATATGGGGCATCTATGGGGCCATAACGGCATGGAGCATTATATGGGGCATCTATGGGGCCATAACTGCATGGAGCATTATATGGGGCATCTATGGGGCCATAACTGCATGGAGCATTATATGGGGCATCTATGGGGCCATAACTGCATGGAGCATTATATGGGGCCATAACTGCATGGAGCATTATATGGGGCATCTATGGGGCCATAACTGCATGGAGCATTATATGGGGCCATAACTGCATGGAGCATTATATGGGGCATCTATGGGGCCATAACTGCATGGAGCATTATATGGGGCCAGAACTGCATGGAGCATTATATGGGGCATCTATGGGGCCATAACTGCATGGAGCATTATATGGGGCATATGTGGGGTCATAACTGCATGGAGCATTATATGGGGCCATAACTGCATGGAGCATTATATGGGGCATCTATGGGGCCATAACTGCATGGAGCATTATATGGGGCCATAACTGCATGGAGCATTATATGGGGCCATAACTGCATGGATCATTATATGGGACATCTATGGGGCCATAACTGCATGGAGCATTATATGGGGCATCTATGGGGCCATAACGGCATGGAGCATTATATGGGGCATCTATGGGGCCATAACTGCATGGAGCATTATATGGGGCATCTATGGGGCCATAACTGCATGGAGCATTATATGGGGCATCTATGGGGCCATAAAGAACTGAATGTAGCATTATATGGGGCATCTTATGGGGCCATAAAGAACTGCATTGAGCATTATATGGGGCATATTTGTATATGGAGCATCTTATGGGCCATAATGAACTGTATGGAGCATTATATGGGGCTCTTGATTCAATATGGATATTCAAAAACACTTAACCTACTGATGTCTGAATTAATTTTACTTTTATTGGTATCTATTTTTATTTTTAACATTTACCCGTAGCTGCTGCATTTTCCACCCTAGGCTTATACTCGAGTCAATTAGTTTTCCCAGTTTTTTGTTGCAAAATTAGGGGGGTCGGCTTATACTCGGGTCGGCTTATACTCGAGTATATACGGTAATCCCATGAATTTGGTGAACTTTCCAGCTGTTGTGCACATTCAGTGGCATGTCTGCTATAACTATTGCCACTTTTGTGGAATAAATTAAAATCAATCTATGTGGCCACTCTAGGCCGTGCCCCTACTGATAAACTTCACCTATTTTTCACATAGTTAGAGGAGCTAGCAAATAAATTTCCCGAAGTGACAATTTTTGCGCAACTGTATGTTGAACAAAAATCTCCGAGTTTCCTATGAATGGGGCTTAGTAAATCTGTTCCCATGTTTTCATTTTCTGAACCATTTGAGGCTCCTATACACATTATGGTAATGTTGGGCAAGCCCACAGTTGGGGGGTTCGACGAACAGTCTAAGAGCACAACCAGACGGCCGTGGTGCAAATCGGTCCGAGGTCAGGCCACAATGCACAGACTGGTCTTCCGACCTAAACGTGAAAGATTCAAATATTTGTAGTGACGACTAAGGGCGCTAAGATGCCATAAACATGTCAGTTCATTTTCAGACCATGCCATGCGGATTTTAACCTTTTTTTATTTCTTACGGATAATCAATAAAGAAATAACATTTTTTTTAAATGACATTTGTTTATATGCAGTTTTCCTTCAATCCTCAATTTTTTTTTAATAAGTTGGAAGTGTACACAGGACTGTTACCCACAGATATGGAAAAGACATATGTGAAAATACAGACATAATGTGATGCTAATCACTACTTACGGACAGGCCGTGAGGTGAGGAAGTCAGGGAGTCCGAGATCAAAAGCCAGGGGGTACATCATAAACAGGAGTGAGACAAAGGTGTAGTCAGGTCACAGTCAGGGTCACAGTTCCAAGAAAGTAGCAGATCAAGACAAAGGGGCTAGGCCAACAAATGGTCAAAGGCAAATCTAAGGTTGTCAACAAAGATCAAAACACTAGAATGAAAGCACAGAGCAAACACGCACCAAACTGAGCAGAGCTACAACTGGCAGATATAAGAGGCAGCCAGACAGCTAAATAGCCTGAGAATCATTCTGGATAGGAGACACCTAGGAAACCCAGCATGCCTCGGCCCTGACTGGGCAACTGGACTGTCACTCACCACCCTGACAACTCAACTGACACCCAAGACTCAGATTGGATGTCTAAGCTGACTATCACGATACTGACAGCTCAGCACATCCCTGTCCCAGATTGGATGGCTGAGCTGTCACTCAACAAACTGAGAGGAGGAATCTTGACACATCATAAGCTCATATATGACGTTTTATGATTCAATATTTGTTTCCATTGCTCTACCTCAAGCATCTTGGCTGTTGCCAATGCAGAGTGCAGCATGGAGATGAGTTTGTTATTAGCTGCTTCACTCTGCATAGGCAGCAACCAAGATGACAAATCTCACTTCATTACACTGAAAGATTATTCATCTCTGTTGCTGCTTATGCGGAGTAGATCAGCCAATCATGCAAGAACCATTTTGATAACTGCGCTCTGCATAGGAGCTAGTAGAAACATGACAAAGCTACTTTACCTATACAGCTCGCTATTTGCCAGGCAGAAACCCATTCCCAGTACTGGTACTCCTGGACCTTTTGACAGTGGGAGCATTGATGGAGTAAAATGACTTTGGCACCCAGGATAACCGCTGTTGTGGCACCCTTACCCCACACTATGCCACTCCCTGTCTCCAGATTGACCATTTTGCAAATTTCCAACAGAACTGTTTTGCCCATTTAAGACAACAGGATCGATTGTTTTAGATGGAAACTGGTTCATCTCTAGCCCCCAAATTCTTATCTAAAGTACCCCGAATTCTTCATATGCAACAGTAGGTACGGGCTGATGTCTGTCACCGGATGTAACAAACGTGAACCTATAATTTTTTATGTTTTGAAACACTTTTAGATACAAAACTGAGCAGATTATTATGTATATAAGTATTGTCATAACATAGACCCACGCATGTAAAATAAAGTCAGTGAAACAATGGAGACTTGTACAGTGTAGCAATGTATAGGTAAAACAATCACGTTTACATCGCAGAACTTGTCTGATGAGTTCAGCACTTGTGTTTCCACTATAAATGTCAGCGTAATCGTGAGCTGGAAATATCTGGCTCTTTAAAAACTAGATTTAACTAGAAAAGCTGATTACATTGACATATAGAAGACTGTGCTTCTACATATCAGAGGTTTACAAAAAGAAATGTTGCTGCAATATAGAAAGAGGGAAAAAAGCAACAGTGTTATTTCCTGATGAGCGGCTTTGGAAAGCTCAGGGTGGTGAGAAGTCCCTGTGATAACGTAGACTCCACTCGGGATTAATACCCAGGTTACACTCCTGATACTTCGCAATGAAAATTTTGAGAGGGGTAGGGGTTTTTACTGCTTACAGCAGTGGGGACCACAGGGATGTTTGCTGGGAACAGTGGGGACCGCAGGGATCTGTGCTGGGAACAGTGGGGACCACAGGCATCTGTGCTGGGAACAGTGGGGACCGCAGGGATCTGTGCTGGGGGCAGTGGGGACCGCAGGCATCTGTGCTGGGAACAGTGGGGACCGCAGGGATCTGTGCTGGGAACAGTGGGGACCGCAGGGATCTGTGCTGGGAACAGTGGGGACCACCAGGGCCGCCATCAGGGCATTACAGCCATTACTGCTGTATGGGGCCCGGTCAGCAGCAGTACACAGAGGGGCCCGCAGATCCGGGGCCCCACTGTTGTGCTTCTACTGATCGGGCCCCATCATGTAGTAAAATACTGTGCACTGCGGCGCTGGGGCCCGGGAGCCTTTTTGGAGCTGTGCACGGCCGTCTCACCTAGTCGGCTGCACAGCTCCTGCTCGGCTGTGGCTAGAATGTATGGGCTCCCTGCAGGTCCTGACTACAGCCCATACATTCTAGCCGTCTCAGTAGTGAATGTGCTAGAATGTAGGGGCTCCTGTCAGGTCCTCTCAGCAGCCCATACATTCTAGCTGCTGCTTCACTGCTGGAAACACTAGACGCCCCGGGAACGACTGAGGTAAGTATAAAAAACATTTTTGTTTTTTTAATAGGTGAGGTGAGGTGGGGGGGAGTGAGACTGCAGATGATGGGGTGTGTTTTAGGGAGTACTGTACATGATGAAATAATAGGGGGCTGCAAATGATAAAGTGTATTTGAGGGGGTACTACACATGAAATGATTGGGGCTGCAAATGAAGTAAGGGGGACTGCAGATGAAGTGAAGGGGGGATAGGGGACTGCAAATGATGATGTGGGGGTGATGGGGACTGCAAATGATGTTGGGGGACTGCAAATGATGATGTGGGGGTGATGGGGACTGCAAATGATGTGGGGGTTATGGGGACTGCAAATGATGATGTGTGGGGGATGGGGACTGCAAATGATGTTGGGGGACTGCAAATGATGATGTGGGGTGATGGGGACTGCAAATGATGTTGGGGGACTGCAAATGATGATGTGGGGTGATGGGGACTGCAAATGATGTGGGGGTGATGGGAACTGCAAATGATGTGGGGGTGATGGGAACTGCAAATGATGTGGGGGTGATGGAGACTGCAAATGATGATGTGGGGGTGATGGGGACTGCAAATGATGTTGGGGGATTGCAAATGATGATGTGGGGGTGATGGGGACTGCAAATGATGTTGGGGGACTGCAAATGATGATGTGGGGGTGATGGGGACTGCAAATGATGTGGGGGTGATGGGGACTGCAAATGATGTGGGGGTGATGGAGACTGCAAATGATGATGTGGGGGTGATGGGGACTGCAAATGATGTTGGGGGACTGCAAATGATGATGTGGGGGTGAGGGGGACTGCAAATGATGTGGGGGTGATGGGGACTGCAAATGATGTGGGGGTGATGGGAACTGCAAATGATGTGGGGGTGATGGAGACTGCAAATGATGTGGGGTGATGGAGACTGCAAATGATGATGTGGGGGTGATGGGGACTGCAAATGATGTTGGGGGACTGCAAATGATGATGTGGGGGTGATGGGGACTGCAAATGATGTTGGGGGACTGCAAATGATGATGTGGGGGTGATGGGGACTGCAAATGATGTGGGGGTGATGGGGACTGCAAATGATGTGGGGGTGATGGAGACTGCAAATGATGATGTGGGGGTGATGGGGACTGCAAATGATGTTGGGGGACTGCAAATGATGATGTGGGGGTGATGGGGACTGCAAATGATGTTGGGGGACTGCAAATGATGATGTGGGGGTGATGGGGACTGCAAATGATGATGTGGGGGTGATGGCAACTGCAAATGATGTGGGGGGACTGCAAATGATGATGTGGGGGTGATGGGGACTGCAAATGATGTTGGGGGACTGCAAACGATGTGGGGGTGATGGGGACTGCAGATGATGATGGGGGGTGATGGGGACTGCAAATGATGTGGGGGGACTGCAAATGATGATGTGGGGGTGATGGGGACTGCAAATGATGTGGGGGTGATGGGGACTGCAAATGATGATGTGGGAGATGGGGACTGCAAATGATGTGGGGGTGATGGGAATTGCAAATGATGTGGGGGGGATGGGGATAGGTAATGATGTGGGAGTGATAGGGACTGCAGATGATGAAGTGTGTTTGAGGGGGTTCTGCACATGATGAAATGATAGGGGGCTGCAAATGATGAAGTAAGGGGGACTGCAGATGAAGTGACGGGGGGGATAGGGGACTAAATGATGATAGGGGACTAAATGATGAAGTGGGGGTGATGGGGACTGCACATGAAGTGAGTGTGAGGGACGTGGACAGCAATTGAATTGAACTTGGGGGTGGGAAGAGCAAATGATGTATTGAAGGTGGGGAGAGCAAATAATGAATTTTGAGGGTGGGGAAGATCAATTGATAATGAATAGAGGGTGGGAGAGAGAGAAGACGTGGCAATGAATTGAGGCAGAAGGGGCATGTAACTATAATGAATTGGGGTAAGGGTTAGAGCGGGAGGTACATAGTGGGTTCGTTGAGGATAAAGTAACTGGTAATAAATTGGAAGAATACAGGTGCTAATTAATTTATATATTAAATGAGGAAAGTGGCTATATACAGATAGTGGGGGCACAGTGGCGGATTATAATTTATATTTGGAATGGTGGGTTGCATAATAACCAATTATATATTAATGGTGGGTGAACGTCTGTAGTCAGATGTGTAGTGTAGAAGAAAGGGAAAAAATGGGGAATGTGCTCTGGAAGCGGTGCTCTAGATAACTGTGTTATTTTATGCAGATGAGACGAGTCCTGGCAGAAAGAAGTGATAGCTGTCTGCGCTGGATTAAAAAGAAACACAAAGATGAAGGACTTTAGCTAGAGACGTCACTGGTGAGTATGTTACCTGTACACTGACACCATACACTGTATACTGTATACAGTGCTCCTGTGTATAATGTCACTGGTGATCACTATACTATCTGTACACTATACACTATATACAGAGCTCCTTTGTATAATGTCACTAGTGATTGCTGTATTACATGTACACTGTACCCTATATACAGAGCTCCTGTGTATAATGTCACTAGTGATCACTATATTATCTGTACACTATACACTATATACAGAGCTCCTGTGTATAATGTCACTAGTGATCGCTGTATTACATGTACACTATACACTATATACAGAGCTCCTGTGTATAATGTCACTAGTGATCGCTGTATTACATGTACACTGACACTATATGAAGAGCTCCTGTGTATAATGGCATCGGCGACCACTGTATTACCTGTACACACACTGCATACTAAGTACAGATCTCCTGTGTATAATGGCACTTATGGTGATAGTATTTTTTTTTTTATTAATGATCAGTATTGTACTATTCAGTCACAATGTGGTGGTAATATGTTGTCCGGCCATGGTGTAGCGGTATTTGTTCCTTGTATGTGCTATTATTCGGTCACTGTGTGGTGGTAATATGTGGTCTGTTCATGTTGTGTTGGTATTTGTTCCTTGTATGTAGTTGGTCACCATGTGATGGTAATATGTGGTCTGGACATGCTGCGGTGGTATTTGTCCCTTGTATGTGATATTGTTCAGTCACTGTGGTGGTAATATGTGGTCTGCACATGGTGTGGCGGTATTTGTTCCTTGTAGATAGTATTATAGGTCACTATGTGGTGATAATATGGTGTCTGGTCATGGTGTTGTGGTATTTGTCCCTTGTATGTGGTATTATTGGTCAATTGAAAAATAAATAAAAATACACCTAAATTGTATTGCATATTTTAACAAATGTTTAATAGATTAGAGTAGAGTAGGGCTCGGCCAAAAGAGTCTACCTTGTTGTCGTCTCAAATTTAAAAAAACCTTTTGGCCAAAACAAAAGCTGCTGGCTATGTGTTTGATCTGGTAATGGGAACTGTTAATGTGTGATTTGTGAGAAGTGGAGTTTTGGCAAGAGACAGCGGTGGGGCTGTTGACAGTTCGAGGGGTGGAGGCGGGGCTGGGGTGGAGCCTGGGCGGAGTCTTAAGGGGCCCTGAAAATTTTGCCAGTATGGGGCCCTGAAATTCCTAGTGGCAGCCCTGGGGACCACAGGCATCTGTGCTGGGAACAGTGGGGACCGCAGGGATCTGTGCTGGGGGCAGTGGGGACCACAGGCATCTGTGCTGGGAACAGTGGGGACCACAGGCATCTGTGCTGGGAACAGTGGGGACCGCAGGGATCTGTGCTGGGGACAGTGGGGACCACAGGGATCTGTGCTGGGGGCAGTGGGGACCACAGGGATCTGTGCTGGGGGCAGTGGGGACCACAGGGATCTGTGCTGGGAACAGTGGGAACCACAGGCATCTGTGCTGGGAACAGTGGGGACCGCAGGGATCTGTGCTGGCGCAGTGGGGACCACAGGGATCTGTGCTGGGAACAGTGGGGACCGCAGGGATCTGTGCTGGGGCAGTGGGGACCACAGGGATCTGTGCTGGGGCAGTGGGGACCACAGGGATCTGTGCTGGGAACAGTGGGGACCACAGGCATCTGTGCTGGGAACAGTGGGGACCGCAGGGATCTGTGCTGGGGGCAGTGGGGACCACAGGCATCTGTGCTGGGAACAGTGGGGACCGCAGGCATCTGTGCTGGGAACAGTGGGGACCGCAGGGATCTGTGCTGGGGACAGTGGGGACCACAGGGATCTGTGCTGGGGGCAGTGGGGACCACAGGGATCTGTGCTGGGGGCAGTGGGGACCACAGGGATCTGTGCTGGGAACAGTGGGAACCACAGGCATCTGTGCTGGGAACAGTGGGGACCGCAGGGATCTGTGCTGGCGCAGTGGGGACCACAGGCATCTGTGCTGGGAACAGTGGGGACCACAGGCATCTGTGCTGGGAACAGTGGGGACCGCAGGGATCTGTGCTGGGGACAGTGGGGACCACAGGGATCTGTGCTGGGGGCAGTGGGGACCACAGGGATCTGTGCTGGGGGCAGTGGGGACCACAGGGATCTGTGCTGGGAACAGTGGGAACCACAGGCATCTGTGCTGGGAACAGTGGGGACCGCAGGGATCTGTGCTGGGGGCAGTGGGGACCACAGGCATCTGTGCTGGGAACAGTGGGGACCACAGGCATCTGTGCTGGGAACAGTGGGGACCGCAGGGATCTGTGCTGGGGACAGTGGGGACCACAGGGATCTGTGCTGGGGGCAGTGGGGACCACAGGGATCTGTGCTGGGGGCAGTGGGGACCACAGGGATCTGTGCTGGGAACAGTGGGAACCACAGGCATCTGTGCTGGGAACAGTGGGGACCGCAGGGATCTGTGCTGGGGCAGTGGGGACCACAGGGATCTGTGCTGGGGCAGTGGGGACCACAGGGATTTGTGCTGGGAACAGTGGGGACTGCAGGGATCTGTGGTGGGGACAGTGGGGACCGCAAGGATTTGTGCTGGGGGCAGTGGGGACTGCAGGGATCTGTGCTGGGAACAGTGGGGACCACAGGGATCTGTGCTGGGGGCAGTGGGGACCGCAGGGATCTGTGCTGGGAACAGTGGGGAGTGGGGACCACAGGGATCTGTGCTGGGGGCAGTGGGGACCGCAGGGATGTTTGCTGGGAACAGTGGGGACCACAGGGATCTGTGCTGGGAACAGTGGGGACCGCAGGGATCTGTGCTGGGAACAGTGGGGACCGCAGGGATCTGTGCTGGGAACAGTGGGGACCACAGTGATCTGTGCTGGGGGCCGTGGGGACCGCAGGGATCTGTGCTGGGAACAGTGTGGACCACAGGGATCTGTGCTGGGAACAGTGGGGACCGCAGGGATTTGTGCTGGGGGCAGTGGGGACTGCAGGGATCTGTGCTGGGGGCCGTGGGGACCGCAGGGATCTGTGCTGGGAACAGTGTGGACCACAGGGATCTGTGCTGGGAACAGTGGGGACTGCAGGGATTTGTGCTGGGGGCAGTGGGGACTGCAGTGATTTGTGCTGGGGGCAGTGGGGACTGCAGGGATTTGTGCTGGGAACAGTGTGGACCACAGGGATCTGTGCTGGGAACAGTGTGGACCACAGGGATCTGTGCTGGGAACAGTGGGGACCGCAGGGATTTGTGCTGGGGGCAGTGGGGACTGCAGGGATTTGTGCTGGGGGCAGTGGGGACTGCAGGGATGTGTGCTGGGGGCAGTGGGGACTGCAGGGATTTGTGCTGGGGGCAGTGGGGACTGCAGGGATGTGTGCTGGGGGCAGTGGGGACTGCAGGGATCTGTGCTGGGGCAGTGGGGACTGCAGGGATCTGTGGTGGGAACAGTGGGGACCGCAGGGATTTGTGCTGGGAACAGTGGGGACCGCAGGGATCTGTGCTGGGAACAGTGGGGACCGCAGGGATTTGTGCTGGGGGCAGTGGGGACTGCAGGGATGTGTGCTGGGAACAGTGGGGACTGCAGGGATTTGTGCTGGGGGCAGTGGGGACCGCAGGAATCTGTGCTGGGAACAGTGTGGACCACAGGGATCTGTGCTGGGAACAGTGGGGAGTGGGGACCACAGGGATCTGTGCTTGGGGCAGTGGGGACCGCAGGGATTTGTGCTGGGGGCAGTGGGGACTGCAGGGATCTGTGCTTGGGGCAGTGGGGACCGCAGGGATTTGTGCTGGGGGCAGTGGGGACTGCAGGGATCTGTGCTGGGGGCAGTGGGGACTGCAGGGATGTGTGCTGGGAACAGTGGGGACTGCAGGGATCTGTGCTTGGGGCAGTGGGGACCGCAGGGATTTGTGCTGGGGGCAGTGGGGACTGCAGGGATGTGTGCTGGGAACAGTGGGGACTGCAGGGATCTGTGCTTGGGGCAGTGGGGACCGCAGGGATTTGTGCTGGGGGCAGTGGGGACTGCAGGGATCTGTGCTTGGGGCAGTGGGGACTGCAGGGATGTGTGCTGGGGGCAGTGGGGACTGCAGGGATCTGTGCTGGGGGCAGTGGGGACTGCAGGGATCTGTGCTGGGGCAGTGGGGACTGCAGGGATCTGTGGTGGGAACAGTGGGGACCGCAGGGATCTGTGGTGGGAACAATGGGGACCGCAGGGATCTGTGCTGGGAACAGTGGGGACCGCAGGGATCTGTGGTGGGAACAATGGGGACCGCAGGGATCTGTGCTGGGAACAGTGGGGACCACAGGGATTTGTGCTGGGAACAGTGGGGACCACAGGGATCTGTGGTGGGAACAGTGGGGACCACAGGGATCTGTGGTGGGAACAGTGGGGACCGCAGGGATCTGTGCTGGCAACAGTGGGGACCGCAGGGATCTGTGCTGGGGACAGTGGGGACCGCAGGGATCTGTGCTGGGGGCAGTGGGGACTGCAGGGAGCTGTGCTAGGACCGATTCTTTTTAACTTCTTTATTAATGACCTTGTGGATGGGATAAGAGTAAAGAGTCAGTCTTTGCTGATGACACCAAACTATGTAGGATATTAAAATCTGACCTTGACATTACAATACTGCAAAACGATCTGGATAAGATGTCTGAATGGGCAAACACTTGGCAAATGAGATTTAATGTAGATAAATGTAGAGTAATGCACCTAGGACGGAGTAATCCTATAGCTGCATATACATTAAATGGGACCATACTCGGGACTACAGAACAGAAGAAGGACATGGGTATTCTGGTAACAATTAAGCTGAGCAGCAGTCCTCAATGTCAAGCAGCAGCTGCAAAAGCAAACAAGATTTTAGGATGTATAGAAAGAAAGATAAAACCCCCTGATCCAAACATATTATTACCCCTTTATAAATCACTGGTGAGGCCACATCCAGACTATGGGATCCAGTTTTGGACTCCGCATTTTAAAAAGAATATTCAGAAGTTAGAATCAGTTCAAAGATGGGCAACTAGATTATTACAAGGGATGGAAGGCCTCTCATAAGATGAAAGGCTGGAAAAGTTGAACTTGTTTAGCTTAGAATAAAGATGACTCAGAGGGGATTTCACTTAGATGTATAAATATATGTGTGGTCGGTACAGAGAACTGGCACTTGACTTAGTCCTTCCAATGACCGTACTGAGAACAAGGGGGCACTGATCACGGGTGGAAGATAATTGATTCCGACAGCTAAAAAGGAAAGGGTTCTTTACAGTTAGAGCAGACTGTGGAATGCCCGACCACAGGAGGTAGTAATGGCCGACACTATAACAGCTTTAAAAAAAGGGCTGGATGATTTCATCATAACATTGTGGGTTATAGTTAAAGTAGTGATGAAATGTACAATTGGTGGAGAAAAGTTGAACTTGATGGACCGAGGTCTTTTTTCAACCTATGTAATTATGTAACTATATATACAGTTAAGTCCATATATATTTGGACAGAGACAACATTTTTCTAATTTTGGTTATAGACATTACCACAATGAATTTTAAACAAAACAATTCAGATGGAGTTGAAGTTCAGACTTTCAGCTTTCATTTGAGGGTATCCACATTAAAATTGGATGAAGGGTTTAGGAGTTTCAGCTCCTTAACATGTGCCACCCTGTTTTTAAAGGGGCCAAAAGTAATTGGACAATTGACCCCAAGGCTATTTCATAGACAGGTGTGGCCAATCCCTTCTTTATGTCATTCTCAATTAAGCAGATAAAAGGCCTGCAGTTGATTTGAGGTGTGGTGCTTGCATTTGGAAGGTTTTGCTGTGAAGTAAACATGCGGTCAAAGGAGCTCTCCATGCAGGTGAAACAAGCCATCCTTATGCTGCGAAAACAGAAAAAACCCATCCGAGAAATTGCTACAATATTAGGAGTGACAAAATCTACAGTTTGGTACATCCTGAGAAAGAAAGAAAGCACTGGTGAACTCATCAATGCAAAAAGACCTGGGCGCCCATGGAAGACAACAGTGGTGGATAATCGCAGAATAATCTCCATGGTGAAGAGAAACCCCTTCACAACAGCCAACCAAGTGACCAACACTCTCCGGGAGGTCGGCGTATCAATATCCAAATCTACCATAAAGAGAAGACTGCATGAAAGTAAATACAGAGGGTTCACTGCACGGTGCAGCCACTCATAAGCATCAAGAAGAAAAAGGCTCGACTGGACTTTGCTAAAAAACATCTAAAAAAGCCACACAGTTCTGGAAGAACATTCTATGGACAGATGAAACCAAGATCAATCTCTACCAGAATGATGGAAAGAGAAAAGTATGGCGAAGGCGTGCTCCAGCTCATGATCCAAAGCATACCACATCATCTGTAAAACACGGCAGAGGCAGTGTGATGGCTTGGGCATGCATGGCTGCCAGTGGCACTGGGTCACTAGTGTTTATTGATGATGTGACACAGGACAGAAGCAGCCGAATGAATTCTGAGGTATTCAGAGACATACTGTGTGCTCAGATCCAGCCAAATGCAGCCAAACTGATTGGTCGTCGTTTCATACTACAGATGGACAATGACCCAAAACATAAAGCCAAAGCAACCCAGGAGTTTATTAAAGCAAAGAAGTGGAATATTCTTGAATGGCCAAGTCAGTCACTGATCTCAACCCAATTGAGCAGCATTTCACTTGTTAAAGACTAAACGTCAGACAGAAAGGTCCACAAACAAACAGCAACTGAAAACCACCGCAGTGAAGGCCTGGCAGAGCATCAAAAAAGGAGGAAACACAGAGTCTGGTGATGTCCATGAGTTCAAGACTTCAGGCAGTCATTGCCAACAATGGGTTTTCAACCAAGTACTAAAAATGAACATTAAATTTAAAATGATTGATTCTGTCCAATTACTTTTGGTCCCTCTAAAAACATGGTGGCTGAAACTCCTCAACCCTTCATCCAATTTTAATGTGGATACCCTCCCATGAAAGCTGAAAGTCTGAACTTCAACTGCATCTGAATTGTTCTGTTTAAAATTCATTGTGGTAATGTCTATAACCAAAATTAGAAAAATGTTGTCTCTGTCCAAATATATATGGACTTAACTGTATATATGGGCAGCACGGTGGCGCAGTGGTTAGCACAGCAGCCTTGCAGCGCTGGAGTCCTGGGTTCAAGCCCCCACTAAGGACAACATCTGCAAAGAGTTTGTATGTTCTCTCCGTGTTTGCATGGGTTTCCTCCGGGCACTCCGGTTTCCTCCCACATTCCAAAGACATACTGACAGGGAATTTAGATTGTGAGCCCCAATGGGGACAGCAATGATCATGTGTGTAAAGCGCTGCGGAATATGTTAGCGCTATATAAAAATAAAGATTATTATTTTATTATTATTATATATGTATTATTGCACACATTTACACCAACAGATAAGTTTTGATATATACAGTATCATTAACTGTTTCCACTACATATAAAAAGAGAAAAAATGCCTGTAAAAATTATTTTGAAATGTTGAAGTCAAGTTCTGCCTTGTGCTATACCTCCGGTCCCTGTCACTAATTTGCTGAGCTACTGAACCCGGAACAGTCACATTCATCTGGATGGTACGGCACATTCATTCTGGTTATTGCTGACATTTTAAGGATGTTATATGACTGTTGGACATTCTTATACTTGAAGCTTTTATCTTATGTAAGTGTATTGTTTCTATGGTCATACACAGAATATTTGAAGATTAAATACTATAAATGAATCTGATGGATTGAAACAGATGGTAAAGGGGTATTCTGGTTCTATGGTACTTTACTCACCCTCCCCAGCTCCAGTGCTGAGACTCCGCCGCTGTTCCTGGTATCGTCTGCAGCGCTGATGGTTACATCAACTGCACTGCAACCACTCATAGTGAGCGGTTCATGCTGTCTACTCAGGCAGAGCCGCTGATCTCACTGATTGATGACATGATGTCAGTGCTGTAGACAATAACAGACACTGGGATCAGCACTGGGCCTGGGGAGAGTGAGCAAAGCAAAGTCTGTTTTTTTTTCTTTTAAAAACAAACTTCCTCTGGGGACAGAGGATTTCTGAAATCGGAAAAACCTTTTAAAGATGACCTTTCACCAAATTTTCATGTTGCACTGGACACACAATATAATTGTGGCTGCAGAGCGGAATACATTTTTTAATGTTTTTTTTTTTTATTATTATTATTTTGACTCTCCATTGCAGAGATATTAGCAATCAAAGTATTTGGCACCTAATGAGGTGCAACGGAGAGGTAAAAAGGTAAAATTAAAAACAAATAAACGCTTTATTTCATACATCCGCTATTGCATCGTGTCTCCAGCGCAACATGAAAATTTTGTTGAAAGCCTCTCTTTCAGGCCCTTGTACATATTAGAGAAATGCGAACCTGTGAAGTCAACAAGATTGGATGACAAGCTAATGTGTATGGAGGATACCAATTGTCCTCTGTTGGGGTAGAGAAGAATTGGACATTTTGAGACTTTTGTTGAGTCCTCTAATAAGCTGCTGCCAGTGATGTATGGCAGTGGCTTAAATTTGCTAGACACATGAAAACTTTTGGCTGGACGTTCTTTCGGCAGACAGCTACCTCTCCTGACACAACCAGGAATGTAAGCACTTGGCCCAGCCAAGCATTCAGGTGTTTTCAATAGAGAGAGTGTAGAGAACTGCTGCCAGTATCCTCTGCTAGAGACTTGACAACCCTAAAAACACAAGGATTAGCAGTTGGAATTTCAACGCCATCATCTGTTGGGGGCCCCCAAACACATTAGATGGTCGTCCGGTCCTGCCGAAATTTGTGCATTCGACCAACTTTCATGTAAGGTGTATAAGGGCGAGTAATGAACTATAGGGGCTAACGTGCTCTGATAACGTTTTATCCGAGCATCTGGGCATGCTCGTATATTATGTTTAAGTCCCAGCGGCTGCATGATTTGCGACTGTTAGAGAGAAGCAACACATGCAGGGATTGTCTGTTTGTTAGGCAATCCCCACATGTGTTGTATCTGTCTAACAGCCACAAATCATGCGGCCGCAGGTACTCGAACATAATGTACGAGCACGCCCAAAATACTCGGAGAACACCCGAATAACGTTACTCCAGTGAGCGACTGGAGTAAGATTTCTGGCGTTAGGTATGTAACACCCCAGGTAACCGGTTGTTACAGTGATGTTGCCTTCTCTTCGGGGAGGGTAATATCATGCTTGGAGGTAATGGAGTTCTCTTTACTAGGTAAGGCACCCACACACAACACATTCCAAATCCAGGCCAGGAGGGGGAGCTCAGGACCCGGATTCAGGGGAGCTTCCCTGAGCTATATGTATCCTGACCTGGAGGAGGAGTTAGGCCACTCTGATAGAGACACTGAAGGAGAAGGAAGTCTGGAACTGAGAGCAGACAGAAAGGCCGAGCAGACATGAGGGAGCTGCAGCCTCTGGAAGGAGTAAGAGAACCCGAAGAGTTGTATGTGGTGGAGCTACAGAGGGAAGGAGCAAAGGAGAGAAAAAGGGCTCAGAGGGGAACTGCGATCGGACACCCTCAGATTCAGAGCGCAGCAGCCGGGTACCGGAAACCCGAGGTTTTTGTGGGACTCTAAGACACAGAGCAGAATCGGAGGTCCAAAAACTGTACTGTATGTAATTGGCCCACACCACACCTGAGACGCAGCAGCACCTGAAGAGCCCGGGGCATGATAGAGTCCCTGTAAAATGGCTCAAGCTACCCGTCATGCAGGCACCTGTCTCAGGACAGGGGGAAAGAACGAGGACCTTGTTAGAAAGCTTCAGGCAGCAGGGACCTCACAAAACAGAGCAAGGAAGAAAGGCTCACGGACCTCAACTGGGAAGGAGATTCTCCCATTGCCTCCGAGCTGACTGGACCACAGGACACCTGTACCTGGTACCGTGGACTGTGGACTACTACCAGTAAACCAGGTAAAGACTTTACAACTCTGTGTCCTCCACTTATTTGTCGGCATACACCATCCTTGCCACACACCTTGGGAGCCCTGGGGACCGCGCTTCACCTGTGGGAAGCGTTACGATCTTGCTGCAACAACATCACCCCAGAGGACCCCTTTAAGCAGTGCCAGTCCCTATTGACCGAGAACCACAGGTGGCGTCACGAACAATAGACTTTATTCACAATTCCCCTTAAAAGACCTTTCACCTTTTATTGGGAGCCCAGGGCCACGGACCGGTTGGCAGCCACCGTGAACCCAGTACCGAGTACCCCACGGCCCAGGCGGGCAACTCAGGTACGTCACAGCTCATCACGAATTTAGACGATCTGTGGCGTCATACCCCTGTCCTGCTCTGGCTCGAATTACACAAAAATGTTGTGACTTTTTCAGACATCTGACAAAAACACTTTGACGAAGGAGGCCCTTGCTATCCAAGCTCACACTTTGACAATTTGATGTTCTCCAATTATGTTAACGTTTTTACTTTGCTAGCAGAAAAAATTGAGCATCTGAACAAGCTGGTAAACCGTTTTTACAGGAGTCTGACTTTGACGTAGACTTTGGCAGAACCTTTGTTCATTATAAAGTGATTATGGAGGGAACACCAGATCAATTTTGGTTTATCTGTCTGGTTTGCAAAATCTAATTTTCATACAATCTAAAATCTAAAATAAATTACTCCAAGAACAAGTATCTTAACCCTGCTGTTCTGTTCGGTCTGGGGAGACCTATTTTGAACTTTGGTATTTTTTGGGGTGTTCAAGATGTGGTTCTGAAACTTGTGGTTGATTGACTTAAATGAGGATGGGTCGGTCGGCCACGGGTTTCAGAGCCGCATCTTGAATATTTTAAAGAATATTGAAGTTCAAAGTCGGTCATTTTTAACCAACAGAACAGCAGGGTTAAAGACGCACTCCCAGCATGAATGTCACCAGCTAATCCCTTCTAAATATAAGCATCTACAAATCAAAGGCTAGCACAAGGAAAATGCATAAAAACCAATATATATACTTTCTTGGAAAGATAAAAGTTTTTAAAATGTGTCCAAAAAATGACGACATCACTGGAGAGACACAGAGAAATGCATAAATGTATAAATATAATGAGCAATTGTATATTCTGAGAACATTAGATGTTCTTAGAGTAAAAAGACAAGGACTGAAGAATATCCTTAACTTGTAATATGTAGTAGTCATTTATAATGTGCAGATTAGAGGAATAAACAGACAAAAAATAGCACTTAAATGCACAACATATGTACCTACGTTGGTTGCAAAGGATCATGAAGTTAAAGGGGTTGTCTGGTCTTAAGCTACTCACTGTGACTGCAGACTTGTGAATCCTCACATCACGCACTCTGTGCGCTATGAAGATTCTTTGGTTTTGGTGCCAGGAACAGGCGGTCATGTGACCACAAGTATTCGATTTGCATACTTCCAGCCACATTCAGCTTAGATATGTCTGGCCTTGCTCAATACACTTGTATTGAGCGAGACTGTGCCTGACTAGTCGGTATGTGACCACATGCATGCAAATCACATACTTGCGGTCATGTGCCCGCCACTCCCAACACTGGCACCAAAGAATCCTCACAGCGCCCAGTCTGTAGTCTGGAATGGCGCCTTCTAAATATGTATGCAATATATTTGCCAATCGGCACCTTCTATAGTTTCCAGTGTCGTTCCGATCAACTTCTGGATCACATGACCTTAAGCTAACTAAACGGAGCACACTCGGTTTATGTGTAGACTGGAAGTCACTTTCAGAATGTAAGTCTTTGGAGCCTTGTTATAAGATCTCCAAGCATTCACTACCCCTAGAAGAGGACCAGAGTGGTGCTGGTGTGGGAGTGATTGAGATGATGTTCCACTCTCTAACACCCCAAGTGGTTAAATGTATTTTATAGTTCTATATGTTATCTGAAAACAAAACCCCATGGGACCGGGTGTCCACTGAGAAGAGGATGCTGGGGCAAGACTATAGCCTAAATGTTTTTACAATGTTTTATGATATATGCACTAACTTTTCTTTTTAAGGTCCAGTATGGTCAAGTTTGACTATAATTAAAGAGTGGGGGAATGTAGGAATGGTGGAGATGACGTTCTACTCTCTAACACCCCAAGTGGTTAAATGTATTTTTTAGTTATGTATGTTATCTGAAAGTAAAACCCCCTGGGGCTGCAGTATAGCCTAGTCAGGGTTAACTGTAACGGCCAGCTAAGATTGGGGAGGGGGAACTGAGAGTTAGTGTCAAGTTCAGGAAGTGTCATTTCAGCTAGAGGGAGTGTGGTGAAGTGCAAACAGTGGTCATATGCAGTGGGCTGCTAGGGCCATCATGAGCCTGTTACTTGGGGCAGTGGATTTTCATAGAACCCTTCCAGGCGAATCCGTCTGTTGGCCCTGGGACCTCAAGATGGACGTCGGGGCCTTTGGGCGCACTAAGGCTGCGGTGAAAGATGGACTCAGACTCTCAGAAGGGGAAGATAATGGAATCCGGGCTCACTGCCTTCGTGAGGGAGAAGAATTCCTAGTGCTAGAGGAGTTAGCAATAGGGATGCTCTACCCAGTCCGAGAACTAGGTCTGAAGTTATGTCCGATACCTGTGGGAAAGCCTGTAACCTGTAGTGCCCTATCCTACATGCTTCATTTTAATGACTGTAAACTTCCAAGTTCAAGTTTGACTGTTATAAAATATTCAGTGTCCCTTGGATTGTGTGATGCAAAGGTTCTGAAAGATGAAAGCCTGGAGTCAGTGGAGGTCTATGGGCCACAAGTAAGTGTGATGCACCCCACATACAGCAGAACATCAGGAATGGGAAACCATTTTCCTGTAGGGTTCCAAAGCATGCAGAAGCAGCAGCTCGTCAACGACTACCTCTCTCAAGCATCAAGCCAGGGACAACGGCAATTGGTAAGCATTTTAGTGAACCGACACTACCTTACAGACATACTGTATTTAGAAGAGCTTCGGTGTTACAAATTTTGCTGAGAATGATTCAATTAAAGACTTGTTCACCCAGGCAGCTATCAGTTATGCCCTCCAGTCTGCAATTAAATTGGGTCCTATGTAAAAGTTTGTAGAACAGGAGAAGTAAATTCTACTCAGTACATAGATAATGAAAAAGCCCAATACTCCCCAACATGACATGATAATTACACATAATTAAACACATTTCCCTTGACTTCTGCCATCAATGGACAATGGACAGAACTCCATATACCAGATGTGCAATGTACGGGTCAAGCTGTGACTATAAGTGATTAGGGAAAGGGGCCCTGAACCATCCCTAGAACTGGGGCCCTAACTATTGCTACTCCAAAAGGTACCTCTAAAGGTGGAGAGGTTTGGGCCACCAGCCTTACTGTTCCCCTGTTATTCACTAAGATGTCTCCTCCCCAGGAGGCCTGGGACAGAAATTCTAATATATAAACACGTAACAGAAAGCAACAAACATACAAAAACACTCACCAACGGTAGAGAGGTATATAGGGAAGGATAGGAATTGGGGCTTGGGACAATGAGGAAAGCATACTCCCAAAAACAGAACATAACAATCCCCAGTAGCAACAACGATCTCCAATTCAGCAAAGCGTTGCCAAGGAGCTACGAAGCAAAGCTTTCACTGGCAAGACAAAGAAGGTCTGACCAGATTTCATAGGGAAAGGAAATGACCAGGTCAGAAAAGGTCATTTAACCTCTTCAGCACCAAAGTAAACTAAATCCATTTAATATGAAACACAAACACATCGGCTAAATAGAAGATCTGCGATTAACAGTACGTAATGACTTTCTAACCCCAGATCTCCCAGGAGGACGTGATCCACTCGTGACAGTATGTAACTGAGCAGGGACCTGGTAGGTTGAGGGGCCACTGCCAGTATCTTCTGACTGTCTATTAGATTGTATATGAGGGACTGAGCTAATTAATTTCTATGGCTTACTATTACCATGGCACGGAAATACAGGGTGTAAAGGAAGAGTAGGCGGAACATCACCAAAGTAATTTCATATTCTGGGCAACCTCCAGTAAGTATTCTTATACCCCGAGTCTTGACAACCAATTTGACGTTATTAAACTTTGGGTTATTCAATTTGGAAAAACTATGTCTTAAGCGCAGTCTAAAGTCAAATATTATATAGAGAAATGCGGCACTCACCCCTTTGTAGTGAAATCGTGGTCTTTATTGAACCGAAAAAGTTTCAGCAAACAGTGTCCATGATAGCGGCAGGTATTCAGAGGGGTGCGGGCATCTATGGCTGTTAAAAATGCGTTTTCACCATAATCACATTTGGGGATTCTTCACTGTAAGAGCAGGGAGACTTTAACCTCTTTCTGACCTCGGACGGGATAGTATGTCCGAGGTCAGATACCGCGCTTTGATGCAGGGCTCCGGCGGTGAGCCCGTATCAAAGCCAGGACATGTCAGCTGTTTTGAACAGCTGCAGGTGAAATCCGGGTGGCTGGAAATGAGCGCATCGCCGACCCCCGTCACATGATCGGGGGTCAGCGATGCGTTAGAATGGTAACCATAGAGGTCCTTGAGACCGCTATGGTTACTGATGCCGGCCTGCTTTGAGTGCCCCCCTGTGGTCGGCGCTCATAGCACACCTGCATTTCTACTGCATAGCAGCGATCTAACGATCACTGCTATGTAGCAGAGCCAATCGAGTGGTGCCAGCTTCTAGCCTCCCATGAAGGCTATTGAAGCATGGCAAAAGTTAAAAAAAAAAAGTTGGAAAAATGTGAAAAAAATAAAAGAAAATATAAAAGTTTAAATCACCCCCCTTTTGACCCATTCAAAATAAATCAATAAAAAAATCAAACCTACACATATTTGGTATCGCCGCGTTCAGAATCGCCCGATCTATCAATAAAAAAAAGGATTAACCTGATCGTTAAACAGCGTAGCGAGAAAAACATTCGAAACGCCAGAATTACGTTTTTTTGGTCGCCGCAACATCGCATTAAAATGCAATAACGGGCGATCAAAAGAACGTATCTGCACCAAAATGCAATCATTAAAAACGCCAGCTCAGCATGCAAAAAAATAAGCCTTCAACCGACCCCACATCATGAAAAATGGAGACGCTATGGGTATCGGAAAAAGGCGCAATTTTTTTTTTTTTTAGCAAAGTTTGGAATTTTTTTTCACCACTTAGATAAAAGAGAACCTAGACATGTTTGGTGTCTATGAACTCGTAATGACCTGGTGAATCATAATGTCAGGTCAGTTTTAGCATTTAGTGAACCTAGTAAAAAAGCCAATCAAAAAACATGTGTGGGATTGCACTTTTTTTGCAATTTCACCGCACTTGGAATTTTTTTCCCATTTCTAGTACACGACATGCTAAAACCAATGATCTCGTTCAAAAATACAACTTGTTTCGCAAAAAATAAGCCCTCGCATGGCCATATTGACAGAAAAATATGTTATGGCTCTGGGAAGAAGGGGAGCAAAAAACGAACACGGAAAAATGGAAAATCTCAAGGTCATGAAGGGGTTAAGAATCTCTTCCTCACTATGTTGTGATGGTTAATTCTCTGTACAAGTTCAAGACTGTCCTAAATTCCTTCCATTAAATATCTAATATTACAAGTTATTGGTATTAGATTTCTGGAGATGAGAAGTTTATCCTGAGATTCATTCTATCTCCTGTTTTTGGAGTTGGGAATATTTTTTTTCCTTTTAATATGGGGCAGTTGGCAACTACTGCATTATTTTCTTTGCATTCCTTTGGATCAATACAGTAAAATTATAGATTGGACTTGATGGACCAATTGTGGTTTTTTAACTTTATGTACTATGTTACCCTTTTACATGATTCAGCCTTTAAGGAGGCTCGGTATAATTAGTAATATTGGATTTCACACTTTACAAGTGTTACAATAAATCATTTGTGACATTGGTCTATGTATGCCCTAAGCTTCAAAATTATGCAAGCTAAAACCGAGCATGAGCTATCGAGCTCACATGTTCATTTTAGCAGCCCTCAGGTATTTTCTTCTTTCACATATACATTTTCAGACGGCACAAGAAAATGAAAATAGTTGGAATCATTGATGGCCATAATGGAGATGTGCATTCTTGATTGTGGGTTATCTGGTGTTTTTGCCATGACATCTCAGGGTATTAATATTTGGAAGACTGGTCTCATGAATAGCGCAAGGGGACCGTCATGGGCAGTTCATGCGCGCCATCTTATGCTAATCTCCTCCTAGGCTGGTGGGAGGAAACTGTCATCTTCCCCAATGACACTATTTGGTGGTCAAGTAATATATTGGATTGGTATAGATACATTGACGATGTTTTTGTAATCCAACAGTGTTACATAAGGATTTTGACAGATTTACACAGGATCTTAACATAAATGATAGTGGTTTTAAATTTACATCTGAATGCAACCAATGGAAAAATCCTTTTCTTGACGTTGAGATAATTTAAAAATAACCAGGGCCAACTTACCAGGGTTTATAGAAAACCAACTGTCACCAATGGCCTTCTGCGATTGGAGCTACCATCCTGCCCCACTGAGGAAGGGCATCCCTAAAGGACAAAACTTGAGAGTAAAAAGGAATTGTTCAGAAACTGAGACCTTTAGAACACAAGCTATTGAACTAAAAGAAAGGTTTAGACAGTGGGGTTATCCGAATGACATTTTTAATGTTGCCTATAGACTTGCCCTTGGAAGAGAGAGACAATCTGTGCATCTATCTAAGACTAGGCAAAGTGATAGAGATATTATGATAGTGATAGGGGCATATGATAGTCAAGCAAACCAGATATTTAAAATCCTTAGAATCCTCAAAAGACAATGAGGTATCCTGAAAGCGGATGGCGATCTGATGGATAACATGCCGGAGAATCCAAAAATTACATTTACAAAAAGGAATTTCACCGAAGGACCGTTTAATACATAGCCACTATAATAAACCCACACAGGAGGGTACTTGGTTAGATAGGAGAATTTTTGGTACCTTCAAATGTGGTTGTTGAACTTTCTGTAATTGGGTTTCAGCATGTAAACAATTTATCAGTGCATCAACTGGGATTAAACACTTTATCAGAGATTTTGCAAATTGTAAGACCAAAGGGGTTGTCTATGTGGCTCCTCTTATTTGTCCCATGAACTATAAAGGGAAAACGAAAAGGGAGTTAAGGAAATGTATAAGCGATTGTTTGGGAGACATAAGAAACAAGATTGACACCCCAATATCCCATCGTATTTGGGAACATCAACAGGGAGATACCGGGTTGTTATTCTTCTGTGTCTTGGAGGTCATTAGATAGAATAGGAGGAAGGGGGACTGGGATAAACTGATCCTGCAGAAGGAAAGTCGATGGACATTTAGAGTGGAGTTGGTCTCTCCTAAAGGTCTTAATGAAAAATATACTTATGTATTAGGAATAACTGCTTTGGACGCAATTGTCTTCCTCCAGTTTCCAGACTAATGCGGTTTAGATCATCTCTTGAAGAGGACGGAGACTGCATTATTACCATCAATGTGGACACATGCGCAGTACCGCATGTTTGGAACAAGGCAGGGCGCAAGCACGGCCCATATCATTACATCATATGATGTGGATTGGCAAATAGTGACGGCGCATGTGCTTTCTAACGTTCTTGTGAACCTCTAGTGCTGAAATGAGAATCTGGCCTATGGTATCATCAGGACATGTGCATTACGGTTTGCATGGACACCAGTGGCACATAGTGCACCATGGTCTCCTTCCCTCTATAATTATCTGGGCAGTACGTTTTTGATTCAGGAGGGATATTTAAACTTGATCTGGGTTACTATAGGAAGACCTGCAGTCTGACCACAGCATATCATGGATGTCACTCCTGTCATGCCACACTTTCCTAGTGCCTCCTGAGGAACTTTATGATGGAGGGGAACGCACTGAGGATACACACAGCAGGATATGCAGATAAATTAATTCATTAATTGATCCCAATCCAACCTATCTATGCCCTTTTTGATTCATCTAGTATAAGCTTTGCCCTACTAAGGTGGAATATACAGCATATATTGTTGGGGCACGATTTGGCTGATAATATACACTTTTTATCTGTGCTATGATTAAAGCTACACTTGTGTGAACAAGTGTTTGCTTGAGAAATGGCTTTTTAACATTTTCCAGACTGATAGATCTCAGTTACTTTGTGTCTTGTTTGTTCCAGAATTTCTTTGGATTGCGGCATGATGTCTAGGTTTGAGGATCTTTTGGTCTACTTCACTTTATCAGCCAGGTCCCATTTAAGTGATTTTTTGATTGATTACAGGTGTGGCAGTAATCAGGCATGGGTGTGGATATGGAATTTGAACTCGGCTTCCCAAAGATGTGATGAACCACAGTTCATTCATGTTTTAGGGGGCAAACACTTTTTCACACAGGGCCCTGTAGGTTTGGATTTCTTTTTCCTTAATAATAAAGACCTTCGTTTAAAAACTGCATTTTGTGCTTAGTTGTTTTATCTGTATCTAATATTTACATATGCTTGGTAATCTGAAACATTTAAGTGAGACAAACATGCAAAAGAATAGGAAGTCAGGAAGGAGGCAAACACTTTTTCATGCAACTGTATATAAAAATGTATAATTAGAGATACAGATGACTAATTCACTGACTTTCTTGCAGTTTTCTCATACCTGCTAATTGTGTCTGGTTGAAATAATATGATCGCCATTTAAAGGGAAGCTGTCAACCCGTTTTTTCGGTATGAGATAAAAATACCGTGAAATAGGGCCTGAGCTGTGCTTTACAATAGGGTATCTTTTGTCCCCTGATTCCCCACCTATGCTGCCGAAATACCTTACAAAAGTCGCCGTTTTCGCCTGTCAATCAGGCTGGTCTGGTCCAAAGGGCGTGGTCACAGCGCTGTTTCTCCCCCACATCTTGCTCATGTTCCCGTTGGTGGCGTAGTGCTTCTCGCATGCGCAAGTGCTGAATGCACTGCGCAGCTGTAGAAAAAGAGCGCGCTCTCCGCTATTCAGCGGTTTCTCGGTGGGCGCGGCCATCTTCCTGAAGCCGAGTTCGCATCTCGGCTTCAGGAAAATGGCTGCTGCGATCTCCATCTGCGCACGCGCGGCATCCCGTGGCCATTTTCCTGAAGCCGAGTTCGCATCTCGGCTTCAGGAAAATGGCCACCGCGATCTCCATCTGCGCACGCGCGGCATCCCGTGGCCATTTTCCTGAAGCCCCGGGAAGCAGGACACTCCATCTGCGCACGCGCGGCCTCAGGAAGATGGCCGCGTCCCCCGAGAAACCGCTGAATAGCGAAGAGCGCGCTCTTTTTCTACAGCTGCGCAGTGCATTCGGCACTTGCGCATGCGAGAAGCACTACGCCACCAACGGGAACATAAGCAAGATGTGGGGGAGAAACAGCGCTGTGACCACACCCTTTGGACCAGACCAGCCTGACTGACAAGCGAAAACGGCGACTTTTGTAAGGTATTTCGGCAGCATAGGTGGGGAATCAGGGGACAAAAAATACCCTATTGTAAAGCACAGCTCAGGCCCTATTTAACGGTATTTTTATCTCATACTGAAAAAACGGGGTGACAGGTTCCCTTTAATTAGCCCATTTTTTTAAATGCTCTAATTTGGATTTGTTTTCCAGGTCCTACCATATTTTATTATACATGGCTAGCAAATTCTAGGACTTAATAGTGTCAGTTGGCGCCACTTGCGTTTATTGTAGGGTGCCAACTTCCGCAGTTAGGTAGGGCTCTACTCTGGGGCTAAATCACAGGTCTGCGACTAGAAAGCTGTTTGATTATTTACATCTAATTTCCATGTATTTTTGTGTGCTGAAAACGAAAACAAATATTGAAAAAAAATCCTCAACTTTTGGTATTTTTATCTTAGGGTTTTGAAAGTCAAAATTACTATAAATTAATCCACATCAATGCATTGAAGATATACAATGCCAAAAAAAATATAACTTTCAAAGAAAAGAACTTTCAGAGTGAGCTAATGAAACCAGCATCAACATGTTGCAAGCTGAACGAGCAGGCTCTGACATGCCCGGGCTTGATTCAATTGTTTTATCTTGGTTCTCGCCTGTTCACACTTTTTCATCTCAGTTCGTGTTAGCTCGTCATATTCAACCGTGTTTCCCAAAATTAGCATTATGGCTCAGCGGAAGTGTATTAATTCGCCTGACAGTGTGAAGAGCAGAACAAAAATGATTATCTCAATGAACAAAAATAAAAAAAAAAGAATTTGTGATAAATATTGACCTGTCCATTCAAGGACATTTTAGCTATAGTATGAAATCCTGTTTTTCTTGTCTGTGGAATTGCCTTTGTACTGTTTGTTGTGAAACTGCCGCCCACGAAACTGTTTTCTTTTCTTTTCTTTCTTTCCTGTTTTGTCTCTTTGTTTAAACATGCAAAACTTGTATAACCACTAAACCTACTG
The DNA here is from genome assembly GCF_032444005.1 of Ranitomeya imitator. Classification (NCBI taxonomy): domain Eukaryota; kingdom Metazoa; phylum Chordata; class Amphibia; order Anura; family Dendrobatidae; genus Ranitomeya; species Ranitomeya imitator. The sequence goes on from NC_091286.1 coordinate 46,923,461, forward strand.
AAACAACTATATAAAGAAGGGATAGCACCTTGAAGGCAGGCGTGCTTCAGAGACTTCCCAGTGATACACTATACAAGACGTGTCTTGTGTATTATTTCTGGTGATTCCCCACTTCCAAAGGCTGCTCCGACTGAGTGTGATCCCGACATTTCCTGGCGCCTGAACAGGGACCCGAGGTCTGTGTATTCCTTCAAGAACACCGGCAGAATACGAACGAAAAGAGAATCTGGGATAATGGACGGCAGATGAACAAAAACCTGGCCAGGTAAGAGACACTGTTAGATCTCTTATATCTGCCCTGCACTGTCCGTAAGATTTTCTGTGTCGTGTTCTTTAGCGGGTAGTTCTAGTAGAGGAGGATACCTATAGCTCGGGTTCTTGAACTATTTAGGAATTGATCACCTCACGGAGTACGGCATTGAATGAGAGTGAATGTGAATAGAAGGTGTGTGGAAGTTGGGAATAGCCCTATAAGCCGCCCAGGGGGTTGAAACAGAAGAAGTGACTGTCCCACTGGGCAACGTGGTTGCGTCCTTTCGGGGAGACCTCCGCGCCTATGTTCAATCTCTGATCCTGTCTTTGACAAAAACCTGGTGACGGATAAGTGTATGATAGTATGAGCCCAGGACAGATAAATTAGCCTGGGACAAGAATACGTTGTATGTGATAGTATAAGCCCAGGACAGATAAATTAGCCTGGGACAAGATACGTTGTATGTTCTTTTTCTTTTTCTGTCTGGTTGCATTTGTGTTGTTTGCTATAGGTGTAGGAATCAGGATTTTCTTACATCAACACAGTTTAAACATCCTAGCTCCTTAGGAAGAAGGTAACGAGGTATTCTCATACCCAAACGCCACCTAGGGCAAGAAAAAGACATCCTAGCTCCTTAGGAAGGTAACGAGGTATTCTCATACCCAAACGCCACCTAGGGCAAGAAAGCTCAGGATAAGAAAATGGGGAATAAGCAAACAAAGTCGGAACCAGAAGAATTAGATATCTATACTATCATAAAGGAGAGAAGTGGTGAAGATGCCACTAAGGGGCTGAAAAAGATTTTTAGTAAGTTTGGAGTTACTAGGGCAGAAGCTTTTAGTAGAAAACTATGGGAAGGAATTCAGGAAAGGAAAAAAGGCATAATCAGAGACAAGAAATGGATAGATCAGATCCAAGCATTGATTGATGTCTCTAGGGTAGCAGAAAATGAGGGATGGACATATAATCAACAGAGTAAAAAGTGGTGTATTAGACCCACAGGCTGTGGAGAAAAACAAAATGTGGAATCTAAAAATACCCCACCCCCATACCTTAACCCACATGCCCCATCTTTTCTCCAAACACCACCTCAAAGTTTAGCCGGACCAGGAGGATGGGTATGTCCGCACTGTGGACAACAAAATCCAGACTGGAGAAATGATTGCCTAGCCTGTGGTACACCTAGACATGGCGCTGTACTTGCCCCTGTTAGGGTAGTACCAAGACCCTTTAGGGAACCTGGTGCTGACGGAGTAATGGGAACTAGATATCACCAAACTCGACAATATTTCCCTTGGTCCCCCGCTGAAGGCATGTCTCTCTTGCATAACGCACCAGATCCCACCCAGTGTCCAGTTAGATTTGCACAATATATACAGCAAATTATGCAGACTCACGCTGGAGTTTGGGCAGATGGAGAAGAATTATGTAGAATGAAAATGACTCCTGGACTCTTCCAGGAGCTATTAGCGAATCTACAGGTACATAGGCCCCAAGCAGGAGATGGTGCCTTACAAACGATAGAATCAGGTACACAATTTGTAGATCACTTAATGGTTTTCATGAGGGAGAGACAGAGGCAGAGAGGAACAATGGGAGTGGTGGCTCAGAAATCTGGACAATCAGTAGACGAATATTATCTAAGTGTAGAAAATAATTTCAGAGATGAAGGCATGGATCTAACCGCTCCAGGAATGATGAGGTTAGTTACAAAAACCTTTATAGATGGATTGTCTCCAAAAGTGAAGGAAAAGCTTAAGGCTGCAACCCCTGATTGGAGAACCTTGGAAGACCCACACCTGGCTAGACAGAAAGCTGTAGGGATAGAAATGGACTTAAGAGAAAATTCTAAGCCAGTAAGAATTGCACAGGCTAATACTGGCTCTGATAATCAAAAGTTTATTTGTCATTACTGTAAGAAGCCAGGACATTTCCAAAGGGAATGTAGGAAGAGAAAAGCAGATATAGATTCAGGAACCTTTGTACCCAAAAATAGGATAAATAACCCAGTGCCTGATCAAACAGACAGCTCAGAATGACTGAAAGTTATGCAGGTCTCTCTTCCTTCTAGAAGACCAATAATACAAGTTGAAGTTGAGGGTAAAAATGTACCTTTTCTGATAGATACGGGAGCAACATCCTCCATTTTAAATCAGGACTTTTTACCATATCCTGACAATATATCCTCAAAGGTTACATATGCAGAAGGGTATGATGGTAAAATTCAGGCGTTGCCCTTTACAAAACCTTTAAATGTGAGCTTTGGCCCTAAAACTTTTGTATCCAAATTTTTATTTGCTAAAGGTGCACCTACCTGCTTGTTGGGTACTGATGTCTTAAGTAAAATGCATGCAAACATCCATTTTAGAGAAGATGGCACAGTTATGCTGACCATCCCTGAAGATGCAGAAACTCTGGAACCATATGTTAGAATACAGGCAATGGAGGATTTTCCCGAAATTTACACTCAACAAGCAAAAATTGACTTGTCTCGGGTTCCTGACAGCCTATGGGCAAAAGGAGACACTGATGTAGGATTTTTATCAGTAGCTCCTATACTGTTAGAAACTGCCCCGGGAACCATATTACCTCAGCTTAGGCAATACCCCATCAGCGCCCAGCAAGAACAGGCGATTTCTCAACAAATTCAGGATTATGTGTTACAAGGTGTTTTGGTAGAAATCAGGTCACCCGCCAATACACCCTTATATCCTGTTAAAAAGAAAGTGTCCTCCAAAGAAACTATGGTGAAATATCGCATGGTGCACGACTTACGGGAAATCAATAAGGTTTTGGCACCGGTCACCCCTGTGGTACCGAATCCTCATACCTTACTGTCTCAAATTCCCAGCACTGCTGCATATTTTACGGTAATTGACCTATCAAACGCATTTTTTTCTGTGCCACTACATAAGAACTGTTGGCATTTGTTTGCCTTTACATTCAAGGGTAAACAATTAGCATGGACAAGATTGCCACAAGGTATGGTACACTCACCAACTTTGTACTCTGAAGCAATGCAGACCGTGCTAAAAAATTTCATCCCAGAACCAGGAGTAGTCATTCTACAGTATGTAGATGACTTACTTATTTGTTGCCCTGATGAGCAGACGGCAGTTACCTCAACTGTTAATTTCTTAATTTTCCTAGCGCAAGAAGGCTGTAAAGTAAATAGACAGAAACTCCAGGCTTGTCAACAAACAGTCGTGTTTTTAGGTCACTGCATATCACAGGGCATCAGACACCTCACACCTCAACGTACGGAAGCCATACGTAACATGCTTGAACCCAGGAATCACAAACAGCTGCGTGCTTTCCTAGGTATTGTTTCACACTGTAGACAGTGGATCATACATGCAAGTCAACTCATGCAGCCTTTATATGACTGTATTGCCAACACACCATATTCACTCAGTGAAGAGGCTAAACAGTCATTTTCCTCTTTGAAAACAGCACTGGTATCAGCTCCGGCTTTGGGACTCCCAGACTACACTAAACCTTTTCAATTGATGGCAGCTGAGATATCCTCACATGCTACAGGGGTGCTCACACAAAAACATGGAAACAAACAGAGACCTGTGGCATACATATCAGCTCATCTGGACCCTGTAGCTAGAGCCGCACCTTCTTGTGTAACATAGTAACATAGTAACATAGTTAGTAAGGCCGAAAAAAGACATTTGTCCATCCAGTTCAGCCTATATTCCATCATAATAAATCCCCAGATCTACGTCCTTCTACAGAACCTAATAATTGTATGATACAATATTATTCTGCTCCAGGAAGACATCCAGGCCTCTCTTGAACCCCTCGACTGAGTTCGCCATCACCACCTCCTCAGGCAAGCAATTCCAGATTCTCACTGCCCTAACAGTAAAGAATCCTCTTCTATGTTGGTGGAAAAACCTTCTCTCCTCCAGACGCAAAGAATGCCCCCTTGTGCCCGTCACCTTCCTTGGTATAAACAGATCCTCAGCGAGATATTTGTATTGTCCCCTTATATACTTATACATGGTTATTAGATCGCCCCTCAGTCGTCTTTTTTCTAGACTAAATAATCCTAATTTCGCTAATCTATCTGGGTATTGTAGTTCTCCCATCCCCTTTATTAATTTTGTTGCCCTCCTTTGTACTCTCTCTAGTTCCATTATATCCTTCCTGAGCACCGGTGCCCAAAACTGGACACAGTACTCCATGTGCGGTCTAACTAGGGATTTGTACAGAGGCAGTATAATGCTCTCATCATGTGTATCCAGACCTCTTTTAATGCACCCCATGATCCTGTTTGCCTTGGCAGCTGCTGCCTGGCACTGGCTGCTCCAGGTAAGTTTATCATTAACTAGGATCCCCAAGTCCTTCTCCCTGTCAGATTTACCCAGTGGTTTCCCGTTCAGTGTGTAATGGTGATATTGATTCCCTCTTCCCATGTGTATAACCTTACATTTATCATTGTTAAACCTCATCTGCCACCTTTCAGCCCAAGTTTCCAACTTATCCAGATCCATCTGTAGCAGAATACTATCTTCTCTTGTATTAACTGCTTTACATAGTTTTGTATCATCTGCAAATATCGATATTTTACTGTGTAAACCTTCTACCAGATCATTAATGAATATGTTGAAGAGAACAGGTCCCAATACTGACCCCTGCGGTACCCCACTGGTCACAGCGACCCAGTTAGAGACTATACCATTTATAACCACCCTCTGCTTTCTATCACTAAGCCAGTTACTAACCCATTTACACACATTTTCCCCCAGACCAAGCATTCTCATTTTGTGTACCAACCTCTTGTGCGGCACGGTATCAAACGCTTTGGAAAAATCGAGATATACCACGTCCAATGACTCACCGTGGTCCAGTCTATAGCTTACCTCTTCATAAAAACTGATTAGATTGGTTTGACAGGAGCGATTTCTCATAAACCCATGCTGATATGGAGTTAAACAGTTATTCTCATTGAGATAATCCAGAATAACATCCCTCAGAAACCCTTCAAATATTTTACCAACAATAGAGGTTAGACTTACTGGCCTATAATTTCCAGGTTCACTTTTAGAGCCCTTTTTGAATATTGGCACCACATTTGCTATGCGCCAGTCCTGCGGAACAGACCCTGTCGCTATAGAGTCACTAAAAATAAGAAATAATGGTTTATCTATTACATTACTTAGTTCTCTTAGTACTCGTGGGTGTATGCCATCCGGACCCGGAGATTTATCTATTTTAATCTTATTTAGCCGGTTTCGCACCTCTTCTTGGGTTAGATTGGTGACCCTTAATATAGGGTTTTCATTGTTTCTTGGGATTTCATCTAGCATTTCATTTTCCACCGTGAATACCGTGGAGAAGAAGGTGTTTAATATGTTAGCTTTTTCCTCGTCATCTACAACCATTCTTTCCTCACTATTTTTTAAGGGGCCTACATTTTCAGTTTTTATTCTTTTACTATTGATATAGTTGAAGAACAGTTTGGGATTAGTTTTACTCTCCTTAGCAATGTGCTTCTCTGTTTCCTTTTTGGCAGCTTTAATTAGTTTTTTAGATAAAGTATTTTTCTCCCTATAGTTTTTTAGAGCTTCAATGGTGCCATCCTGCTTTAGTAGTGCAAATGCTTTCTTTTTACTGTTAATTGCCTGTCTTACTTCTTTGTTTAGCCACATTGGGTTTTTCCTATTTCTAGTCCTTTTATTCCCCCAAGGTATAAACCGCTTACACTGCCTATTTAGGATGTTCTTAAACATTTCCCATTTATTATCTGTATTCTTATTTCTGAGGATATTGTCCCAGTCTACCAGATTAAGGGCATCTCTAAGCTGTTCAAACTTTGCCTTCCTAAAGTTCAATGTTTTTGTGACTCCCTGACAAGTCCCCCTAGTGAAAGACAGGTGAAACTGCACAATATTGTGGTCGCTATTTCCTAAATGCCCGACCACCTGCAGATTTGTTATTCTGTCAGGTCTATTAGATAGTATTAGGTCTAAAAGTGCTGCTCCTCTGGTTGGATTCTGCACCAATTGTGAAAGATAATTTTTCTTGGTTATTAGCAGAAACCTGTTGCCTTTATGGGTTTCACAGGTTTCTGTTTCCCAGTTAATATCCGGGTAGTTAAAGTCCCCCATAACCAGGACCTCATTATGGGTTGCAGCTTCATCTATCTGCTTTAGAAGTAGACTTTCCATGCTTTCTGTTATATTTGGGGGTTTGTAACAGACCCCAATGAGAATTTTGTTACCATTTTTCCCTCCATGAATTTCAACCCATATGGACTCGACATCCTCATTCCCTTCGCTAATATCCTCCCTTAAAGTGGACTTTAGACAAGACTTTACATAGAGACAAACCCCTCCTCCTCTCCGATTTTTACGATCCTTTCTAAACAGACTGTAACCCTGTAAGTTAACTGCCCAGTCATAGCTTTCATCTAACCATGTCTCGGTTATTCCCACTATGTCAAAGTTACCTGTAGATATTTCTGCTTCTAGTTCTTCCATCTTGTTTGTCAGGCTTCTGGCGTTTGCGAGCATGCAGTTTAGAGGATTTTGTTTTGTTCCAATCTCCTCACTGTGGATTGTTTTAGAAATGTTCTTACCTCCCTTCAGAGTATGTTTTCCTGGGTCGTCTTTGTTCGAGTCTAATGTTTTTCTTCCCGTCCCCTCTTCTTCTAGTTTAACGCCCTCCTGATGAGTGTAGCGAGTCTTCTGGCGAATGTGTGTTTCCCAGGTTTGTTGAGGTGTAGTCCGTCTCTGGCGAGGAGTCCATCATACCAGTAATTCACACCGTGGTCCAGGAATCCAAATCCTTGTTGTCTGCACCATCGTCTTAGCCAGTTGTTTGCATCAAGGATCCTGTTCCATCTCCTGGTGCCATGCCCGTCTACTGGAAGGATAGAAGAAAAAACTACCTGTGCATCCAGTTCCTTTACTTTCTTCCCCAACTCTTCAAAGTCCTTGCAGATTGTCGGTAGGTCCTTCCTTGCCGTGTCATTGGTGCCAACATGTATCAGAAGAAATGGGTGGACGTCCTTGGAGCTGAAGAGCTTTGGTATCCTATCGGTCACATCCTTGATCATCGCACCTGGAAGGCAGCATACTTCTCTTGCAGTTATGTCCGGTCTGCAGATGGCTGCTTCTGTGCCTCTCAGTAGTGAGTCTCCCACCACCACCACTCTTCGTTGCTTCTTGGCTGTGCTTTTTGCTGTCACTTGTTGCTGTGTGCCCTTTTCTTTTTTGCTTGCTGGTATTGCTTCATTCTTAGGTGTGCCATCTTCATCCTCTACAAAGATTTGATATCGGTTCTTCAGTTGTGTGGTTGGTGATTTCTCCATGGTCTTCTTGTTTCTTTTGGTCACATGCTTCCACTCATCTGCTTTTGGAGGTTCTCTGACACTTTTTTCACCTTCTGTGACCAGTAGAGATGCTTCTGTTCTGTCTAGAAAGTCTTCATTCTCTTTGATGAGTTTCAAAGTTGCTATTCTTTCTTCCAGACCCCGCACCTTTTCTTCTAAAAGGGCCACTAGTCTACACTTCTGACAGGTGAAATTGGATTCTTCTTCTGGTCGATCTGTGAACATGTAGCACATGCTGCAGCTCACCATGTAGGTTGTCACATCTGCCATGTTGCTCCTAGATCCTGCTGACTTGCTGTGTGTTTTCCTTCTTGTGTAATCTACTCAGCCAAGCTCTCTTGCAATAATGTCCTACAGGCAAAAATTCGCTTCTCCCAGAAGGCACCTGGAATATGCAAATTAGCCTCCTGAAGCTTGAATCCCTGGTTTGGTGATGCTTTCGAAGCAGCTGGTCCCGGCTGTACCCAACGATCTTCTAGCTTAGGGAGACTTCGCTTCTCCCAGAAGGCACCTGGAATATGCAAATTAGCCTCCTGAAGCTTGAATCCCTGGTGTAAGAGTAGTAGCCGCAATTTCACTGTTATTAGATAAAGCTTCTGAGATTGTTCTTGATCACCCACTTCTAGTTCAGACCACTCATGATGTACATGGCATTCTTAACCAGGTCCAACCTAAACATATTTCAATGGCCAGACACCTCCGTCTCCAATGTTCCCTACTACTGCCGCCCAACATTTCCTTTGCCAGGATTCAGACTCTTAATCTCGCGTCTTTGCTCCCTTTAGAGTCTGAGGGGGGTACCATACCTGAGGAAACTGCAACTGCACTCTCCAACTCCTTTGACCCATCAAAGTCAATGCATGATTGTGTACAATTAATGGAACAAGAGACTCAGGGCTTATGTAATGTACGTGACAAGCCACTCTGTAATGCTACATTTGAACTTTTCATAGATGGCAGTAGATATGCAGATATGAATGGACAATTTCATACAGGTTATGCGGTAGTAACTCAGCATGAAGTGCTGAAAGCAGAACCTCTCGCTGCTAATCAGTCTGCACAAGAAGCAGAACTTACGGCATTAGTTGAAGCTCTAAAAATAGCCAAAGATCAGACAGCAAACATATACACTGATTCTAGATATGCACATGGCATTATTTTCGATTTTGGCGTAATATGGAGAGCCAGAGGTTATATGACTGCTTCAGGCCAACCTGTTAAACATGCCTCCCTCATTAGACAGATTCTGGAGGCAGCACAAGAAACTAAAGAAATAGCGGTGATAAAGGTAGCTGCACATGTGAGACTCGAAACCGAGGAAGCCAGGGGTAACGATAAAGCCGATAAGGCAGCAAAACAGGCAGCACGTAAACCCTTACATCATGCCCACACACTAGATAGCTCTGAAGATGATGAGGAAAGATTGAAGGAAGCTCAGAAACAGGTAGACGACGAAGAACGAGGGCAGTGGCAGAAAAAAGGGGCAGAAGATCAGCAAGGATTATGGAAAAAAGGAACTTTGTTGTGTTTACCCAGAGCCTGGTACCCCGCAGTGGCAAGTGACCTCCACCTACCCACGCATGTGTCGGCAAATGGTATGACGCTCAAGGTAAAAGAAAGGTGGTTGGCTCCAGGCTTTGGTAATTTTGCTCGGAACATGTGTGCTGCATGCGCTATATGCCTGGCACACAATCCAGGTCAGGCCATTAAAACCCCAACCAAGCATCATGTAAGACCACTGTATCCCTTTCAAAGACTCCAGATCGACTACATCCAACTTCCTAGGTACAATGGATACGAATATGTGCTTGTGTGTGTGGACATGTTCTCAGGGTGGCCAGAGGCTTATCCAGTTCGTAAAGCCTCAGCAAAAACTACTGCCATTAAAATAGCACATGAACTGATACCCCGTTACGGCATGCCTGAGGTGATCGAGTCAGATAGAGGTACCCATTTTACTGGGGAAATATTCCAGAATGTTATGAAAATGTTGGGAGTAGAAAACCAGTTTCACACTCCATATCATCCACAGAGTTCAGGTAAAGTGGAAAGATTAAATGGGACAATAAAATTAAAAATCCAGAAGGCCATGGCAGAAACAGGAAAGCCTTGGACCGAGTGTCTACCACTTGCCCTGTATTCCATCCGAAACACCCCAAGGGGGAAGGCTAAGCTGTCACCACATGAGATTCTTTTTGGTAGAGCAGCAAATTTGGGTTGTTATTTTCCACAACAACTGATGTTGAATACTGAGACTTTAACTGCTTATGTACAAGAATTACAAAAACGTTTAACTAAAGTGCATTCGCAAGTTTTTGCTTCCCTTCCAGATCCAGAAAATCTCGAAGGAGGCCACAAGTTGGAACCTGGTGATCAAGTCTACGTGAAAAGACACACCAGAAAGACTCTGGAACCGAGATTTGACGGACCTTTCCAAGTCCTGTTAACAACTCCAACAGCAGTCAAGCTTGAAGGAAAGGCATCATGGATACATGCAAGCCATTGCAAAAAAGCAGTATAAGACTCATGATATTGATGTTAATAATGTTAACCTCAACGGAGGCATGGGAAAGACTGAATTCTCTAGCCCCTTTGAACAATAGATTCGTACAACATCATAGAAAATTAGTGCATGACTTGTTAAATAATACGCAACCCCTGGCAGATTGTTGGATCTGTACCCATTCACCAGTATCAGCCACAAGTATACCTTTTCTAGCAGTTCCCGTGTCAGCTGAAGAAATATTCGCTTGGCCTAATTGTTCAGACAACCTGGCCAACAACCAACCTGGCAATACTAGACTATGGAATACTACAATCGCCATACCAATTGTGGGATGGGTAGAATTTCCTTGGTGGCAGGGCAATCTTACAGGAAAAATAGACAACTTACAATATTTAGCATTCAAGGGAGGAAAATGGGTACCTAGGAATAAGACTGGATTAACTGATTTAGGACAGGTCCCCACTGAAAATCTACAGCTCAGTTTCAGTACAACCACCCCTTCCTCTGATGCTTTCAAACTTACAGTATTGGAAAGATACATACATAATAGAAAATGGGAACATTCTGAGTTGTTCCCCCAAGGTGATGCAGACAGTTGTACAAGTAAGCCGGGGAACCTGGTTTGTAATGAATCCAATGAGTATGTCAACGGAATGCATGTATGTGGGAATCCCGCAGCCGGGTACTGTAGCCCCTTGGGACAAAAACCCTCTTGGTGTATGCTTCAGAATGTATCTAGATTTGTGGACTTGGCTCACAGATTGGTATTGCAGCACTCAGCTTTGTGGGATCTGCCTGAGGGTACATTTTGGATATGCGGAGAAGGAGCATATAAATGGCTTCCCGTAGGTATAAAGGGTACTTGTACATTAGGACGCCTAACCCCGGCTACTTTCATAATTTCAAATAAACAAGTGAATATGCAAGCCGTGCCCAAGCACACACTGTATAAAAGAGCTGCAGATAACTCACCACGTCCCTCGGGGAGGCCGCATATAGTACAAATGGGAATTCCCAACAAAATTGCTAGTACCATTTTTATTTATCCTATGTTAACACAAATGTGGGATAAATTAGTTAGAGCCACGGATTATCTAGATGATCAGATTTGGGATATATTGGACATATTAAATACTAGTATAGCTGTACAGAATCAGCTTATAATAGTCACTAACCAACATACCCTGGTATTGGATTACCTAACTGCCTCACAAGGGGGTATGTGTCAAATCATCGGACCCACCTGCTGTTATTATATAGACCCGAATAGTACTATGAGTATGAGATTTAAATTAAAAGACGTACAACGACTCAGGGATCAGTATGACAAAGACAATGACCAAAATAAGGATAGCTGGTGGTCAGATACCTTTTCTTTTCTTAACCCGGCCAATTGGTTCAGAGGGATCGGTGGGTGGGTTACCGGGATTATGCAAAGCCTAATACATACAGTTATGGTTATTGTAATTATATATGTATTGTTCAAGGTTGTACTCAAGGGTATCTCGGTATGCACAAATAAATTTTGTGTAATGGATGCGAGAATATAAAGTTTTTTTTTTGTAATATCACAAAAAGAATGACTAAAATGATCGACAAGGTTTTGAATGGAATATGTCAAAGGGGGGATTGTGAAGAGCAGAACAAAAATGATTACCTCAATGAACAAAAATAAAAAAAAAAGAATTTGTGATAAATATTGACCTGTCCATTCAAGGACATTTTAGCTATAGTATGAAATCCTGTTTTTCTTGTCTGTGGAATTGCCTTTGTACTGTTTGTTGTGAAACTGCCGCCCACGAAACTGTTTTCTTTTCTTTTCTTTCTTTCCTGTTTTGTCTCTTTGTTTAAAAATGCAAAACTTGTATAACCACTAAACCTACTGAAACAACTATATAAAGAAGGGATAGCACCTTGAAGGCAGGCGTGCTTCAGAGACTTCCCAGTGATACACTATACAAGACGTGTCTTGTGTATTATTTCTGGTGATTCCCCACTTCCAAAGGCTGCTCCGACTGAGTGTGATCCCGACAACAGTTTCTGTTACATTTGTGTTGAATATCCTCAAAAAGAAGGGTGGTTTGCATTTAAAGAGGTCGTAGAGAAATGTTTAGGCAATAACAAAGACCCTGACTACAAAAAAATTGTCGGACAAATGCTGAAAGCATTTCAAGCTTTAGGTTGCCTGATGAGTTTGAAAGTGCATTTCCTCCATTCCCACCTTGACTACTTTCCTGAAAATTTGGGAGCTGTGAGTGAAGAGCAAGGTGAACGATTCCACCAGGACATTAAAGAGATGAAAAGAAGATACCAGGGAAGATGGAGCATCACAATGATGGCAGACTACTGTTGGACGCTTCAGAGAGACATTCCAGATGCTCCTCACAAGCGTAAATGTACCAAGAGAAGCCTCACAGGGAAGAAGAATCGATTTTAGTGTGTGTTAGTGAGCTCATTGCAGTTAAAAAATGATTTTCATGAAACATTTGTAATAAAAAATTAATTTTATGAGTCTATTTTCATTTATTTTGAGGTATTGTCTTATTTAACATAGTTACTTAAATTGTCAGAAAACGTGATGTCCTATGACAAAACGGAGGTCATTTTCGGATTCAGCGCACTTAAAAACATAAAGATTACGTGGAATAGCCAAAACAGCTCTTGAGAAAAATTTTTTGCAGACCTGTGTAATGAGAGATTCTATAATATTTGGGCACATCTTGTACAATACTTTTTGTTTGTGGATATAATTATGCATTAAAGTAGTTATTCAATACTTTATTTGGCTTTAAAATAACTAATAAAGGTACATTTTAGAGGATTTATTTAGTTGTGAGCCTTTGGTCTCATGAATAGCTCAGATTCCTAGAAAGCACTTAACACGAAGCCCAATTTCTGAGAAAGTGCAGTTCCTTCAAGGTGTGTTCACCTCAGTCAGATCTTAATATTATCTTCTCATCTGGATACAGAGCGCAGGCATAGGCACATCACATTTCTGACAGAATTCTTTCAATTATCTCCATTCTCACCTATGTAAGCAAATTAGTTATTTTCCTTCAAGAAATACTAAATCCACAACTTATCTTTTATATGACTCGTTAAAGGGAACCAGTCGGCTAATACATTCTGCCCAAACCGTGGTCAGTGTTGGTCACCATGTATCAGCCCCTGGCTGCACGATCACAGCCATGTATGTTATATCCTGAAAAGCCACCGGAAAAAAACAATTTTAATAGCTGCCAGGGACCAAGCCACGCTGTTGACTAGTCGTACAGGTGGGTCAGAGACTTCTGACAGGTTTTCTTTAGGCTTTTTATAGTATTTACTGTTTTTCATTCATTTCCCTTGGTCCCTAAATCCCTAAATTTATGTCTATGACGCAGTTGATTTATTTAACACCCTATATAGTGTGAAAGGCGCATCTTTATCTTAAAGGGGACAACCGAGACTTGCCTGTTGTGCCCGGTGCCATTCTTCGCCAACACAAAGTGATCACAGACAGCTCCTGTTGGCGATTCAGCTGTGTCTTCTGCTCTGGTCTGTCAACGTGGCGTGACTTCCAACATCATGCTGATTGACAGCCGGCTCCCCCAATTAGGCAGCAGGGAGCCAGCTGTCAATCATGAGGTCGACTTTCCTGCCCTGTCAACAGAGCAGAGCGGAAAAGAAGCCGCTGCTGTCAACGTGACATCAGAAGAAGTAGGTGAATCGCCGGCAGGAGCGGTCTGTGACCACTCTGTCTCAGCTAAAAATGGCACCAGACACAACAGGCAGGTAGACTGCAACTACCTGCCTGTTAGTGTGTAGGCACAATTTTTTATTTTTTTTACAAGATCCTAGATATCCCCTTTAACAAGGTTAACACCTATCAGTTAAGTTTTGCAATCCATGTTATGCCCCCTTCACCTAAACCCTTTCTTTCTCCTTACCCCTTCTGCTCCTTTGTATTCCACAAAGTGGTGTCCTCTTTTTTTCCCCTTAAATTCTATTCATTTTTGAAACTTTAGGCAACCAGGGATGTTAGAATAAACCTAGAGCGGCAGGGATATTACCATCAGGACTTTGGAGTCAGTAAGTAACTAATCCAACTTCTTTATTTACCTTCACTTCTACTCCAGCAAAAATGAGAAACTATGCAATAGATATCAGAGAAATCTGCTTCTTTCTCCACTTATGAGCCACTTTTTTTTCTCTTTGCATATTTTAAACTCACCAATTACTCTGAAAAGAAAAATCCCTGATCAAACCTGCCTTCGTCAAAGCAGTTGACCCACAGCCACAGTATAAGGGAACAACACCTTTCCTTCACTACCCGCATTATGAAGTGATTGGCGCTTCAACAGACCTCCACTGGTTAAGACAACATCAGTCAAGAGCCGAGGTCCAGACCTCATCCCACCAGGTCCGAGAGACATCCGTTGTTGGTCAGGCACCAGAGATCCATGAGGAGAGAGTGGTGAATGGAAGGCGCAAGTGAGCCAGGCCGTTACTTCTGACACTGACGTACAGTACAGGGGTTTGTCGGGAGACATGCAACAGACAGAGAGGGGAAAATCCAGAGTGTGAGAGGCACAGAGAGCATTGATAGACTTTGTCAAAAAGATTTGCGGCCTAGTGGAAGAATCGGAGATCCCTGCTTGGGCTTACTATATAAAGGGGATTGTTATAATGGTACCCTTATTACTGTGGACTTTGCTATCATAAGAAACTGGATATACAGTCATGGCTGAAAGTGATGGCATCCTTGAAGTTGTTCCAGAAAATGAAGTATTTCTCCCAGAAAATTATTCAAATTACACGTTTTGTTGTACATGTGTTTATTTCCTTTGTGTATTGGAACAACACCAAAAAAAACAGAGGAAAAACTGTAAATTGACCCTAATTTCACACAAAACTCCCAAAATGGGCTGGACAAAATTATTGGCACCTTTACAAAATTGTGGGTAAACAACTTTGTTTCAAGCATGTGATGCTCGATCAAACTCATCTGTGGCAAGTAACAGTTGCGAGAAATATGACAATCACACCTGAAACCAGTTAAAAAGAGAAGTTGATTCAATCTTTGCATTGTGTGTCTGTGTGTGCTACACTAAGCATGGAGAACAGAAAGAGAAGAAGAGAACTGTCTGAGGACATGAGAACCAAAATTGTTGAAAAATATCAACAGTCTCATGGTTAAAAGTCCATATCCAAAGATCTCCATGTTCCTTTGTCCTTGATGCACAAAATAATCAAGAAGTTTACAACTAGTGATGAGCGAGTATACTCGTTGCTCGGGTTTTCCCGAGCACGCTCAGGTGACCTCCGAGTATTTATGACTGCTCGGAGATTTAAAATCAGAAAAAACTTGGCACTCAAGAAGAATTTTGGTGTAAACAAAAATATCCTTTAATGTGCATCCACTAAGATATAAGTTTGAACGCTTTCGGTCCACATCCTGACCTTCATCAGAACAATTTTACTGGTATAGTAGGTAAAGCGTGTATAGGGTCAGTGTTGGTTCCAACTGGATTATTCAACTGGCCTGCATGCAATGAGAGATCCTGTGGATGTCGGCACACGTGGAATGCGGCGGAAGTCGCTCAGAGAGACGCTCGGAGATTAAGTTTTCATCCCGGCAGCTGAATAATTTACAGCTACTAGCCTGCTTGATTACATGTGGGGATTCCCTAGCAACCAGGCAACCCCCACATGTACTCAGGCTGGCTAGTAGCTGCTGTAAATCATTCAGCTGCCGCAATGAAAACTAAATCTCCGAGCAGTCATAAATAATCGGAGGTCACCCGAGTACACTCGCTCATCACTATTTACAACCCATGGCACTGTAGCTAGTCTCCCTGGACGTGGGTGGCAGAAAAAAATTGATGAAAGGTTGCAATGCAGGATAGTCCGGATGGTTGATAAACAGCCCCAGTGAAGTTCTAAAGAAATTCAAGGTCTCCTGCAGGCTCAGGGTGCATCAGTGTCAGCGCGAACAATCCGTAGACATTTGAATGAAATGACGCGCTATGGCAGGAGACCCAGGAGGACCCCACTGCTGACACAGATACATGAAAAAGCTACACTGCAGTTTGCCAAAATGTATGCGAGTAAGCCAAAATCCTTATGGGAAAGCATCTTGTGGACAGATGAAACCAAGATGGAGTTTTTTGGTAAAACACAATATTCTACTGTTTACTGAAAACTGAATGAAGCCTATAAAGAAAAGAACACAGTACCTAAAGTCAAATATGGGCGGCACGGTGGCACAGTGGTTAGCACAGCAGCCTTGCAGCGCTGGGGTCCTGGGTTCTAATCCCACCCAGGACAACATCTGCAAAGAGTTTGTATGTTCTCTCCGTGTTTGCGTGGGTTTCCTCCGGGCACTCCGGTTTCCTCCCACATTCCAAAGACATACTGATAGGGATTCTAGATTGTGAGCCCCATTGGGGGACAGTGACGATAATGTGTGAAAAACTGTAAAGCGCTGCGGAATATGTTAGCGCTATATAAAAATAAAGATTATTATTATTAAATATGGTGGAGGTTCACAGATGTTTTGTGGTTGTTTAGCTGCCTCTGGCGCTGGGTGCCTTGACTGTGTGTAAGGCATCATGAAATCTAAAGATTACCAATGGATCCTGGGTTGCAATGTAGTGCCCTGTGTCAGAAAGCTGGGTTTGTGTCCTAGGTTATGGGTCTTCCAGCAGGACAATGAACTCAAACATTCTTCAAAAAGCCCCCAAAAATTGATGAAAACAAAGCACTGGAGAGTTCTGAAGTGGCCAGAAATGAGTCCTGATCTAAATCCCATTGAACACCTGTGGAGAGATCTTAAAACTGCTGTTGTGAGAAAATGCCTTCAAATATGAGAGACCTGGACCAGTTTGCAAAAGAAGAGTGGTCCAAAATTCCAGTTGAGAGGTGCAAGAAGCTTGGTAATGGTTATAGGAATCGATTGACTGCAGTTATATATTCCGAAGGCTGTGCAACCAAATATTAAATTGAGGGTGCCAACAATTTTGTCTGGCCCATTTTTGGAGTTTTGTGTGAAATTATGCCCAATTTGTCTTTTTTTTTCCTCTGTATTTTGTGTTGTTCCAAAACACAAAGGAAATAAACATGTGATTGCAATAATTTTCTGGAAGAAATACTTAATTTTCTGGAACAATTTGAAGGATGCCAACACTTTTCAGCCATGACAGTATGTAACGTAGTGAAATTGAGAGTTATATAGCGTGTTGATAACAACTCTGATATTATTGTATGTTGAATATTGTACTCTGTAATTACCCCGTTATCCCTGAATGACCCTGTGTAAATCACCCCTTTTTCTATGGGGCCTTTATTTAAGCCTAAAATGAATTCTGTTGAATCCCAGGGGTCCACATCTTCCCTGGTAGGTCTTGAATGTGAAATTGTTTTTTAAAATGGGAATAATTAAAAAATAATATTAACCTTTAATCCCATTTACGTTAATCACAGTCATGCCTATGTAATTGTGGCACATAGTACCATAATTATTTCAGATTAAATTCATTGTATGTTTTTAAATACTTAGGTGATCCATCTGTCCTCTTAAACAATAGAAAAAAAATAGAAAAAAAATCTTCCATTTCTCCCATATGACGCATCACATCTATTAGTATGAGAACTCATGAGTCACGCTGAAGCCCGCAGTGAGGTCTTTGCATAGCTTTTGCCACATGCCAATTAGCCCAATGTAGCCTATAATCACCCGATCAGCCAAAGATTTCAGGCTGTGAGTCACTAAAGGAAAAACGTGATAATATGCACAATATGTTACTCAAAGGTTTCCCAAATTTAAAATAAAAACCATTATGGCTGTCATTATACATACCAGTATTAAAGGGTTTGTCCATGTTTGGAATGTGTCACGGGGTTACCGCGACAGAATGGAGCCACAAGACAGCAGCGTTTGCTGCTCCTACTCCGGCACTGAGAAGAAGCACTTCTCCTTCATTTTAAATGTGTTTATTAGTGACTGTTGTTCGGTTTGTATGTGTGGCAATTCCTTATCCTTGTCTGTTTTGGTTCACTCTCCTACCTTCACACCCCAGTGCATTCCTCTGTTATATGTGAGTGAATATTTTGTATGCCTGGAGTTTTCTGTTAGTTGGGTTGATGCACTACGGTGCACAGTAGCGTCCCCTCTTCCCTGGGTGGGGGAAGAGAACAGACGGAGGGCTATCTCAGGACATACGGCAATGGTGGAGGCCCCGGCATCTTCACCTTCAGAAGTATCCCGGGGAGCAAGGAGAGCAAGGGCGCCCCCTAGTATTAGGGATAGGGAAGGAGCCCCTGGTCTGGGGTCATCCAACAGCTGTGTCGTCACAGGATGAAGGTCTGCAGTCACTGTATCTATGAACAGCACACACACCACACGTTGTCAGAATTCACTGGTGCCGGAGATGAGACTAGACGTGACACCTGCCAACTAGAAATGCGCAGCCTCGCTCAATACAAATGAATTTATGTAACTTTAGTTACATGTGACATCAAGTCTCAGACACTTGATCATAAAATTTGTGGAATGTCAACGCCCACATCACCCCCCCCCCTTCGCCTGTCATCGCTCGCACTCAGCCTGTCAGTGCCTGCCACAGGACCCATCTGGCCATCAGCGCGAGGAATGATGATAGAGGAGGGAGCGTCAGCAGATGCTTCCTCCCTCTTCATTCTTCCTCGGTGTCTGACGTCTCAGAGCAGCGGGCGCCATGATGTCACTGCAGTGCGCCCACTTTACTGAGATGTGCGGCGCTTCACACCACACATTGAAGAGACCGGAGCATTGGGTGGAACAAGGAGGGGTGAGTAATGTATTTATTTTTAAATCAGTGACTGGTGGCCATAACATAGTATGGATGACCATGGGGGTGCATTATACTGTATGGAGGACCATGGAGGGTGCATTATACTATATGGAGGACTACATGGGGCACAATATTCTATATGAAACGCTATGTGGGGGCCATCATACTGTATGCAAGCAATTATACAGTGTGAAGGTTTGTGTGTGGTCCATCATACTGTGTGGATGCCATTATACTGTCTAGAGGGCTAGTGCAGGCCATTATACAGTGTGGAGAGGTGTGGGGCCGTTATACTGTATGTAGGCCCATTATACTGCATGGAGGGCAGTGTGGAGGTCACAGTTGGGGATCATACAGTGTTGGCGGTCACAATACTTTGACTTAGCAGTTGAGGAGGGTACAGTAGGGTCATTATACTGTGCATGTGGTGGCTAATGCGGAGGAATTCAGTATCACACTGTTTGGGGGAGACTTTTGTAGCTTCATAATTTAAGGGCAATGACAGAGGAAACTAAGACTTCAGCAGGAGGAAAAGTATTGTGTAAAAGCTGTAACGTTGTGAGATATGCACTTCTGTGACCCTGACAATTATTATTATTTTTGGAGGGGGCCCAATTAGATCTTCTGCTATGGGGCCCCATGATTTCTATGTACGCCCCTGCCTAGCGGTATTCTATTTCTGGAAATGATTGCATTGTGTGCTGCTCCAACACAACCACAGTGACAGTCATTAGATCCATACCTACCGACTTTGAAAGTTAGGAAAAGGGGACACAGTCTGTATAACGCCCAGTGGCAATTTTTATGTTAGGCTAAGCCACTTCCCTAACCTTGGCCAGTTCATCATATTTGCTCAAACATATTGCTCCTAGTGAAGCCCTTTAGTGTTCCCATATAGTACAGATTCCACTCTCATGGCCCCAAGAGTACCCACCACATACAGTATGATGCCCCCTACAAATTCCCTTATATACATTATGAGTACATTCCCTCCTGCACAGTATTATGTCCTAATAGTCCCCCACATTATAATGCCCCTGCACAGTGTTATGGTATCAACAGAACCCTACACACACAATGTGAAGCCTCACTGTCCCCCCACCACACACTATAATGTCCTATGGCCCTCCACACAGTATAATGCCCCCACAGTTCCCCACTTACAGTATGATGCCCTCACACTAGAATCCCATGTGTCTGCATACCTGCTCCACTGACTGAGCTGGCCTTGGTCTCTCCTGCCCAGCCCTGTGACCTGAAGGTCCAAGCATGGCCATCAGTCTCTAAGTAGACTTAATGGAGTAGGGATCTGATGGTTCCCTGCTCCACCTTGATATAAAACTGTATCCATGCCCTGAGGACATACATACCCCCAACTTCTGAGGACAGTGGGACAGCGCCCCAAATTGATGAGTATCCCGCTGGATGCCGGATGGTTGGATGCAATGATTAGATGTGATGTGCCACATTGTGAACTCCATGACACATGACCACAGTTACCACGCAGCATTATAAGCAATGTGATGGACGGATATTTTCTAGGCACCAAAATTTGTGCAATTTTACCTCCAAATCTGGAAATCCGGACAGTGCTGTCAGGAAGAAAAGGTTTTCGGGATATTTTTTATGTGGGCTGTAACAGTATCTGTTCAGAGCATATGTGTATTGTTGGGTCTGTATGACTTTTTTTTAGTAAAAAAAAAAACGATGGAGAAGCAAATGCACAGTGGGTTTCCCATTACACTTTTCATTCCGGATAAACTGATATGAGGTTAACAAATCTTATTGTATTGATTGTCTCACCCTTTTCCTCTGTACAAAAACCAATTGCAGATCAACCATAAAAAATCTCAGCCATAATCTTAAAGGGGACACAACACAGCTTGGGAAAGTGGCTATCTTAAATAAGTTATAAGGCTACTGTCAAATTTTAAATGGAATCTGTCAGCAGATTGTGTTATGTAATCTGAGAGCAGCATGTTTATAGAGACAGGGATCCTGATTCCAGCGATGTGTCACTTACTCAGCTGCATGCTGTCATTTTGATGCAAGTTTTATCTGTTCCAGATCTAGCAGACCTCAGAATTATGAGACCTGAATAACTCCACCCACACCATCTGCTGCAGACCTAAGAATTCTGAGCCCTGTATAACCCGGCCCACACTATCTGCTGCAGACCTAAGAATTTTGAGCCCTGTATAACCCGGCCCACACCACTGATTGGCAGTTTTCTGTCAATATACAGTATACACAGAAAGCTGCCAATCAGAGGTGAGGGTGGCGTTACACAAAGAAGTTGACTAGGAGGCACAAGACACCTAGTCCTGTAGTGATAATCTCCTGCTGGTAAAATAGTCATTTTATTGAAACAGAAACACACAGCCGAATAAGTGACACATCGCTAGAATCAGGGTCTCAGCCCCTACATCATATTGCTCTCAGATTACATACAAAAACCTGCTAATAGATTTCCTTTAACTAATTATCTTTGTCTTCATGTTGAAAGCCCCTGTACTCTTTATATAAGTTGTTCAAACCCTCTAATTTTGTATGGGAGCCTCAGAATCTACCTGAACAAGAGGGAAGAATTGGTAATTTTTAACATTATTGCATGAGCCTATTGCTTTCCTGAGAAGTAACCTACCAGGAGGGGAAGTCTGGTGGCGGCTTATGGTGCATTTAAACTATCGGGAACCAGCTTTCCTAGAATATTCGTTCAGTGTAAACAGGCTGGCAATGACCCATCAAGTGATCAAGTGAAATTATGTTTCAGCTTACATTTTTGTATCAAAAAAGTAATTCTTGGCAGGAAAAAAGCTTTATTAAAATGTTTGAAAAACGATTCAAAAACGCTGCAAGCATTGACATACAGTTGATATGAAACTGCTTCAAATCTGAAAAAAATAAAAGCGACTTATTCCCTTTGCTGGGACAGTAACGTGCTGCATTTTGCGCAGAATAAAGTGGCAGATACGCGATGTGTGAACATACCCAAGAGAGCAGTCACATATCAGTGTGAAATCTCCGAGAGCTGTTCCAGATTTTATCTGACAATACTCAGACCCAAAGAGTCTCACAGATCCATTCATACATCCGAGAACCGTGAAAATTCCAGATCGTGTGCACATACCCTTAAGGCTTGTTCACACGAGCGTATTACAAGAGCGTACAAGATGGCCAAGGAACAGCACACTCAACTCACACCAATTGCATATAAAACATCACAGCATTTTTAGAATCAGATGTTAATGATAGCATTAAAGACCACCGTCCATACGGCCCCGCGTTTCACAGGTCCATTTATTAACATACCAGATATAATTTGACCATAAGGAAGAATGGAAATGAAAATGAAAAATCTATTTTTTTTTCAGAGTGAAATACGGACAATTTTTCATATTCTTGTCTGAAAACTCCGAACTTAAGGGAACATGCGGCACTTTGGACAGAGTGCATGTCCGCTGCTTCCAAAGCGCAGCCAGATATTGAACGCAGGTGACTCCGCAGGTGTTCATTGATTCGTGTGGATTTATCACGTCCAATACATTGTATGGGTGACATTCATCTTGCGGAGACTAGCATCTCCGTAAGAGAAATTGACATGCTGCGGTCTGGAGAGACGCGTCGCATGTCTGTCTCCACGGGTGATCCGCGGGCGTCTCTGGACACATAGTGGGCATGGGATTTCTTGAAATCCCATCTACTATGCTGTAACATCTGGATGCTGCGGGTTGGACGCTGCGGAGGTACACAGCATCTAACCCCCAGCGTTTACTGACTGTGTGCACCTAACCTTAGATAAAGACAAAATGAGCAAATACCCTGCAGTAAGTAAATAAGCAACAGTACATGTAAACAGAGGGGACTTGGTTGACACTATATTGATCAAAAGAGAAAAGAGCATAAAAGCCATCCCGCCAGGACAAGGTGCACCCAATCACCACGACAAGGTGTACACAATCACCAACAAAGTGTACCCAATGACCACGACAAGGTGTACACAATCACCGACAAGGTGTACCCAATCACCGACAAGGTGTACCCAATCACCAACAAGGTGTACCCAATCACCATGACAAGGTGTACCCAATCACCAACAAGGTGTACCCAATCACCAACAAGGTGTAACCAATCACCAACAAGGTGTAACCAATCACCAACAAGGTGTACCCAATCACCATGACAAGGTGTACCCAATCACCATGACAAGGTGTACCCAATCACCAACAAGGTGTAACCAATCACCAACAAGGTGTATCCAATCACCAAGGTGTACCCAATCACCAACAAGGTGTACCCAATGACCACGACAAGGTGTACCCAATCACTAACAAAGTGTACCCAATCACAACAAGGTGTACCCAATCACCAACAAGGTGTACCCAATCACTACGTCAAGGTGTACCCAATCACTAACAAAGTGTACCCAATCACCAACAAGGTGTACCCAAACACCAACAAGGTGTACCCAATCACCAACAAGGTGTACCCAATCACCATGACAAGGTGTATCCAATCACCGTGACAAGGTGTACCCAATCACCATGACAAGGTGTACCCAATCACTAACAAAGTGTACCCAATCACCAACAAGGTGTACCGAAACACCAACAAGGTGTACCCAATCACCATGACAAGGTGTACCCAATCACCAACAAGGTGTACCCAATCACCAACAAGGTGTACCCAATCACCAACAAGGTGTACACAATCACCAACAAGGTGTACCCAATCACCATGACAAGGTGTACCCAATCACCATGACAAGGTGTACCCAATCACCAACAAGGTGTAACCAATCACCAACAAGGTGTATCCAATCACCAACAAGGTGTACCCAATCACCAACAAGGTGTAACCAATCACCAACAAGGTGTATCCAATCACCAACAAGGTGTACCCAATCACCAACAAGGTGTACCCAATCACCACGACAAGGTGTACCCAATCACTAACAAAGTGTACCCAATCACAACAAGGTGTACCCAATCACCAACAAGGTGTACCCAATCACTACGTCAAGGTGTACCCAATCACTAACAAAGTGTACCCAATCACCAACAAGGTGTACCCAAACACCAACAAGGTGTACCCAATCACCAACAAGGTGTACCCAATCACCAACAAGGTGTACCCAATCACCACGACAAGGTGTACCCAATCACTAACAAAGTGTACCCAATCACAACAAGGTGTACCCAATCACCAACAAGGTGTACCCAATCACTACGTCAAGGTGTACCCAATCACTAACAAAGTGTACCCAATCACCAACAAGGTGTACCCAAACACCAACAAGGTGTACCCAATCACCAACAAGGTGTACCCAATCACCATGACAAGGTGTATCCAATCACCATGACAAGGTGTACCCAATCACTAACAAAGTGTACCCAATCACCAACAAGGTGTACCGAAACACCAACAAGATGTACCCAATCACCAACAAGGTGTACTCAACCACCAACAAAGTGTACCCAATCACCAACAAGGTGTACTCAACCACCAACAAAGTGTACCAATCACCAACAAGGTGTACCCAATGAGGATGGACCCTAACTCTTGTAGCTCACCTCGCTATGTGCCAGTGGACTCAATAGATGGGGGCAGAGCAGGACCAACACCTGTCCTTGTAACGCTGTATAGACAGATGCACAGCCCAAAATGGAGGAGCCGCGCCCCTGTATGAACAAGGTACAAGAAACTAAAGCAAAACGGAATAAATGGGCAGCAAACATGTTGGTATGTCTAGGTGCATATTCACACTGTGGCTGTTTAACCCCTTAGTGACAGAGCCAATTTGGTACTTAATGACCGGGCCAATTTTTGCAATTCTGACCACTGTCACTTTATGAAGTTATAGCTCTGGAACGCTTCAACGGATCCCGCTGACTTTGGCTGTCTTTCGTGACATACTGTACTTCATGTTAGTGGTAAAATTTCTTTGATATAACTTGCGTTTATTTCTGAAAAAAATGGAAATTTGGCAAAAATGTTGAAAATTTTGCAATTTTCAAACTTTTTAATTTTTGTACCCTTAAATCAGAGAGTCATATGGCACAAAATAGTTAGTAAATAACATTTCCCACATGTCTACTTTACATTAGCACAATTTTGGAAACATAATATTTTTTGTTAGGAAGTTATAAGGGTTAAAAGTTGACCAGCGATCTCTCATTTTTCAAACAAAATTTACAAAACCATTTTTTTAGGGACGACATCACATTTGAAGTTAGTTTGGGGGGGTCGATAAAACAGAAAATACCCAAAAGTGACACCATTCTAAAAACTGCACCCCTCAAAACACAAAACCACATTCAAGAAGTTTATTAACCCTTCAGGTGCTTCATGAGAACTAAAGCAATGTGGAAGGAAAAAATGAACATTTTATTGTTTTCACAAAAAATTTACTTTGGAACTAATTTTTTTTATTTTCATAAGGGTATCAGGAGAAAATGGACCACAAAATGTGTTGTGCAATTTCTCCTGAGTACGCCGATACCCAATATGTGGGGGAAACCACTGTTTGGGTGCATGGCATGACTTTTTGAATGCAAAATTGACTGGAACCAATGGTGACGCCATGTTGCGTTTGGAGACCCCCTGATGTACCTAAACAGTGGAAACCCCCCAATTCTAACTCCGACCCTAACCCCAACACACCCCTAACCTTAATCCCAACCCTAACTGCAATCCTAACCATAACTGCAACACTAACCCTAGCCCCAACCCTAACTTTAGCCCAACCCTAATTTTAGCCCAACTCCAACCCTAATGGAAATAAATTCATTTTTTTTATTTTATTATTTTGACCTAACTTAGGGGGTGATAAAGGGGGGTTTGAATTACTATTTTTTTTTATTTTGATCACTGTGATAGGATCTATCACAGTGATCAAAATGAGCCAATAAGAAAAATTACCTATTGTTGCCGGATGCCGGCAGATCTCGGTGGACGCACTGCGCATGTACCCGCCATTTTCTTCCCAGAAGATAACACTGGGGACTTCACGGGGGATTGCAGGGACTCCGGAGGTACTGGGGTGGGGATCGGGGGACCCCATTTCTCTCTCCTCTGAAGTGCAATCACATCAGAGGAGCGAGAAATTAAATGGGAAATCTGACTTTTTTTTTTTGCGGTCGCCGTTATTCCGATGGTTAAAAAAACAACCCGAATCATGTTCTCTGGGGTCTCAGCTACCCCCCAGTAGCCAAGACCCTGGAGATTTTCCAACCCTGGGGGGGTCGCTATACACTTATCTCTCAGAACCGTTAAAAAGTGACGCTGGTCATAAGTACCCTTAATTGCCGCCGTTAAAAGGCGTATCGGCGGTCGTTAAGGGGTTAACAGAGCCAAGGATCAAAACAAAATGAGCAAATAACCTGCAGTAAATCAAAAGTAAATAGTAATAGTACCTGTAATTAGCATAGGTGCACTTTGGTGGTGATTGGGCGCACCTTGCCGCGGTGGGATGGCTTTTACGTTCTTTTGATCAAAATATTGTCATCCAAATCCCGTAAGTTATTTGCACGTATTATTACTATTTACTGACTGCAGGGTATTTGCTCACTTTGTTTTTAGCTTAGATTCTGTCTGCCTCAGTGTGAATGTGCGCCTGCACAGTGTCCTTATAGATGTTAGGGCCCATTTCTTCGGATTTTACTCATCTGAACGCAGCCGACAGACAACTCTACCATAAGGATTTTCAACCCATGAGGAAGACGAGAAGACCTGTTGGGGGTCAATAGAGGCTCGGACCGATGCCTTCATCTCTAAGATTGGCCAGGGTTACGTGTGTAAACCCGGATAAATCCTATAGCTGTAAAGGGGGATGTTCAATAAGGAAAACCCCAGTCCACATTTCTTATTAGGGTATATGGCCATCATAGAAGATGTAGTTAATGGCAGCAAAAAACTGTTACAAAAAAGGAGGAAAACACATAAAAAGGGAAATAGGTGCAGGATAGAAGCTGTGCAGACTGATACATGCGGATCTGACATCCAGCCTGTACTACTGAGAGGGACGCTCCCACAAGAGAAAACTCTGAAGGTGGGATCATGTCGCCAGCTGTCTATCACTAGGTGTGAAAATGAGTAAAGGAAAGAAATCTAGTGGAATTTAGTAACTAAAAGTGATCACTAACTTATGCAAAAACTACCCCCCCATATCAGGGGCGGAGAACCCCTTTAAATCCAATCTGGATATAAAAATCCCCAATAAACTCCAACTGCAATTCATTACTTGATGGAGAAGGTCACATGGATGAAGAGAGGGCACAGAAAAAAGATTTTTCAGAATTTGCCTCATATTCTGGTAAAAATTTACCACAGTTATGTAATGGAGACTAATTCGGGGCAGACTTCTTTCTGCAGAGTGGACATTACCGCATCAATATAGCTGAGTGTGACTGCTCCCTAATAAACACAACGTGCAGCAGCTATGGGCGCCATATGGACACGGACTGATATTAGCGCCCACACTGCGGGGACCGTCAGCAGGGAGCACAGCCTCCGGCCCGGGGTCTCACCCCACTGACTGCCTCCCCTAAAGCTACCGGGTTATACAGCGCCCCGTCTCTACCTAACTTACTGCTCGTCCCGCCCACTATACGCATGGTTGGCAGCCAACAGCGCTCTGATTGGCTAGCCGCACCGACCCGAGCCACGCTGTCTTGGCCATATCTTCTTTTGATTGGCTACAGAATCCACTCTGTCTTGTGATTGGCTGCGAGTTGCTGTCAGTCGTCTGTGTCTAGTCCCCTTCGTTATTTTCCGTCGCGGTCAGAGCTGGAGGGGGGACGATGCGCTGCTGCCTCCACAGGAGCCTCCGCCGCTGACTGACACTCGGCAGCCTACGCCTCGGTGACTGGAAGCAGGCTTCTGGGAACGGATAGGCCTAGGAGGAATCCCCGGGGTGGTGGTGGAAAGGAATCCGGAATTGACTGGCGAGGGCGGGGAAAAGATTGGAATTGGAGGCCGGGGTCTGGGCCGCGCACTGTTACCGGGGGTCTCCTCTCCGCTCGAACATCTAGAGCATCAACGGTAAGTGATCTAGATCGTGACGATCCGTATTGTGCGACATCGCCGGCGACTCAAACCTGCGCCGACTTCATTGTGGCCAGAGACGGAACCAGCCCTTGTGATAGAGCGACCAGATCGGACGATCCGGAGTCGGCACGGGATTCTATCAGTGCGATTGTATCGGGACAGAACGATTACAGAAACCAGCTGAGGAGACGATCCTGTACAATCTGATCGTACAATCACAGCAGATCTGCGACTCTAGGTGATATCGGCAGATGTATGGATTGGGGGATGAAGGGTCACGGGAGAGCGTCTGTCCGTCCCCAGACTTCATATCTGCGAGATAATGATTGGACGGATCAGATTGTATGCGGGGAGGATGATGGAAGTAGGTCTAGATGGGTGCCCCCTGTGTGTGAGGGTCCTGGCCCTGCTAAAAGGGGGGGGGGGGGGTGGAATCGCATGTATCTTTTTTCTGAGGATGATGAGAATGAAGTATCTTTCATGGATGGTTATGGAGGGGATCACCGCCTGGTCACTTGTTATGGGGGGGATCACCGCCTGGTCACTTGTTATGGAGGGGATCACCGCCTGGTCACTTGTTATGGAGGGGATCACCGCCTGGTTACTTGTTATGGAGGGGATCACCGCCTGGTCACTTGTTATGGGGGGGATCACCGCCTGGTCACTTGTTATGGAGGGGATCACCGCCTGGTCACTTGTTGTGGGGGGATCACCGCCTGGTCACTTGTTATGGAGGGGATCACCGCCTGGTTACTTGTTGTGGGGGGATCACCGCCTGGTTACTTGTTATGGAGGGGATCACCGCCTGGTCACTTGTTATGGAGGGGATCACCGCCTGGTCACTTGTTATGGAGGGGATCACCGCCTGGTTACTTGTTGTGGGGGGATCACCGCCTGGTCACTTGTTGTGGGGGGATCACCGCCTGGTCACTTGTTGTGGGGGGATCACCGCCTGGTCACTTGTTATGGGGGGGGATCACCGCCTGGTCACTTGTTATGGGGGGGGATCACCGCCTGGTCACTTGTTATGGAGGGGATCACCGCCTGGTCACTTGTTATGGAGGGGATCACCGCCTGGTCACTTGTTATGGAGGGGATCACCGCCTGGTCACTTGTTATGGAGGGGATCACCGCCTGGTCACTTGTTATGGGGGGGGATCACCGCCTGGTCACTTGTTATGGAGGGGATCACCGCCTGGTCACTTGTCATATCTGTGTCTGTCTTCGCCCTTCAACTTTTAAAGGGGCTGTCCACCTTTTGGGGACAATTTTAAAGGGAACCTGTCACCCCCAATATCGCCAATGAGCTAAGCCCACCGGCATCAGGGGCTCATCTACAGCATTCTGTAATGCCGTTGATAAGCCCCGATGTATCCTGAAAGATGAGAAAGAGGTTAGATTATACTCACCCAGGGGCGGTCCTGCTGCGGTCCAATCCGATGGGCATTGCGGTATGGCGCCTCCCATCTTCTTTCGATGACTTCCTCTTCTTGTATTCCCACTGTGGCTCCGGCGCAGGCGTACTGATCTGTCCTGTTGAGGGCAGAGCAAAGTACTGCAGTGCGCAGGCATCGGGAAAGGTCAGAGGCCCAGCGCCTGCACACTGCAGTAGTTTGCTCTGCCCTCAACAGGACAGATCAGTACGCCGGAGCTGCAGCGTGAAGACAAGAAGAGGACGTCATCACATGAAGATGGGAGGCCCCAGACCGGACCGCGATGCCCATCAGACCGCCCGCCCAGGTGAGTATAATCTAACCTCTTTTTCTCATCTTTCAGGATACTTCGGGGGCTTATCTACAGCATTCCAGAATGCTGTAGATAAGCCCCTGATGCTGGTGGGCTTAGCTCATATTCGATTTTGGGGGTGACAGGTTCCCTTTAAATGATTGTATTTATGGCTAAAATCATATTTTGCCTTAGGGTTTGATTACGTAGTCTGCCTTCTACAGCCTCTACATTGTACTGTCCATTACTGCTTTCTCCGTGAGGTGGGAACAGTCAGTGAGGTGGGAACAGTCAGTGAGGTGGGAACAGTCAGTGAGCTCCTTCTGTCTCTCAGGAGTGTCTGTAACTTTTTTTTTTTTCCTCTGAGCTCCTTTCCTCTGATTTCTGACCACAGATCACATCAAGGTTGAATGTGCAGGAAAACAAAAGAGCCTGGAAAAGCCAAATCGTGCAAAATGTGTAATTAAATCAAACTGCTGTGATGATTTTTAACCAAAGATACAAGCAATTAAGTCCAAAGGTGGACGGACCCCTTCGATATGTGGATCAGTGGAATAATTTGTGCCCCCCATTCTCCTGCAGCACAGGCTGTTTTCTTGCCTGGACCCCACAGTAAGTCAGATTTCTAGAATTCAGCTCAGAATTCCGTCCGATAACCTCAGATTGTACAAGTCGGGGGACAGTGAAAATCTAATTAGTAGAACCAGAAATATTTACCCTCAGATCCCCCTTTATCTCCTGTGTATAGTGAGTAGAAACTTTTCTAATGGGGGAGGTCTGGGGGGTATTGAATGATTTTTTTATTTTTTTTTTCTCTGAGAAGCATTTACATTAGTTACCTTATTATTGTGCGGATCTTCCTATTCACTTATCCCTTGCAATATTGGAATTGCAGTCCCTCACCTTTTTAACCCTCCGTCACATACAATATTCGGACTAACGAGTTCACATACAATGTGCCTGTCAGGCGCCTGCTGGAAAAATACCTATAATATCTAATGTTTGCAATTTCAGTGCTCTAAAAGTGATCAGTGACCTTCATAGGGATGTAATAAAAGAGACTACACATAATCAGTTGCAAAAAAAAACATTTACTTAACATAAAACTAATAACTATGAAATACAAACTTTTCAAAACTCCCGCCAAATAGTCCCCAGTTCGACTCTCTCAAAAAAATGTACAAAGAAAATTTTTGAACACAAACTTAATTTTAAGGTACCTTAAGTACTATTAAAAACATATTCAATCAGCAGTAGATGCTGAGGTTTCCCCAGAAAAGTCACACTTGCATAGCAAATAGCAAGAATTACACACCATTTTTGCATGTGTCAGGCAAATTGCTTTATGACATTTGAGACATTCTTAATTTGAAAGCCTTCTGGTTCCGCTTTCCGTTTGGCAGGTGGTGCAGATGGTGACTTTTCACCATCATCTTCTGGGCGGAACCTTTTGAGCTGAACTTGAAGGCGAGAGGGGATACCGATTGTTTTCACGCTTCTCCTGCGTAGCTCTCCAAGTACTAGTTCATGGGCCAATTTTTTCAGATACAATCGTCTACGGAGTGGTTCAAGCTTGTTTTCAAGATAAATTACTTGTGAATTTATACCACCCAAATTCAACATAGCAAAAAATATGACCATTGGCCAGCGTTTGATGTTTCTGCTGACGTTGAAAGTGGAGCACATCTGATCTGCTGTATCCACACCCCCTTTGGTGGCATTGTAAAATGTAATTATCTCCGGTTTTTTTTCTGCCCCAGTCCCAGGATCGATGGCAGCATCATCATGAAGTGTTGATAGAAGAAGTACGATTTTTTTGGCATGTGGTACATAGGAAACTAAAGCCTTTCCATTATGGAATGCAAACATACTGCTGTACTGTTGTCTCTCTTTCACACTTACAAACTGTGGCGGCAATTCCCTTTTGTTTTTTCTTACAGTTCCCACATATGACAGCTTCTGAATTTTCAGATAATCAATCAGATCACAACTTGTAAACCAATTGTCAGCTGTAATATTGCGACCCGATCCAAATAAGGGTTCAGCCAGTCTTTTTACAACATCAATGGGTTTGTTGCTCACACAGTAAGGACCTTCTGGTTGTTTTCCTGCATAAACTTCCAGGTTGTAAGTGTAGGTCTTACTGGCATCAACAAGGGCATACATTTTTATTCCATATTTGTTTGGCTTTGATGGAATATATTGACGAAAGGCACATCTACCACGAAAACCAGGGAGCATTTCGTCAATAGTGAGATTCTCTCCAGGGTAATAACTTTGTTTACAGTTTACAACAAATCTTTGAAATATATCACGAATTGGAGCAAGTCGGTCATGTGTTTTGCGTTCGGTTCGGGTAGTTCTGTCGTCAAACCGAAGGCAACGAATTAGAATCTTGAATCTGTTTATGGACATAACAAGGCTAAATTTTTCAACTCCATCCCCATCTTTACCCCAAAGTTCCTCCAAACTTTGTCTATTTGCCCTATAAGCTCCTGCAAGGTACAGTAATCCAGAAAAAGCACGCAGTTCTATTTCATCTGTGGGCTTGATGGTTCTGTTGCAGATGTACTTGTCCTTTATAATGTCTATATATTGGTTGGTATATGTGACAATAGAGTCCAGAATGTCATCTGTAAATATACTGTTCCAGCATTCAACTGCAGTTTTTGCATTACGTGCAGTTCCTATTACTGCAGGAAGGTGAGTAATAATGTTTAAAGGTTCCCTACGTTTTTTCTGGAATGGCTTCTTGTTCCATTTAGTATTTTTATCTTTTCCAATATAATATCATCCAACTTCTTCATCCTCACCACTGTCACCATCTTACTCTGTTTCAGAATCCAGGACACATTCTTCCACCTCATCATGAGAATCAATCTCACTTTCCTCTCCTAAATCCTCATTCAGTGTGAGGTCTCTATCATCTAACAGCATGTTTGTTACTTCCTCAACATCAAGTTGTTTGGATAAATTGTACATTTTCCTCTCCATTTCAGCAGATAATCTGAAGCAAGAGAAGGAATAATGTTAGGGAACTACTGTATATGCCTGAGCAGCACACTTTCTTTTATAAAATCTCCCTTATTTCTATGAAATATCCTCACATTTTGTGCTATACAATCATAAAACAAGCTAAATAAACTATTGTGATGAATAAAAACATAAAATACCAACCTTACTGAATGTGACGTATTCACATACAATGAGCCTGAGAGATCTGTGCAGCTATATCCTCTCTCCTGAAGCTCTGAAATCCAACTGTGATATCAGGTTTCACAGACCTTCAAGAGACAGGAGGCTACCTGGAGGGAGGGGGTTTCCTCACAATCTGGTGAGGAAGGAGAAATGAAAGTAAAAGAGAAGCGCCTGTCAGATCAGTTGTATGTGACGGAGGGTTAATTGTGCCCCTGATTTTCCCTTGTCACATGCTTATATCTCTAGCGGCCCCCCCCCCCCCCTGATTCTCCCTTGGCACATGCTTATATCTCTAGCGGCCCCCCCCCCCCCCCCTGATTCTCCCTTGGCACATGCTTATATCTCTAGCGGCCCCCCCCCCCCCCCCGATTCTCCCTTGGCACATGCTTATATCTCTAGGTGCCCCCCGATTCTCCCTTGGCACAAGCTTATATCTCTAGGTGCCCCCTGATTCTCCCTTGGCACATGCTTATATCTCTAGATGACCCCCCTCGATTCTCCCTTGGCACAAGTTTATATCTCTAGGTGCCCTCCGAAGGTCCCTTGGAACAAGCGGTGCCCCCTGATGTGGTGATCTCCCTGCCCGTCACTCTACAGCCATTTTCCATGGTGGTTCCTCTGCAGTGTTCAGGGCTGACTCCTTACTTGCCGGCTTTCTCCTGCCTGAACCCCACTTTGTCGCCTCTCCCACAGAATGCCTCCTCTGCCCCAGTCTTCTTGCACCCAGCACTGGATGTAGATGGGGGGCTGTGCTCTCCCTGCACCCTCCTTTCACGCTCTCGTCTTTCTTTGCTTTCCCTATCCTTTCTGTTCCTTGCTCTGTGATTTTCCATCAGATCGGTTTTGACACCACTCCTTTCTCTGTTTACTAAATTTGTGGGTAATGTGATGTTTTGTTTTTTTTTGCTAATTGTTTTCTAGTTGAGCCCTGGCAAAGCGAGGTGCCATCCATACTGTTCCTTATAAATGATTGGCATGCAGTGCTGGCACGCAGGTGATCAGTGATGCTGTCTTCTTTGTGTTGTACCCAGGTTTGTTTGGTGTCACAGAATGATTCTGGTATCATACTGAAATCTGCCCGTTTCTTGCAGTTCAGGCTTTACATCAGGTCTAAAACTGGATTTCGGAGCAGGCACACTGGCATTGCCCCACGGTTCTGCATTGTGAAACACCAGTAATACTCCTTCCCTCCCCCCCCCCCTCCATTCTCTGAATAGTGTAGCGCCATAATATTCACCCACATTGGCCTGCATGTGGCTAATTCATACTCCCCTGATTGTATCCAGTCCCATAGACATGACCCCTGAGACAGCAGTGATAAAAGGGTCTCTATTATTGATGACAAATTGTACAACTGCCCCTATAACAAAGGCGCAGTCAGATGCCCAAATACATGGGAGCGAGATCTGACCGCAGTGCACAGACTGGCTGGCGCTGTGCGCAGGGGTGGGTAGGGGCGGCGCTGTGGGTAGGGTCGGCGCTGTGTGCAGGGGTGGGTAGGGTCGGCGCTGTGTGCAGGGGTGGGTAGGGTCGGCGCTGTGTGCAGGGGTGGGTAGGGTCGGCGCTGTGTGCAGGGGTGGGTAGGGTCGGCGCTGTGTGCAGGGGTGGGTAGGGTCGGCGCTGTGTGCAGGGGTGGGTAGGGTCGGCGCTGTGTGCAGGGGTGGGTAGGTGCGGCGCAGGGGTGGGTAGGCACAGCGCTGTGCGCAGGGGTGGAGCTGTGTAATGGGGTGAGTAGGGGTGGCGCTTTGCACTGGGGTGGTCCTCCTGCGCATCTTTATGCTATAGCTAAGCCTTTTTGCTTGATGGCATGAACAATCATTGGGGGAGGGTGTGAGTCTAGGACATGACCCCCACTGATCAGCTGTTCATCAGAGGGACTAGCTAAAAACTTTGTGGCTGTTCCCTGTAGTTCTTGAAGGCAGTGGACACTCTGTAGCTTTAAAGTTCTAAACTCACCGAGGTTATTTCTATTTGTACAGATAATAGATCTAGACGATCATTTGTAAGTTCTCATAAAAATCTGTTTAGGAAACACTTTGGGAGAACA
Source organism: Ranitomeya imitator (assembly GCF_032444005.1). Classification (NCBI taxonomy): domain Eukaryota; kingdom Metazoa; phylum Chordata; class Amphibia; order Anura; family Dendrobatidae; genus Ranitomeya; species Ranitomeya imitator. The sequence goes on from NC_091286.1 coordinate 46,958,399, forward strand.
GTGACCTGAGCCAAGTGGTCGATCAATGTTCTACTGGACGAGATAAGCAACAGCGGTGGACGGCGATATCCTGCTATGAAGGGCTTGTCCTGGTGTAGAAAAACATGGCTGCTCTTTTCCTAAAACCGCGCCCCACGATCCATGGGATGTGTAGAGGTGCTGCTCAGCCCCTTTTGAAATGAATGGAGCTCGGCAATAAAGCCACAACTTCCAGACCGGTGTGATGCAATTGCTGGAAGACAGCAGCTATTTGTTTTTGTTTTTTTAAAATTATTTCTACTATTTAACTTGTTTTGACCGGACAACCCCTTTATCTCCTATCCATAGGGTAAGTGATGAGTTGTTGATAGGCGGAGGTCTGAACGCTCAGACCGGCACCGATCGCCAGAAAGGGAAACTTATTCCCATTACAATATGACGCCGCAGTGCCGGCACGACCCCCGCTCCATTCATTTCCCATGCGGATGCCGAGCGCTGCAGTTGTTTTTGTGGCAGCCACATACGGAACGAATGGCGCAACGGTCGGGCGTTCAACCTGCCACGTCCTTTTGCCCAGCAGTGGGGCATTCGCCAATCCACGCATTATCCTGCAGACAGGCGATAACTTGTTTTCACTGGACATCCCCTTTAAACACTTTTACCTCCCCCAGAGATCAGCAGCTTTTGGCATCCTAGTTCTTATGAAACCACAACTCTCAGCATTTCCTATCAAACATAGGCTTATCAATACAAACTAAGAGTTGTAGTTGTCCATCCGGCGTGCCGCTGGTTAATGACTGCCCCCTGTTACTTGTGCACATCAGATTTGAGCATGAGGTTTTCAGTATCAGTCAGTTTTGCCCCTTTTTAATCAATGTTGGGGGACCATATTGACAAATGAAACTGCAGACCCACTAATATGATACATCTGTACATGGCGGCATCTTGCCATAACTACAAGGTCTGGCTGGTAAATGAAGAGATTACCTGGAGAGTGATTAGTTGCACCCCACATCAGTCGCCTCTTTTTTTTTTTTTTTTTTTTTCAACAGTAAAAAAAAAAAAAAAGTGTTAAACTTCAAAAATAGATTAGTTCTCCTGTACCCTGGTGGGCCAGTGTTCCTCCGATCCTTGTCTCCACAGCCAATCAGTGGCCTCGGCTGTCGCTGTTCTATTGGCGTCACTGCTTAGCCATGAGGCCGCTGATTGGCTGCAGCGGTCACTTACACCTCGAGGAGAACCACTGGATCAATGAGGGGGAAAGGTGAGTGCTTTTTCTTTTGCCTTTTTCTTTAATGTTACTACCACCTGACGCACAGACACTTATTGGATGGAAGGAAGGGGCGACTGGAGCTTCATACCGGACACCGGCTGCAAGATGAACAGATATCTTCCAACCGCAGGGACAAACCCTCCCCCCCCCCCCCCCCCCCCCCCAAAAAAAAAAAAAAAAAGTAGTGTAAAGTTTTTGTATATATTTTTGGTACTTTTGTGGTGTCTTTTTGTAGGGGAACGTGTAGTCTAAAATCTTATGTAACTAAACAGTATGCAGTATAGTAATGGTGACGGTTATGGAGGAGGGGGATGCAGCTGCAGAGGCGAGCAAACTTAGGAGACGTCTGATGGCTGAGCCAATGGATGGGAAAGCTCCACCAAGAGCCGCTTTGTGCCTGCGTTACATTCATTCCCTTCCCCCAGTTTATGGCATATTTTCAGCAGCTCCTTTGTTCCTGCCCCCGGCAGTTCTGTCCCAGGCTTTGAATAGGTCGAGCCTCGCAGTTTATTCAGGTTTTGCTCTGTCAGCAATATGATATTTCCTGCATCTGTAGCTCAGGTGATTCGCTTTGTTAGTCCGATGGTGACGTCTAATGTCCCAATTGTTCCAAATTTTACAATAAGCCCAGAGGCCGCGCGGGTGTCAGCAGACGATGGCGGCTGATGAATGACTTTTCCAATTAACCACAGAGGTGAGTCATTTTCGGTGAAGACACCTGCTGGGATACAGTGTCTCCTTCCCCTGGAGGAACCTGTCCATGGCTGCCTGCTAATGACAAGGTCCGCTTCATTGGGAGAGTATTGGGAACTGCTAAAAATCCAGCAGCTCGGCCATTGTCTCATTCGATTGGCACAATGATGTTATTGCAAATGTAAAATATACCGTGCTTTATTTTTTTCTCTATACGTCCTATATTGTTTTATTTTTGGTTACAGGACATGCTCCCTCCCTTACATTATTTCTGCATTGCCATGTTTTATGCCTGCCTTTTTGTCAGTCTGGCCTTTACAGGCCTTGTTTCCCTGCACATGGCTAGCTGCAGAATGAGTTAACTGAGAATCTGTCAGTGTGTTCATTCCAAAGGGGAGTTTTGTAGCTTATATCTTGTCTTTTCCTGAACCCTAAGCTCACGGAATGATTCTCAGTTAACTCAGTCTGCAGATGGAAACAAAAAGCTTGTAAAGGATAAAATGAGCAATATGCTTTTATAATAATAATAATAATAATTTTTATTTATATAGCGCCAACATATTCCGCAGCGCTTTACAAATTATAGAGGGGACTTGTACAGACAATAGACATTACAGCATAACAGAAATACAGTTCAAAACAGATACCAGGAGGAGTGAGGGCCCTGCTCGCAGCTACAATCTATGAGGAAAAGGGGAGACACGAGAGGTGGACTTTGCACCTACGTGGTGGTGTGGTGGGGGGGGCGACAACATCACTCTTGCACCTACGCAGGGGTGGGGGGGTGACGCTCTTGCACGTATGCAGAGGTGAGGGTGGGACGCCGATGCTCTTGCACCTACACGGGGGTGGTACGCTCTTCCACCTACATGGGGGCAACCATGAAGCTCTTGCATCTTCCTGATGGGGGGTGGGGGTTGGGACAACAGAGCTCTTGCACCTATGCGGGAGGGTGCGCATGTATGGGGGAGGGGGACAACGACGCTCATGCACCTACACAGGGGTGGGGGGGACACTCTTGCACCTACTCAGGGGTGGGGAGGGATGCTCTTGCACCTACACAGGGGTGGGGGGGACGCTCTTGCACCTACACAGGGGTGGGGGGGACGCTCTTGCACCTTCACAGGGGTGGGGGGGACGCTTTTGCGCCTACACAGGGGTGGGGGGACGCTCTTGCGCCTACACAGGGGTGGGGGGGATGCTCTTGCGCCTACACAGGGGTGGGGGGGACGCTCTTGCGCCTACACAGGGGTGGGGGGGATGCTCTTGCGCCTACACAGGGGTGGGGGGGACCCTCTTGCGCCTTCCCTGGGGTGGGGGGGACCCTCTTGCGCCTTCCCCGGGGTGGGGGGGACGCTCTTGCGCCTTCCCTGGGGTGGGGGGGACCCTCTTGCGCCTTCCCCGGGGTGGGGGGGGACCCTCTTGCGCCTTCCCCGGGGTGGGGGGGACCCTCTTGCGCCTTCCCCGGGGTGGGGGGGACGCTCTTGCGCCTTCCCCGTGGGTGGGGGGGGGACGCTCTTGGGCCTACACAGGGGTGGGGGGGCACTCTTGCGCCTACAGTGCCTCTGTTTGGGCTCTGTGATCTGCACACACCGCAGTAATGCACAGGGTGCTGCCTGACCCCGCTCTAGTCCCAGTACCTGACACTGGTCTTTTCTTGTCTTCTTGCCTTTTCGTTGATGGCAGGCAGCAGTGATATTCCTCCGCAGTTGGAGCGACTCAAGTACTTTCACTTTCGTGATCAGGCAATATGTTTAATTCCCCATCTGGTGCAACCTGCATTAACAATTAATCAGATTACAATAAGAGTGGGCTGCCGATTCCCTGCAGGCCTCGGATCAGTTGGCAGATGCTGGAGCATTAGATAATTTTGCCGCTGCCTGAAGTTGATGTCATTTCTATGAGTTTGTAGCAGGCGGATTATTTCCCACTGCTTTTTCCTGTGTTTTCTGCTGATGGAAGCGTGGCCGTGTTCCCATTGTGAATGCTCTCGTCTGCTTGCATTTGCAGGGCTCCTTGGAACACCCTTAAGTGGAGGGCATATTTTGCACTAGGAAAGGAAAGACCTCGCCTCTTCTCTTCTTGCACTTGTCATCTCGCTGCCTTGGAGCCATAAAGCCGCATCGCACTCAAGCACCGCAACACTTCAGCTCTCGGGGACGAGCGGCAGGAAAAAATGTGTTAACTTGCATTTCATTCAGCTGCACTCATTCAGGTTCCACAATGAGGATCGTGATGCAGAAATAATTATCGGTAAGTCTGTGCGTATACGCTTTGTATGAATCTGAGCGATCAGATGCCCGTACACTAACATACACGCTGCGGATGGTAAAGCAGTGGCACCTAAATATAATTTTGAGTACTTAGCTCCTTAAGGACAAAGTAAGGACTTTGTAGGTTAATGATCGGACCTCATTATTTTATTTTTTATTTGACCAGTTCAATTTATGTGAAAACTCTTGAACCCTTTAATGGATCCCTTTAATTGATCCCACTGATTCTGAGATTCTTTTTTTTTTTGTTGTTGATATATTGTACTTCATGACAATGCTAAAATTTGTTCGCAATGACTTGCATTTTATTTGTGAGAATACTGGAAATTTGACCAAAATGTTGTATTTTTCAAACTTTTAATTTATATGCCTTTAAACTAGAGTTAACAGGGTAGTTAATAGTCAATAAGTAACATTTCCCACATGCCTACTTTACATCAGCGTTTTTTTTTTTTGTAAACATAATTTTTTTGTTAGGAAGGGTTAAAATTTGATCGTCAATCTCTAATTTTAAGGGGTCTGTATGACAGAAAATACCCCAAAGTGACACCATTCTAAAAACTGCACCCCTCAAGGTGCTCAAAACCACAGTCAAGAAGTTTATTAACCCTTTTAGTTGCTTCACAGGAGTTAATGCAGTGTGGAAGGGGAAAAAATGAACATTTTTACAGAACAATTTTACTTTAGCCCCAATTTTTTTATTTTTACAAGGGTAACAGGAGAAAATCGACACCACATTTGTTCTGAAATTTTCTCCTGAGTCTGCCTGGATTCCGTATGTGGGGGAAAACTACTGTTTGGGCACATGGTAGGGCTCGGAAGGAAAGGGACACCATTTGACACCAGGCAAAAATGGCTGGAATAGAGAGCGGACACCATGTTGCATTTGGAGAGCCCCTGATGTGCCTAAATAGTAGAAACCCCCCACAAGTGACCCTATTTTGGAAACTAGACCCCCTCAAGGAAGGTATCTAGATGTGTGGTGAGCATGTTGAGTCCCCATGTGCTTTACAGAAATTTATAACAAGGAGTCTTGAAAAGTAAAAAAAATCAATACAAAAATGTAATTGTTCCTACAAAAATGTTTTGTGCCCCAATTTTTTTTTAATTTTCAAAAGAGTAACAGGAAAAGAGTAACAGGAGAAAAAGCCCCATACAATTTGTTGTGCTGTTACTCCGGAGTACGCAGATACCCCATATGTGGTGAAAAACTGCTTTTGAGGCATATTGCAAAGTTCAGAAGGGAAGCAGAAATTGGGGTTCAGTTTTTTCTGGAATGGTTTGCAGATTCCATGTCACACTGGCAAATCTCCTGAGGTGCTAGAACAGCTGAATCCTCCCCCCCCCCCCCCCATAAGTGACCCCATTTTTCAAACTACACCTCTCAATGAATTAATCTAGGGGTGCAGTGATCATACACCACATGTGTATCACAGAATGTTGTACTATTGGGCAGTGAAGACAACATTTTTACCACTAAAATTTTGTTTTAGCCCCAGATTTTACATTTTCGCACTGGGAAATGGATAAAAACTGCACGAAAATTTGGTCCACAAATTCTGCTGGACGTGACAGTACCCCATATGTCACTGTAAATATTGCTTAGCCACACGGCGAAACTCGGGAGGGGCGGAGCGCTGTTTGCCTTTTGGAGCGCAGATTTTCCTAGAATGGTTTGCAGACTCCATATACAGAGCCCCTAAATGCTAAAAGGGCAGAATCCCCCTCAAGTGACCCCATTTTGGAAAGCAGAATGAACAAATCAACAGCAGGTAAAGAATTGGTTTTATTTATTTTTTACGCTATTGTTCGTGCGGTATAAATGTTTAGTCGAGTTTATTCTTCGGGTCGGTGCGATTACAACAATATCAGATTTATATCGGGTTTTTATGTTTGGCTGCTGTCACACGCTAAAAGACGCTTTTTATTGCAAAAAATAGTTTTTGCATAGTCATATTTTTGAGACCTATAATTTATCCATATTTCAGCCAACAGAGTCATGTGAGGGCTTGGTTTTTGCGGGACAAGTTGACGTTTTTATTGCTACCATTTTCGGTCCCATGACCTTTTTAGATTGCTTTCTGCTCTGATTTTTTTGGGAGGCAGAATGAGCAAAAAACCAGGAATTTTCTATTTATTTTTTGGTTAAAGTGAGAAGACCGCTTTAGTTTTCGGGTCAGTGCGACACCACATTTATGTAAATAAAATTATATATATATTATTTTTGCGCCACTTTATTCTGAGAGCTATAACTTAAATTTTTCCACTGATAGAGCTTTATGACGGTTTGTTCTTTGCGGGACAGGATCACTTTTTCAGCGATTCCATTTTTATTTGTCTCTTTGATTGCACATTTTTGCACTTTTTCCCAGTTGTATGATGAAAAAGCATCATTTGCCTTTTTTTTTTTTTTTTTTTTTTTTGTTTACTGAAGGGTTTAACTAGTGTGACAGTTGTCCTAGTTTTAAATATTGTGTCGTTCCAGACGCGGCGATATAAAACATGTATACCTTTTTTATGTTTGTTGTTTTTCCACAAGTGTATTAATTGGTATAATGTTTAAGGGTTTTTTTTTTTTTTTGTTTTTTCACTTTTTTTTTTGGGGGGGGGGGGGGGGGAGTTAACTTCTTTTTCTTAGTCCCTCTATGGGACTTTCACTTTCTTTTACTTTGATCGCAGGTCTAATGCATTTTAACACACCAGCATTGCAATGCATTATAGGTATGCAGAAGCATGCTTTCTGTAGCTTGATGACACGGGGGTCGTCATAAAGACCTCTGGTCACCATGGCAACGATCGGGCCCCTGCGATGATGTGAAGTTTAAGAATGCCCCCTCCCTCTCCCTGCCTTTTAAGGCTATGTGCACACGTTGCAGATTTTGCTGCGGGTCCGCAGCAGCTTTCCATGCGTTTACAGTAAAATGTTAACCTACGGAAAATGCAATCCGCAGTGCTCTTGCTGCGGAAAAAAAACGCGCTGAAACGCTGCACTTTACATTCCGCAGCATGTCAATTCTTTGCGCTGATTCTGCAGCAGTTTACACCTGCTCCATAATAGGAATCCGCAGGTGTAAAACCGCAGGTGGAATCCGCGGAAAATGCAGTGCCTTTTACTTGCGGATTTCTCAAATCCGCTGTGGAAAAATCCGCAAAGCTCAAAACAACGTGTTCACATTCCCTAAATGTTGCGATTGTTCTCGATCGTAGCATTTAGCGGGTTAAACAGCTGGGGCGGTGCTGGCCCTGGCTGACACAGCAGGACCTCTGCCACTTTCAGCGCCGAGCTCCTACTGTGATCGGGCGGGAGGCACTGATATTTCAACACCTCTGCGCAATCACGCTGTGATCGGTCAGTCAGATAGACTATGGCAAATTCAGATTCGGCTACCGATTCCAAACATATTCGCTCAACTCTACAGGAGATGCTTTTTCCAGTGGCTCTTATTAATAGAGCGAATTCCTGAACGGCAGACCCCCGCCATGCAATCTATACATCCTGATAAGGCACGTGGACCAGGGCTGTCCCACTCCATTTTGGTGAATCCTTACAGGAGCCTTCAGTATGTGACCGTGCAAACAGCTGAATGCTCTGGCCCGTTCTCCCTTTTGTGCCGTTTGGTCTTTGCCTCCGCAGCGATTTTAGTGTGTGCGCGCAGACGCTGCTACCACGTGCTTTGAACCACCTCCAAAACTGCGCTGACCCTGCTGACTTTTCAGAACAATAGTCTTCTATGTGAAAGGTGTTATGAACAACTCCTTTAAAACAGACAAGCTCCTTTAATGAGGCTGATAATTGTGTAGTTCATCACTCTTTTTATAAAGGACTATTGTGCTGGACTTGGGTTATGTTTTGTTTGTTTTTTTGGTATGTAAAAACTAATATGGAGTCCCTTTCACCTGCCTCACTTCTAAGGCTACATTCCCTCGATGCGCCTCTGGTGAGTTTTTGATATTGCATATTTCTTGCACCCATTAACCCCTTTGCAACCTATGGCGTATAGGTCGTGTCCCAGCATTTGATGCGGGCTCCGGCACTGAGCTTGTTATTGCAGATCTCCTATGAACGCCAGCCTGTGGACGCCGTTCATAGATAATGATTATTGCTACACATAGCTGAAGCCCTGCACATAGCAGCACAAGCAATACAAGCGATAGGACAATCTCAACTCCAAGTCTCCTAAGGCCTCTTTCACACTTTCCGTTTTTACAATCTGCACAGGATCCGTCAAAATGTTGAAATGACGGATCCTGTGCAGATTGTAAAAAAACGAGACCGCGACGTCATCTGGTCATGTCACAATGCATTACTGGGAACGCCAGCTGCCGGGAGCATCGGTAACGCTGCGCGGGACGCCGGAAGGTAAGAATATTGCGTTTTTTTTTTTTTTTTTTAAACATTATATCTTGTTACTATTGAGGCTGCATAGGCAGCATCAATAGTAAAAAGAGAGAATTTCCCTGACTGGAAATTCCTCCGCGCATGCTCAGTTTCAAAAGATGGAACCCGTCGCTAGATTCGTGCTTATGACAGTCAGCGACTGAGCGATTTTCCGACATGCAGAAAAAAACGTTCCTGTGTGCGTTGTCTCCACCCGACGGATCCAGTGCACGACGGAGGAAACAGATGGCCATCCGTCGCTAATACAAGTCTATGGGAAAAAACGGGATCCAGCAGAAAAATTTGCTGGATACTGTTTTTTCAAAAATCAACGGATTTTGACAGGAGCTAAAAGACGGAAGCGTGCAATAAAATGCGATCAAAACATTGTATCTGCCCCAAAATGGTATCCATAAAAACGTCAGCTCGTCTGGTGGTGTGTGTGTGTGTGGCTGGCCTGTCTCGCCACGGCCGGCTCAGGAGGTGACTGGCCTGTCTCGCTACGGGCAGCTCGGGAGGTGGCTGGCCTGTCTCGCCGTGGCCAGCTCGGGAGGTGGCTGGCCTGTCTCGCCGTGGCCAGCTCGGGAGGTGGTTGGCCTGTCTCGCCGTGGCCAGCTCGGGAGGTGGCTGGCCTGTCTCGCCGCGGCGAGCTCGGGAGGTGGCTGGCCTGTCTCGCCGCGGCGAGCTCGGGAGGTGGTTGGCCTGTCTCGCCGCGGTCAGCTCGGGAGGTGGCTGGCCTGTCTCGCCGCGGCGAGCTTGGGAGGTGGCTGGCCTGTCTCGCCACGGCGAGCTTGGGAGGTGGCTGGCCTGTCTCGCCACGGCGAGCTCGGGAGGTGGCTGGCCTGTCTCTAGGTGGTGGCGTTGGCTGATCTGACGCACACAGAATTATTAATTCCTTCATTGGAGTTCCTCTTTAATTGTACTGATCCTCTTAACTCCTGGAAATTGCGGTCAGGATAATCTACCCTGTTTGTTGAGATGGGGGCATATCTACAGTACAGACCAAAAGTTTGGACACACCTTCTCATTTTAAAGATTTTTCTGTATTTTCATGACTATGAAAATTGTATATTCATACAAAACTATGAATTAACACATGTGGAATTATATACTTAATTTCAATTGTTTCACACTTTTGTTATGTCTTATATTCTAGGTTCTTCAAAGTAGCCACCTTTTGCTTTGATGACTGCTTTGCACATTCTTGGCATTCTCTTGATGAGCTGCAAGAGGTAGTCACCGGGAATGGTCTTCCAACAATCTTGAAGGAGTTCCCACAGATGCTTAACACTTTTTGGCCCTTTTGCCTTCATTCTGCGGTCCAGCTCACCCCAAACCATCTCGATTGGGTTCAGGTCTGGTGACTGTGGAGGCCAGGTCATCTGGCATAGCACCCCATCACTCTCCTTCTTGGTCAAGTAGCCCTTACACAGCCTGGAGGTGTGTTTGGGGTCATTGTCCTGTTGAAAAATAAATGATGGTCCAACTAAACGCAAACCGGATGGAATAGCATGCCACTGCAAGATGTTGTGGTAGCCATGCTGGTTCAGTATGCCTTCAATTTTGAATAAATCCCCAACAGTGTCACCAGCAAAGCACCCCCACACCATCACACCTCCTCCTCCATGCTTCACTGTGGGAACCAGTCATGTAGAGTCCATCCGTTCACCTTTTCTGCGTCGCACAAAGACACGGTGGTTGGAACCAAATATCTCAAATTTGGACTCATCAGACCAAAGCACAGATTTGAAAGGGGGGGGTAATGTGGAAACCACATAAAAACGACAACAGGAAAAAAGACTATATATAACAAATAAACCTTTATTAATGCAAATGACATACAAGATAAAATACGGACCATAATTTAGAACAAAGTGCCAAGATAATGCAAACCACAGGAAAACTGCTACCTGTGCGGAAAAGACATGCAGCTGCGGAACTGGCAACCCGTAGGACAAATCCAAACTTATAAGGTGGGGAGTGTAGCTAGCCAGCTACGGCATCTATTATAGATGGTGTCCATGTCCACCTAAACATAAACCCTACCCATGAATGTACAAAACGCTAATACGGCTCCAGCGATAATAACCTATCTGCAAGTGCAAAATAATGAGCCAACATGTTTTACATGTAACCAAAGGAGGGTAATGCCCATATGTAGAGGTCATACAAATAAGACCAGATCTGCAGATTACAATCAGAGCTACATCCACATAGCCGCAACCATAGAGGTGCACTGGTTCACCACATGGTGTAGAGCAGACGCTGTTGCTCAAAAGTATATTATCTGTTAGTGCGGCTGATAGTACTCTGCCAGGACCAGAAGCTGCACGTCCACCCGACGCGCGTTTCGGAGGGGAACTCCTTCGTCAGGGGGCGTGTCCGGATGGTCGCATGCTGGGGTTTAAATATCCCACCGCTGAATCAATCCTCGGCACGCACAGGAAGTGACGCAGGCGTTGCTGTGGCAACCTGACGCTCTCGGCGGCGGCGACGTCATGCAGGGGCGCCGCCAAAACCATGGCAACCGCCCAAGCATACAGACGCCGCAGGCCGCCCAGAGTGACAGCGCCCAGCGCGTGCGAGTGCCGCCGAGAAGATCCAAAAACCTGTGTCTCGGATGTATAGCCAGAATGAATTGCGCGGAACGAGAAATCGGGGACGGCCAGACAAACCTAGCTCCGTATCCCTAACGATAATTGGCCACTTAGATGACTAACAGAGTGGCATATTAATATATAGAGTAACACAGTGGGCCACACATACGACCAAAATAGCATAATTAAAATATATATATATATCAACATATACAGCACTAGTTAAAACAACACCTAACCAACTAGAGGCAGAATAAAAAGACATGACAAACAACATATAAAAAAATGTATAAGGTGCTTAAATAATGTGTCCATTAGCCGGGATCGGACCAACATAGCTGTAATGAATAAATATCTTCTATACGGCTTGATGGGATGGATATTGAAGAGCTAGGAACAGAGGTCCGACATCTCCAGATGGTGCACATTACTGAAAAGATTGATTAAAAACACGATTAAAACCATGCACAGGCGCAGTACACTGTGTGTCCCACCAGCCATCACGTCTCGACTGTGATCACAAAAACGACGCAAAACTAATGGTCTCATTGAGGCCATATGGGTGAATACTATTAAGCGTCCACATCCACCAGGTTTCGAGCTGTGCCAACCTTTGTGAGATCTTCCCGCCTCTTATATCAGCCTCTATCATGTCTATACACTTGACACTTAGTGCCCTGCTATTACAATTGTGATGTGCCCTCAAGTGTCTGGGTATCGTTTTTAATGTTTCTACATCCACTACCTGTGCTGCCGCCTCAATAACCCGGACGTGCTCACGCACTCTTATTTTCAGTTGTCGTGTAGTCAACCCCACATAAATCAGCGGGCACGGGCAGGACGCATAGTAAATTACGTTTTTTGACGTGCACGTAATAGATTTCAATATTTTAAAGCCTTTTTTGTCCGGAGGAGTCGACAAAAGTATCCTCCCGTGCTATATTTTTACAGGCCACACATTGGCCACATGCCCGACATCCGCTTCGTATTCTCTTGTCTGGGGCATATGGGAGTGTTCTCTGCGGATCACCCACGCAAAGCACCCCCACACCATCACACCTCCTCCTCCTCCATGCTTCACAGTGGGAACCAGGCATGTAGAGTCCATCCGTTCACCTTTTCTGCGTTGCACAAAGACACTGTGGTTGGAACCATAGATCTCAAATTTGGACTCATCAGACCAAAGCACAGATTTCCACTGGTCTAATGTCCATTCTTTGTGTTCTTTATCCCAAACAAGACTCTTCTGCTTGTTGCCTGTCCTTAGCAGTGTCTCTAATCTGAGCTGCTGTTAAACTGTGATTTCTGAGGTTGGTGACTCGGATAAACTTATCCTCAGAAGCAGAGGCGACTCTTGGTCTTCCTTTCCTGGGGCGGTCCTCATGTGAGCCAGTTTCTTTGTAGCACTTGATGGTTTTTGCCACTGCACTTGGGGACACTTTCAAAGTTTTCCCAATTTTTCGGACTGACTGACCTTCATTTCTTAAAGTAATGATGGCCACTCGTTTTTCTTAGCTGCTTTTTTCTTGCCATCATTCAAATTCTAACAGTCTATTCAGTAGGACTATCAGCTGTGTATCCACCAGCCTTCTGCTCAACACAACTGATGGTCCCAACCCCATTTATAAGGCAAGAAATCCCACTTATTAAACCCGACAAGACACACCTGTGAATTAAAAACCATTCCCGGTGACTACCTCTTGAAGCTCATCAAGAGAATGCCAAGAGTGTGCAAAGCAGTCATCAAAGCAAAAGGTGGCTACTTTGAAGAACCTAGAATATCTACTATATAATTGTCTAAGGGTCACTTCCGTCTTTCTGTATGTCCTTCTTTCTGTCACGGATATTCATTGGTCGCGGCCTGTCAAGGAAGTCCAAGTCGCTGATTGGTCGCGTCAAAACAGCCACGACCAATCAGCGACGGGCAGAGTCTGGAAGAAAATGGCCGCTCCTTACTCCCCGCAGTCACTGCCCGGCTCCCGCATACTCCCGTCCAACCACCGCTAACACAGGGTTAATGCCGGCGGTAACGGACCTCGTTATGCCGCGGGTAACGCACTCCGTTATCGCTGCTATTAACCCTGTGTCCCCAACTTTTTACTATTGATGCTGCCTATGCGGCATCAATAGTAAAAAAAAATGTAATGTTAACAATAATAAAAAAAACAAAAAAACCTGCTATACTCACCCTCCGTAGTCCGCCGAGCCGCTCGCGCCTGCCGCCATCTTCCGTTCCCAGCGATGCATTGCGAAATTACCCAGAAGACTTAGACTTAAGTCTTCTGGGTAATTTCGCAATGAATCCTGGGAACGGAAGATGGTGGCAGCCGCGTGCCCATCGCCACAGCACTGTTGGATCCCAAGGGTGAGTATGTAACTATTTTTTTTTTTTTTAACAGGCATATGGTGCCCACACTGCTAAATACTGCGTGGGCTACATGGCTGCTATATACTACGTGGGCAGTACTATATACTACATGGCTGCTATATACTACGTGGGCAGTACTATATACTACATGGCTGCTATATACTACGTGGGCAGTACTATATACTACATGGCTGCTATATACTACGTGGGCAGTACTATATACTACATGGCTGCTATATACTACGTGGGCAGTACTATATACTACATGGCTGCTATATACTACATGGCTGCTATATACTACGTGGGCAGTACTATATACTACATGGCTGCTATATACTACGTGGGCAGTACTATATACTACATGGCTGCTATATACTACGTGGACAGTACTGTATACTACATGGCTGCTATATACTACGAGGACAGTACTGTATACTACATGGCTGCTATATACTACGTGGACAGTACTATATACTACATGGCTGCTATATACTACGTGGACAGTACTATATACTACATGGCTGCTATATACTACGTGGACAGTACTATATACTACATGGCTGCTATATACTACTTGGGCAGTACTGTATACTACATGGCTGCTATATACTACGAGGACAGTACTGTATACTACATGGCTGCTATATACTACGTGGACAGTACTGTATACTACATGGCTGCTATATACTACGTGGACAGTACTGTATACTACATGGCTGCTATATACTACGTGGACAGTACTATATACTACATGGCTGCTATATACTACTTGGGCAGTACTATATACTACATGGCTGCTATATACTACGTGGACAGTATATACTACATGGCTGCTATATACTACGTGGACAGTACTATATACTACATGGCTGCTATATACTACGTGGGCAGTACTATATACTACATGGCTGCTATATACTACGTGGGACTGGCCAATATACTACGTGTCTGTGCTGTACTCCATGTGGCTCTGTGCTGTACACTATGTGGCTCTGTGCTGTATACTATGTCGCTGGGCAATATACTACGTTGCTGGGCAATATACTACGTGGACATGCATATTCTAGAATACCCGATGCGTTAGAATCGGGCCACCATCTAGTAAGACATAATTTCAGTTGTTTCACACTTTTTTGTTAAGTATATAATTCCACATGTGTTAATTCATAGTTTTGATGCCTTCAGTGTGAATGTACAATTTCCATAGTCATGAAAATACAGAAAAATCTTTAAATGAGAAGGTGTGTCCATTTTGGTCTGTAGTGTATATGTATGCAAAACCTAACAAGGAGAGGGGGAGGAGCTGCTGCTGAAGTCAGTGACTTTGCTCATATTGGCCTGGTGTTTTCATTATTTTGGGGGCAGTCGGTAAGTGTGCTGACAAATGGAAAATCTGTAGTCCTCGGAGATGTCGGTGTCGTGGGAGAGTATTTACCACCTCATCTGAGTAACTGTGGTCTAATGAGCCGACAAACGCAGGATTATTCTAAATGTCCCTCTTAGGCTCCAATTATAGAGCAGGTCAGGGTCCGGCCTCGCCCCTCATTACCCGCGTGAGCCTGGAATTCATAGTAGCTGCTCCCACTTGCTGTGATTCCTGAATTGTGGTTTTTACTGAATCCCTCTTCAAAACATACAGCCGACTCCTCCACTTATATAACTTGATATATATATATATATATATAATTTTATTTATTTATTTTTTCTTTCTTACTTATTATGCATAATTGTCATTTTGGCCGTCGAAGGCTTCTGCGTATATGTATGTATTAATTGGTGTTTGTGGGGTTAAATATACAGGTATCCAACTTCTCTTGTGAATTTCCTTGTGCTTGCTCTATGCATAATGGATAAATGTTTGACTTGGTAAATTGCTCCTCTGCTCTGATTTATGACCATGAAGTTGAGGTGTGACTTTATGTGGCCATAAATAAGCTGAGAGGAGCTCAGAAAACAAGAGGAGAGTTATGAGCTCACTTAAGGATTCTAAGTTAACTCATTCTGCAGCCAGCAACACAAAGGCAAACTAAAAAAAAACACAACCCAATTTAATTATTTTTGCCCAAAAATACATGCATTTAAAGGATACCTAAACTTTCAAGAAACTTTTCATAAGTTTTTTTTTTCTGTACGTACAAGAGGATTTATACAGTTTTGATCGGTCTGTGCCTTGAATCTGCCATTTTTTTATTTTAAATGGAATTGGCTCTGAACTTGTGTGATAGAATTCGCTGCTATGATGTTTCCTATACACAGCACACACACACGAGAGATTCCTACCCTTCTTTTTTTTTTTTCCCTTAGCACACAAAGCAGCATGTAGGACGTTATACAGCAGTGAGCAGTGTAGATGTGAATCCAGCTCTGGAGTTAGGTAAAAGACTTGTTAGAAAGTTTCCTTCTGCTTCTTATTCCTCTCTCTGTATAGAGTATACCTGACTCGTCACTTAGCAAGTAGTCTGTTCCCCCCCCCCCCCGCACGACTGAGTTGAGCTGTCCTTCCAGTAGGGATGTTGATTTTAAGGGAAAGGGGAGAAGTGGCTTGTAGGTGTAGAAAGCAGATTTCTCTAGGACATATTGCAGCATTTGTATATTCACTTGTCCTGTAGTGTTGCCAGGATGGAGCGTCAGCGGTAGATTAGTTTTTCTGCTGATTCTGGTCCCCAGTGTGCGGGGCAGTAGTAGTATTGTGCGTGCATGTGAGCTTAGCACAACATATCCGTCCCACATGTGTGTATTATAAGCACATGTCGTGTCCGTGCCGCTGCTTTTCCTTATGGGAAAACGAAAACGTCACAACATTGACAAGTGAAAATCATCTGTTGTGGACGTGAGAAGTATTTTCTGCGTAGAAGATATGAGATTCCCGGTGGTGGAGGTAGATGAGAGATTAACCCCTTCACGGAATGCGATTGGAAAAGGGAACTTTGTTGTACCTGCAGCATCGGGGCATTGTGATCTGAACACCGTCCATGTGTCAGGGATGTTTGAAACCCAGAATATGGGAGGATTCATAAACCAAATTGCTGGAAAAAAGCCGCTAGTGTGTTGTGTGTTTGTTGTTGTGTGTTTGTGTTTTTTAAGGGCAAAACTAAAAATTTGCTCCAGCATGTACAAGCCCTTGCCTTTTATACAGGGGCTTCTCACAAAATTAGAATATCATCAAAAAGTTAATTTATTTCAGTTCTTCAATACAAAAAGTGAAACTCATTTATTAGTCATTACAAACAGAGTGATCTATTTCAAGTGTTTATTTCTGTTAATGTTGATGATCATGGCTTACAGCCAATGAAAACCCAAAAGTCATTATCTCAGTAAATTAGAATACTTTATAACACCAAGTTATATGGGAGGTGGAGCCGCATATTCATTACTGTAAATGTGACCGCTCAGTACAGGAAGAAGCTGTCAGCGCCGGGGAAAAGATGTGCAGGGACCGCACCAGGAGCAGGTGAGTATAATTACACAGCCCCCGCTCCCCTGCCGACCCCCAAGTATGACTCGAGTATTAGCCGAGAGGGAGACATTCAGCCCCCCAAAAATGGGCTGAAAATCTCGGCTTATACTCGAGTATATACGGTAGCCAAAACCTTCTCTAGATGACTGTATTGATGGGGGAAAATAGATAAAATCACGTAAAGTTAACTTTATTATTTGCATGTGGGTTTTTTTTTTTTAAAGTCACTATTAGAACGTTTTTATACCATTATAAATTTTCCAAATCAATGATGTGTATACCTCTACATGTTTTGGGATATTGACAGGAATGTGTGGCATCTTCAGGGGTTCGCTCCCTCCCGTGATGCATCTTTAAAGGTTCGTCCCCCCTGGTGTTGCATCTTTACGGTTCAGCCCCTCCCGTATTGCATCTTTAGGGGTTCGGCCCCCATGGTGTTGCATCTTTAGAGGTTCACCCGCCCCCCCGGGGTTGCTTCTTTAGGGGTTCGGCCCCCCTGGTGTGTCTTTAGAGGTTCGGCCCCCATGTTGTTGCATCTTTAGGGGTTCGGCCCCCATGGTGTTGCATCTTTAGGAGTTCGGCCCCCATGGTGTTGAATCTTTAGGGGTTCGGCCCCCATGGTGTTGCATCTTTAGGGGTTCGGCCCCCATGGTGTTGCATCTATAGGGGTTCGGCCCCCATGGTGTTGCATCTTTAGGGGTTCGGCCCCCATGGTGTTGCATCTATAGGGGCTCCCCCCCCTGGGGTTGCTTCTTTAGGGGTTCGCCCCCCCCTGGTGTATCTTTAGAGGTTCGGCCCCCATGGTGTTGCATCTTTAGGGGTTTGGCACCCCTGGTGTTGCATCTTTAGAGGTTCGGCTCCCATGGTGTTGCATCTATAGGGGTTCGGCCCCCATGGTGTTGCATCTTTAGGGGTTCGGCCCCCATGGTGTTGCTTCTTTAGGGGTTCGGCCCCCCTGGTGTATCTTTAGCGGTTCGGCCCACATGGTGTTGCATCTTTAGGGGTTTGGCACCCCTGGTGTTGCAGCTTTAGGGGTTCGGCCCCCATGGTGTTGCATCTTTAGGGGTTCGGCCCCCATGGTGTTGCATCTTTAGGGGTTCGGCTCCCATGGTGTTGCATCTTTAGGGGTTCGGCTCCCATGGTGTTGCATCTATAGGGGTTCGGCCCCCATGGTGTTGCATCTTTAGGGGTTCGGCCCCCATGGTGTTGCATCTATAGGGGCTACCCCCCCCACCCCCCGGGGTTGCTTCTTTAGGGGTTCGGCCCCCCCTGGTGTTGCATCTTTAGGGGTTCGGCACCCCTGGTGTTGCATCTTCAGGGGATCGGCACCCATGTTGCATGCGTCCTCTGGATAGCGTACAGCGGCCATTCATACAGAAGACCTGAATTATATGAATTGGTGGAAATTTTTAAGCTCCTTTGTCGTCTGGAGATTTCTAAGAATTGTTACTGAACAATATTGCAGCCGTGTTGTCACCCGGTGTTTGTGTGTAAATAATAGAATACGTCTGCAGCCTCGCTGTGCTTATACTGTAGGCTGTGTGTTTTTGTACAAATAAGTAGCTTTAGCGTCTCTATGCATGGATTTATATTTCTGAAGCGTAGTTAACCCTTTCCTTGCTAGAGCCATAGTTTACCTTCCTGACCAAGCCATTATTATTATTATTTTTTTTTTAAGGTGTCGTGTTATGTTTTGTGGTAATGGCTCGGGAATGCTTCTGCCTATCAAAGTGATTCTCGAATTTTTTTGTTTGTTGTTTTTCTGACTTTTTACTTTTAGTGGTAGTTTTGGATCAATATGATTTTTGCACGGCTTTATAAAAAAAAATTGACAATTTAGAAAAATTGGCAATTTTCAATCTTTTGCATTTTTATGCTTTCAAAACTTCCATCCCACAAAAAGTAGGTTAATGAATAACATTTACCATATGAATGCTTTACATAGACATTACTTTTGGAAAGTCATGTTTCTGTGGGTTTTTGGAGGAGCCCTTCACTTTTAGCGCTCGCTCCCATGAGCATATTCATCGGACTAGAGCTATCCCATGTTCTTTCAGATAGTACTCGGACCAATGTTATGCTATGGGGGGCTGTGCAGATCTGTGTTCCCCCCCCCACCACCACCACCACCACCCCGAGACAATGTCACTTTTTCATAGTGCATGTATTTTAATATTTTTTTTTAAACATTGTCTTGAGTGGTTGAGTCTCCACCGAACCTTGGAAGAAACTAGTGCATGCTCGGACCGAGTGGAAACTTGTTAATCTGGATAGCCCTTTTGAACAATATGGGTGAGAGGGCTATCCAATCAGAAATTGGGCAGCACATTTTAGGTTTATACACTTGTCTGCATGAGCCCCAAGTCTGAGACTCTGGTCGAGACTCCCATAGGCTTCTATTTACAGAGGAACTAACGGTCCCAAGTGTGGGCCGGCAGGACAGCGCAGTAATCACATGATGCTTGATGGGCCCAGAACGCTGAAAACTGTGACGACCGGAAAGTATTTTAATGCAAACACAATACTGGTTTGCTTAAAAGGGATCAATTTAAAAAAAACAAACTTGGTGTTCTTTTCGGCAAGGTTCACGATTTTCCTGTGCTGTACATTGAGCCCTTTCATAAGTTTTGCAAATGTTAGACAAACTCAGAAGTTTCACCCCACTCTCAACGGAACCGTTCACTCCGAGACAGATGGCGGCAGATTGGACTCTCTCATGCATCATTTTTGGAGGCTCACAAAAGTACGGTCAATCCCGCTTATCTGCAGGCCTGAAAAGCGGAAACTGCCCAGAGATGGAGACCAAAATGACTCCATCTGCCTCATTATAGTGTGTGTGGTTCTATCCTGTGTTCTTCCTTCAGAATCTGCTAGCGGTTTCTTGATTTGTTGAATGGCGGTACATAACTTATTTGGATTTCTATTCTGATTTTTGGGAGGCAGAATTAAGAAATAAAACAGCAATTCTTCAGTTTATATTTTGTGTTAGTCTACTTAGCCGTGTTACGTAAATTAAACTGAATAGTTGGGTCCCTTGTCTAGTGCACTGCAGCCCACAGGAGGGCTGTAACCCCCTGGATGGTAAGACGAGCTCCTGTGATGATTGCCACAGATGAAGCTTCTGTGCCCGCAGGATGTCCATTACATACTGGTCCTTACCGCAAATGGAACACCTTGCCGAATAAGGTGTACTGGGCTAAGATGTAAGGGGTTATAGAGGAGTTCTTATTTTAGATATTTACTTCTAGAAGTCAACTCAGTCATGCATTCGCAGACACAACCCACTAATGGAGGCAGGACAGCAGAACACCAAGCTGATCGTCTTGCATAAAGCAGACTGGAAACAGTGGTGGGACCTGGTTGTACCAATTTTCCCCTATCTGCGAGGTAGGTTATAACTGGAAGATGATTGGGTCTGACCACAGGGTCCTCCACCTATTGCAAAAGCAAGAGGTCATAAATCTATGTAAATAGAGCTAGTGCACTATTGCTTTATTCTTTATTCTTGGTCTGTCGGACTACCAGCAATGTACTCGGCTGTTTTCATAAGTCCCATGCAGTAAATGGAGCCGTAGCAAACGGTAGATTTCCGCAGTCAGATTCCATCTAATCAGAGCAGTGGAGTCGGTATAAAATATATACCGGTAATACATTGGTACAGTAGTACAGTGCAGGATGTGCTGTAAATGTTTTTCAGAAGAATTCGGAAAGTTGTGAAATGTTCTGTTCCTGATCTCAGGATCTCTGCTTTTAGTGTAAATGAATCTGTGCTGCACTTTATGCACATGCTCAGTAGTGACCAGTGCTGTGGGGTTGTAGATGAGATGAATCTGTGCTGCACTTTATGCACATGCTCAGTAGTGACCAGTGCTGTGGGGTTGTAGATGAGATGAATCTGTGCTGTACTTTATGTACAGGCTCAGTAGTGACCAGTGCTGTGGGGTTGTAGAGGAGATGAATCTGTGCTGCACTTTATGTACAGGCTCAGTAGTGACCAGTGCTGTGGGGTTGTAGTTGAGATGAATCTGTGCTGCACTTTATGTATATGCTCAGTAGTGACCAGTGCTGTGGGGTTGTAGTTGAGATGAATGTGTGCTGCACTTTATGTACAGGCTCAGTAGTG
The DNA here is from genome assembly GCF_032444005.1 of Ranitomeya imitator. Classification (NCBI taxonomy): domain Eukaryota; kingdom Metazoa; phylum Chordata; class Amphibia; order Anura; family Dendrobatidae; genus Ranitomeya; species Ranitomeya imitator. Next base: position 46,979,540 of record NC_091286.1, read on the forward strand.
ACCAGTGCTGTGGGGTTGTAGTTTAGATGAATCTGTGCTGCAGTTTATGCACATGCTCAGTAGTGACCAGTGCTGTGGGGCTGTAGATGAGATGAATCTGTGCTGCACTTTATGCACATGCTCAGTAGTGACCAGTGCTGTGGGGCTGTAGATGAGATGAATCTGTGCTGCAGTTTATGCACATGCTCAGTAGTGACCAGTGCTGTGGGGTTTGGCATCTGGCTTCTCGATTCCACAGCCCTGCATCTACGAGTTGGTATGAACTCTTCGTGACCAGAATATCCTAAATGAATGGTGTCATTCAAAACTACAATTTGTCCCACAAAAAACAAACCCTAATATGACTATTGTGTATTATACAAAACTTTTTTTTTTCTTCCCTCTGCGTTTTGTCTGGACTAAAATACACAATAGCAATGTGCTCTGACTATTGCATTTATTTATTTATTTATTTTTTGCTTATGTATGTTCTCTGTTTTTGGTGCAGATTTGATGCTGCGTTTTTGTTAAGGCTTCTTCTTTTTGTATTTTTTTTTTTTTAAACACGTATTTAACTCTCCCATTTAGGGGGGAAAATGCACAATTTAACAGCGTCTTCAATAGCGCACTGGGCAGGAGTTTTCATGAAATCGCACCCACTTTGCTTGAACTGTTAAATGCAGCAGATTCTTTGTGCGAAAAGCAGCGTTTACGTTACGTGGGAACACGGACTAGATCTGATATTCTGCCGATCCATGTTTCGCATTGCTCTTCGGTGGGAGGACGACCATTATGGCACACCTCACATATCCTTGCCTGTACGAAGTGGAGGAATGCGGGTGATATCACATTTTAGGACGAGGGCGATGGAGACGTGTTAAGATGTGTAGGGATGGGTTTAATTCTGTGGTATTCCTTTAATCTGGAATTAAGGAGAAATGACAATTACTGGATTGATTCTCCTCATTATGGAAAAGTATGTAAAATGCAAGGGTGGAGAAAACTTTCCCCAAATAAAATGATTGTTGGAAATCTTCACTGACTTGTGTGTCCTACATTCTGCCTGTTCGGTGAGATTTCACTTTAACGCTTGTCCTATTGACAGCATCCATCACCGATCCATAGAATATGGAATATGTAATCACTGATCATAAAAGTTCCAATTTCGGTAACAACCACCGATCCCAAGAACTAGGTGAATGGAGGTGTAGGGAGCTGGCTGTGTAAGAATGGCGGCATGCATGCACACTACTGCTCGGTTCACACGGAGGGTCACAAACCCCCTCTTCTGGATCTGTTATGGTCTCGCTGGTTTTATCCCCTCCGATCCTACAGTTGGCCCCTATTCTGTGGCTAGAGGTCTGTTCTAGCAGTGTTTAGGGTATAACACTTCTAACAACACAGACGCCCAGAAGTTCAGACAAGTTCAGAACCATGACTGATAAACACCATCAACTTCAAAATTCATGAAAGGTTTGTCTGCTTTTGACCATCACTTTTCCCCACAATAATGCATTAATCACTGGTGGTCCCAGAGATCTGCTGTAATCTTACTGGTTAAGGTTCCTTGCACCAAAAGACCTATGAGTGCTCAGCCGACTGCTCCTGGAGGTGAGCGGACACCCTACAAGCTCCGGTAGTGTCTGACCTCCTGAAATGATAACCATGACTCAAGTATTTACTAAGACGCGTCAGGAGAACTACATTTATTGCTCTAGATAGTACAGCTGGAAAAAGACAAATGGCCATCAAGTTCATCCGAGAGATTGGACAGAGCACAATACGTGGTCAAATCCGACCACAAAAGCGCAAATCTTTCCCTTTTGATCCCAATTGTCGACCCAGTGGAACTGTTCTTCCAGACAAAATTCTACATGGCACGGTTCTGCTGCCCTAATGCCTCTTAACCGGGTACAGCTTCCTTAGTGCACATATCAGCCTAATATGTCTAGGGACTGTGCTGATTCTCCTGCTCAGTAACTTGCCATCCACGTTTTTTGTGTCTGTGGGGTTACTAGTCGGCATTCTGGCTGCACTATAGGTACTGGAACTTTCTTTGCCTCATTCACCAGCCTGCTACATGCATGTATGCACTGAGCAGAACTCGCTGTTTTAATAAGTGCCGACTAACCACAATGATCACTGCGCTCGGTGCTGCCCCGAAGACTGAAAGCAGGCAGCTGCAGGGGGAATATAACTTTTGTTTTCTCCCTATAACCACACTCGTAATTAGACATCTGTACATGTTTAAACTGTATTTACCTGCAGATTACCCCTTTGCTGCAGGTTTTTGGCTGACTGGTTCCCTTAAGACATTTGTTACTTTATTTGGTGTAGTAGGAAAAATGATATGAAAGAGATTTATTTTGTTCAGTGTGATGCAGTAATAGATCTGATTTTCCGTTTCTTTTACAAGGATGTTTTTTTGTTTTTTTTTTCCAAGCCCAGATATGAGTGAAGGAAGATGATGATCTGCCGGTATTTGTGCTTTCCCTCCACACGATGCAGAGTTCATCTGACTGTGGATTATGTAATCGTCCTCCTGTGCCTGCAGCTCTCACATGGCAGCCACTGGTGCTATTCTGTTATATCGGGCACATCAACAGAGTTGGTTGTCTTTTGGAATTATTGCTTAGTTGTCACCACGCACGCCCGCGCTTCTCAGGTGCATTTTTTTTTTTGAGACAGAATAAAACATACTGTAAAAGCTGCCAGATACTAAGCCGCACAGGAGACTAGTCAAAAAGGCTGGTCCTAGGCAACTTCTTCCTGCCTGATCCCCTGGAGTGACAGTTCTCTCTGCCCGCTCCCCTGGAGTGACAGTTCTCTCCCTGCATGCCTGTATGGGGCGAAACCTGTCACTTCAGGTGATCAGGAAGTGAAATGCCGCCGGGCACCTGCCCATTCGACTACTGTTCTGTGCAGCTCAGTCCTCTGTTGCTTTTAAAGTATATTTTTCTTTCAAGTGCCGCGGTGTTTTGATGTCAACCATACCTGGCTGAAATCGTACAATCCATGTCATACAGGTCAGGGAACTTGTATCAGCTGTCAGATTCCCTTTAATTAAAACTTTAAACTAAACTGGCCCGGATGATGTGATGAATTTCTACCTAAAGCTAAAGGCATGTCTGTAAAGGCGCTCGCATCTGAATAAATCGAAACCTTTGGTGTAGAAATCCTCCTTGCCCTCACGCCTTATTGCTTGCCTCCTGCGTTTGACAGGTCAGTCCGGTGCTTGTCTTAGATTTTTGCGAGGAGCAGCAGTTAAAAGACAAGAATGACCTGTCAATCAGACGCAGAAGGCCGGCGCCAGGCGGGGAATAAGTAGTGAGGCCGGTAGCGTTTATCGTCATTTTTCTCCGCAATGACTGGGATGAGTTCTACGCCAAAGATATAGATTTACTCAGCGTGAGAAGACTTATACCCTAGTCTGGTTCCCTTGAAGAAACTATGTACTGAACTTCTTGTTGACTCTCGAGGATTTTGTGACTTCTTGCGTGTTACACTAACTTATAATGTGACCCTCTCTTTGTCTTTTTCAGGTTTACTGATCAATGGATAAAGTTGGGAAAATGTGGAATACATTCAAATATCGTTGCCAGAATCTATTTAGCCATGAAGATGATGGAAATCAATCCAGTGCAGTGGATGTTAATGCAAACAAGTGTTTCAGTGGAGGGGAGAAAGCGGAAGCTTCCTCGAGTCTGTCGCCCTTGTCCTCTACCCATCGTTTGCAGATCTCTTCTGAACTAACCTTGACTGCCTGCAGCAGCTCCAATAGGAGAAATCCAAATTGTGTCTCTGAAATGCCGCAGCTAGTTGAAATTAGTATTGAAAAAGACAGTGACCTGGGCCTTGGTGCAGGGGCCCGTTTGGCACGTAGGGACTCGTATACCAGGCATGCTCCATGGGGTGGGAAAAAGAAGCACTCTTGCTCCACCAAAACTCAAAACTCACTTGATCCTGATAAGAAAATCGTCAGGCAGAGGAGTGGACTCCCAAGAAGAGACCGAAGATATTTAGTAGGATCATTTCACGACATGGAGGTTGTGTCCAATAGAGCAATCGGGAGTCGCAGTTTAAGGCAGAGACTCAATGAGACTGTAGGATTGTGCTTTCCTATTAGAACATATAACAAACCGTCAAAGCCACTCTTTGCAACCAAGAGAAAAATCCATCTTTCGGAGCTTATGCTTGAAAAATGCCCATTTCCGCCCGGCTCGGACCTTGCCCAGAAATGGCACCTTATTAAACAACATACAGCCCCCGTTAGTCCACACTCAAGCATGTTGGATACTTTTGAGCAGACCCTTCTTTCCACTGAAGATGAAGAAGATAGGTTACGCGAAAGACGTAGGCTTAGCATTGAAGAAGGTGTTGACCCTCCTCCCAATGCCCAGATCCACACATTCGAAGCTACAGCACAAGTTAACCCAGTTTATAAGCTTGGACCAAAACTTGCCCCGGGCATGGCTGACATGTCGGTGGACAATGGTGCAGCATCACATGGTGGTTGCGAGTCTGAAGAAGATGGCACGACTCTCTGTCTACAGTCACGTCGACAGAAGCAGCGCCAGTTCTCTGGAGACAGCCATATGCAAACTAGTAGACAGGGAGCCTGGAAAGTCCACACACAGATTGATTATATTCACTGCCTTGTGCCAGATCTAGTGGAAATTACAGGTAACCCTTGCTACTGGGGAGTCATGGATCGCTATGAGGCAGAAGCGTTGCTGGAAGGCAGGCCAGAAGGCACATTTTTGCTCAGGGATTCCGCACAAGAGGACTACCTTTTCTCTGTGAGCTTCCGTCGCTACAACCGATCTCTGCACGCTCGGATTGAGCAGTGGAACCATAACTTCAGCTTCGACGCCCATGATCCCTGCGTGTTTCACTCCTCCACTGTTACGGGACTCTTAGAACATTACAAAGATCCGAGTTCTTGCATGTTCTTCGAACCCTTACTCACGGTACCTTTAAATAGAACTTTCCCGTTCAGCCTGCAGTACATCTGCAGGTCAGTCATTTGCAGGTCTACCACCTACGATGGTATTGATTTACTCCCTCTGCCATCTATGCTACACGACTTCCTGAAGGAGTATCATTATAAGCAGAAGGTCAGAGTTCGGTGGTTGGAGAGGGAGCCGATTAAGTCGAAATAACCGATAACACATTTCTGTTCTCCGGTCTCTACCTTCCAAAAAAAATAATAATTATCACCTCATAGACTTAGGATATGCTCAGTTATTAAAGCACATGTACCTGTAATTTAGAAATAGTGTATGACACTTCGAGCTTTAAGTGTATCGGTAAACTATAATCTGCCGGTAAATGAGGCCGCCGTGCATTCTCTGAAACTACGAAGCGGATCCTTTTACGCTGCATGTTCTTACGAATGCTGACGCTTTATCATCCTAACGCTTGGATGTCCTCCATTTTTCATTCTCGAGCAGAACCCGAGAGGTGTCTACATGGCTTCTTTTCTTACCATTAACGGTAGTTTAAATGTTTCAGGATTTTAAAAAATAAAAATAAACGCTAAATGTTCCCGACGTGACAAAATCCCTAATTCCTAACACACTAGACAGATGGTGGCCATCCTGCTACGGAAATAAATTTTGATGCCTTTTTTCGTGAAGCTAAAAGTCAGTAGGGTGTAATTTCGATGTAGCCAGCAGTTTGATTTTTCACATCCAAGGTGGTACTGATTAAATTAGTTGCCAGGGGTTAGTTTTTGGGCTCATATGACCCATGCACAAATAACATTCACAGGTATGACTGTTCGGTCAACTTTAAAGGAAAATTCTGGTCCAAAATGAAATTTTGGTAGTCACATTTTGTTTTTTGTTTTTTTTTGGTTTTTTTTTTCAAATTGTTCCTATCCTTTTTGCTTTTCACCATCACATTATGACTTCTACTTACTAACTGGTAGCTCTTATGTGTTTTGGTGTTCCACAAGAGAATCCTTAGCGTAAATTAGTTCGATCACTGAGTTTTGAGTTGGAAACCTGACTGATTCCGTCAAAAGCATACCAGATGTGAAAACTGACTGGCGGATCCGGTGTGGCCTCCATCCTTCTCCGGGTTCACCTGTGAATGATATTTGCGTTCTATTATCAGACCAGTGAATTCAGGGACCCTTCCTAATGGATTTCCTAAATGCAGACTTGAGTAGAACGGCAGGTCCTTGACATGGAGCGAAATATGTATTTCCATTCGTGATGAGTCTTGTGCAGTAATGTCATCGACCAGAAAGATCGTTCCTTAAGGGGATGCATAGTATTTTTTTTTTGTATTTTTCCAAACTAGTTGAATGAAAGTTACTGTACCATATGAGTCTGGCAAATAGGTGGCAGAAGGGTCTTTTTTGGGGGCTATTTCCATTGCTTTATAACTTTTTGTTCCGTCACTACTTTTTTTTCCCACTGAAACATGGTGTCATAAAATCTGGAGTAATGCAAGAAACATTTCATCTTGAGGGAGAGAAAATGCCAGAAATTCGCCAGCTACTACATCTATAGATAAATGGTACAACTCTTCGTTTAGTTTTAATTTTGTTTTTGGTGCAGAGTTTCAGGGACTTTGATACCCAAGCGCAGCGACATTATCCGTTTCGTGGGTATAACTTGGCATATTAGGTTTTACGCCTGAGTGATGTCACGATAGTGTATTGATGGGCTAAGTAATGACCTAACCCACTAAATGGCTTTATACACTGTGTTCAGGTGATGAAGTTTTGTTTTTTGTTAAATTTTTACTTTTTTATTAGCCTGCTTTGTGGCCTTTTTTTTATCACTGGGCTTGGACTACCCAATCTGAAAATGCACCAAATTTGTCACAGGCTTATGCTGGATGACGGACTTAAGGCATCTTTAGTTTACACCTCCTGTTGGTTGGCTTACTTTGCACCGAAGTTTTGGTCCAGTACGGTATTGTAAGTCACACCCCTTTCCCGTCTGTCAATCCCCTTTGTCAAAATAGGCAAATTCCAACTTAATTTTGCCATATTTAGCTCTGTAAATCTCCCTCTTTAAATCTTACTTACCCTGACTAATATATTCCCAGGCAGAATAATCTGTTTTTTTAAGCTTCTTGAGATCCGTACCTGTGTTTCTCAACCCCTTTAATGCTTTAGTCTGCGTTTTCAAGGGGAAAAATGGAAACAAATGGGTGTAACCTGCACTGCCAGCAACGGATAAGACCAGAATCGAAGTTATGTGGTTTATTTGTCAACGCGTTTCGAAGTAAAAACTTCACCAGGACTTTCCACCATCACCCAGTGGTGTCCAAGGGTGCTATCCCAACTGCAGTGCCCCGTTCCTCTTCGTTCGCGCACACAAAACACAGTGACAACATTTCTTGCATTACTTTAGGTTTTACATTAACCGTTCTACCCCTCCACAGAAAAGCATCAGATTTATAGACCTTTTTAACTACTTTTTTTTGTTGTTTTTTTTTTTTTTCCCCCTTGCCATTAAATTTTTTTTTTTTTTTTTTGGAACTCTGTTCCTCTAGGTGTTTAAGGTACTGTGCATTCTTTGCAATTGTATATAGTTTTTAAGACTGCATTGGCACTTTAAATTTTAACCCCTTTAGGGGTAATGGTGTACTCCGCCATTGTCTGGGACAGACGCATTGTTGGCATTGGACAGTGTTGAAAATGCTCCCCAGGCGAGCATTTAAAAAAAAAAAAAAAGAAAAAAAAAAAAGTTTGTGTTCATTCTTGTACATGTCGGTGTTAGTGTGAGCATGGCTGCTCAGGTTTTGTGAGTGTATCCTTCTTTTTCAAAGTGGATCTGGTACCGAAATTCATAATACTAGCTGTTTACGTTATTTAATAAATATTAGACCCCATGAGGCTGGTGTAATTACTTTGAAAATCTGTCAGAATGGCCGCAAAATCCTTATGATTAGGAGTCCAGCTAAACAGTGAGAGTTCATGAGTCCAAATGTATTCAGTCTCCACCCGCCCAGCCTGACTGACAACTGCAGCTTGTGCTGAGCAGTGTGAGATCTTGGCAGCAACAGGAAGGAGGGGCACTGAGGAGCTGTGAAATCAGACTAGATGGACAGAGATTGATCACATTTCAAAAACAATTATACAGCCATTGCGATAAGTTTTCAAAGTAAGCACCCAAGCCTCATCAGGTCTCAGATCTATTTACCAATGTACGCAAGTTTTCGTATTGTGGAAACAACTGGTGAACGATCCACGTCAAGCACAGGTGAAATGGCATATTTTGCCAGCTGGACCACCTCGCCCCATGCCTTAGTGATGACTCCTAGTACTTAGTAAATTGATAGGCTATATTCTGAATATTGGTTCAGCTGGCAAAATGGGCTCCTGCGGGGGGAAACTACAGTGGATGTAAGGAATTGTCACCCAATATTCGTACTGATAACACTCTGTAAAGTTTAGTTCTGAGATGCTTCATCTCTATGCAAACCTAACAAGAAGTGTTTATTGCTTCCTGTGCCTTTTTCATAACCTTGATTTCCCTTTTCGTCTTGTCGTCTTTGGTGCTTTTTGCTTTTAAGTCTACATAAGCGAAGCATCTGATCCTCCCACGTCTTTCCTCCAGTCAATTATCTAGAGTAGAACTTAAGATGCAATTCTTCACCTACACAATTTTTTTAATCAGACCTGTATTTTTTTTTGTGTGTGTGTGGACATAGAATAAGTAGCCTGTTCTACACAACCCTCCCAAATAAGTGTTTCATTTTTCTTTTATGCTGTTACAGGACACTAGAAGTGTAAACATTTAAAAAAAAAAAATGTAAGTTGTACTGGGAAAACTTGAAAAATTATTGCTTTTGTATGGAAGATGGAGCCTTTACCACCACATTCAGACGGGCATAATACACTGTATTGCGGCCACAATTCCCTGCCTAACCACGGGTTTTATGTCACTATCATAGGGATCTATGGCCTGATGGTTCATGATGGCGGGCTCCTAATCAGACTGGGATTTGTGGACATAGTATGGATACTACAATGAATCCTGTATTACTGGCTAACCTATGCCCTATCCCCTCCTATCAACACGTGTGTGTGAATTACATGCACACACACAAACAGGTGCGAATACATACATACATACATACATGTGCGCTTACACAGATATACATACACGTAGATATATATATATATATACACAAACATAGGCCTGTATATATGTGTGTACACACATACATACATACATACACGCGCATAGATATGCACACACACGCACACACTCTTTCCTACAGACACCCTATTATAGGCAAAGATTGTGAATATGGATTGGAATAACACGATGACCACAGAAGGGAACTATGTACGCAAGATCCTTATAGATCATATGCATTCAATCCTACACATGAAAATTTTCCTTTTTTGAGGAACTTAAATCTTTAATGATGTCCTAATTACATGGATTATCCTGTGATGTCCCTACTATTAGCCCTAATTTTGTAAAATATCAGCGGCCGTATTTCTCACCTCCACGGTTAGTCGCTGAGCCTGTAGTACAACACGAGTGGTAAAACAAACTTTTGCTTGGTAAAATAGTGCCCGATCCGCATTGATTCCCCTTCCCTTACCCCACCGCCTGTGTGCCAGCTACCGATCTCTCATTTTATAGAAACAAGTGACCCAAAGCATTAGGCGTTTTTATGCCCCCCACCCCCAAAATCATCAGTAGGGATATGTTGCCTTTTGCACAGGACTAGGTGTGGTATGGCATTTGCCATCAATATGTTATTTTAGAGGTATTTAAGTGGTGATCAGGGGTGTTATATACGTATCTAGCCCATCACAGACTCCAGTGACATGCCCAATAATTTTATACCAAAACATAGTTGGGGCGACCTTCCTCCCCTTCCTTCTCCTTTTTTTTTTAAACCATTCATGTGTATACCAAAGTATTTTAGACCGACTAATGCGTTATATGCAATTGTGCTGGAACAATTCTCTTTTACGTGTGCACTTTAATTGCCTTTGATGTTGTTTAGTGTGACTTGCTGACACATGAGGCATTTCCACATTTTTTTCCCCCCCCCTTTTGGCTACAGTGTAAAAGTATTTCAGAAGGATGACTAACCTTTCACGTGCCGGAGGGGGCTGCCGTGGCCCTGCCCTTTGGGGCATCTTCTGCCCTTTCGGTAGCGCGGGGCATCGCAAGGTTCTCCACAACGTAGTAACACTAGAGATTCCAGTCTTTGTAAAAACAAAAAAACAAAAAACAAATCGTGTATGTGGATCTGTAAATAGACCTGACATTTCTACAACTCTACGTGCTAGTATAAAATTTGTCTTTTCAGTATTGTGTACAATACATACAAACCAGTACTCTGTTAGATTAGCCGCTTAAATCTAAAAAAAAAAATCACCAGCATGAAGTTGCATTAGATCTGTATATTCTGTGCGTTGATCTAGACTTTCTCTGTAACTACCATATGTTGACATGCTAGTGAATTGGCATAATGCCCCCTTTTTTTCCCCCCTCTAAGCTTGTCCAAAAACCAGGAAACCTTTCTTCCTATGACTGCTAACCAGATGGCTTCTGGATGAAATGGTCGCACCCGCTTTAATGGCCGCTCTGAGAAGGTGGTGACCGGTGTTGCAGCTTCTAGACTTGTCTGGCAATGTACACGCTCCACCATCCTGTTAGCTGAATCCTAATTTTAGTGTATGGGTTGTTTTGACCTCCTAGAACTTTGTGTGATGTGATAAACCAGATTTTCTATTTTTGTTTTTTTTTCCCCCCACCAATGGCTTGTAAAAATTGTCAAATATTCGTTTAAAAAAGCATCAATCCAAAATAGTGTACGCTTTCGAATAAAATAAAAATCTTAGTCTGCAGTGCATGATGTGGAGGATGTCTGTCCTAACATCTTGGTCATGACTATTGGCGTTTGTGTTTTTTACTATTTGTGTTATGTAAGTGGACCAATAATTCTAATGGGATGCAACGTAAGGCCCAAAACACACATCGAAGGCAACCAAAGCCATTGGGTCACCTGCTTCTGCTGAAATCAACAAGTTTGGCCAACTAGCTAATGTATATGGGGTCTCCTGACTCTGATAACTCTCGGCAGATGGTGTTCGGGATAGAAGAATCTGATGTTGGATTTTAATGGCCGATGCTTTGTACCATGGGTGATATCGCCAGAAGATTTGCGGCTGTTTGCGCTCCTAGCTTCACATTGAGACCACATGAATGATAAAACAGAGTGCACATGTAATATGGGAGCTGAGTCAAAGGTTTATCAGTCGGACAACAGCTTTTGAAGTGTATGGGCACCTTAACCATGTGTTCAGGTGCCTTCCTGCAGGTCTAGTCAACTCTTCGTCAATTTTAGATATCGGCAAATATGCGAATTGAACTTGGCTGATGTTGTTGCCAAAGATGCTATTTCCCGGGCAGTGGCTGTCTGCGTTGGCCGTATGGGGTTGGGTTACGGGTCTTTTTTTTTTTGCATATTTTGGCTTTTGCCCCAGGATCGTTGACGCTAAAGCAACTTTTTTGAGGTTTCCTTCAACAAATATCATGTCAGCCTGGTGCTTGAAATAATCTATATTCATGACCATAGAGAAGGTGACCAGAAAAAGGCTCGGTCTCTTCTTTAAGGGTCGTTCCCAGAATCTTTGGATATGACTTAAAGGGTGTTACTGCATTTTTTGCGCCTTTGATCTATGGGATTTTATGCAAATCTATTGGCAGTCCTCTGAGCAGATTGTTATTTTTTACGACAGTAATTTAGAATCATAAACCACTTATTTCCACCACGGGGGTCATTTTACTAACATTCTTTTTATCTTCCAAATGTTCTCTGCAAGCTTTGAGCCAGTAGCTTTGTCTTTAGTCTGTAATGGTCTAGGGCCAATTTTGTCTTTGCGTCCCGACCATAGATCTGTGTTTACGGACCCAATATTATTTCTTAAATTGAGTCTGTAATTGGTCAAACCTCATTTGGGCAGAATGTAGGTTGAGGCACACGGTCAACTTTCCAGGTGTTTCTAGTTTCAAGAAAGATTAGTCATCAATTCTTGGGTTAGTCGCACATGATGTCCTTCCGGCAAACATTATTCATGATTTATATTTTCCAAGTAAAAGTTGACAATGTTCAAGGCAGCCAAAAATGATTGACTTTCTACCTTTTTAACAATTTTATATTTAGGTGGTTCCTAAGAGAACCTTATTAATGTACATTAGGTCAATCATAGAAAACATTACATATCAGAAAAATTATACCTTTCCCTTTCAACTGATCTGTCAAACTTATCACATCTGTTTATTTTATGGAAAATTACATATTGAGTCTCCAGAATACCCAAATTATTAGCATTTGATCAATTTAAATGATCTTCCATGTTTTGTGTTTTCTCCATTCGGGATGGGGGAAGTCGGGTTATAATAAAATCCAGTTTAAATGACGTTGATATTTCAATGTTAAATAATTCTGAACTTCTTTTTTTAGTTTTTTTCCTCTGGTCATGGGCATAATCCTATATCCTGTTCATAAAGACATGTTTTTGTCTTTTTTGCAAATCACAATTTTGTTAAACTTTTTTGGTTACTATCTAAAAGTTATTTTTCAGTTGTCTGCTGGGAAATCCAGTACTGGGGAATGAATGGCTTCAAAAATATTTCACGTAGAAAACCAATTGTGAATGCTTGAAGCAAGAAGGAAAAAGGAATTTTAATGGAGGGTTTTTAAGCTTGCACTGCTGGTCATCTAGATCGGCTAAATAAACTTAACAAAACTATTTTTATATTCGAGGCTTACGGTAAGACAGACTAGAGAGTATCTTATGTCAATATTTTTATAAATGGTAGTAGCTGAGGGCATAATAGGCTAGAAGAAGCAATACTGTTCTCAATCAAGTGGTTTTTTTTTCCCCCTCTTTTTTTGGGTGGGGGGGTTCAAGGCCCAATTAGTTTGTGTTAATGGGTGATAAATGAGAATATGGTTAATAGAAATGTGTAGATTTGTCATAAGAACTTTTTTCCTTTTTTGTAGCGATTACCAAATTTGAAGTGCCCATGTTCGCTCCTTTTAATAGCCATTACGATTAAAATGGTTTTGACTGCGTGATTAAAGGGAATCTGTCACCAGGATTTTGCTAAGAGCACCGTGATGTAGGGGCTGAGACTCTTATTCCAGTGATGTCACTTGCTGCTCTCCTTGGTGTCATCACGGTTTTCTCTGCAGTGCTCAGAATGCTGAGCTCTGCATAACCCGGCCCACATCACTAGTTGAAAAGTTTGTGTATAGTGATAAAGCTGCAGTGCTGATCAATGGAGGGGGCGTGGCTACACACCAGTTGACTAGGAGGCACGAGACACCTAGTCCTGTAGTCATAATCTGCTGGTGACAAATTGTTGAAATCGGGCTCTCAGACCCTACATCATGCTGCTCTCAGATAACCTAAAATAAGCCAGCAGGTTTTAGTTAAGGGTCTACATCTACTAAATCGATTTGTAAGTCTCACCACTGATCACCAAAACTGGGTACCAGATACAGCCCTAGAGGATTGGAGATCTTGAGTGGGGTAGACAAAGTTCGACTGCTCCTTTTGAAAGGAAGGACACGGGACCCCTGTTCTGGTAAATAATGGCGGCGACGTCTTTGCCAAGAAAAGCCAGTGCTTGGGCATCTCGGAGACCTTGGCTTGGGCCATCGTATGCTCAACTGCTGAAATGAAGGACATGGCTTCGGAGATTGATGGGGGAATAGGTGATAACTGCTTACAAGTGGATCAAGAGGCAATTGCTGATGATTGGATTACCCCTTTTAGCATAGTTTAGAAGAGCAGTTGTCTTCATTCCGGCATTACGCCCCACGTAGGTGGTAAACAGACGTCAAAATTGCCTACAGTGTTGATGGCTACAAGAGCTTTCATGGCGTTCCGTATCTTCTCTTAAAGGTGGAGAGGAGTTAAATGGCTCTTCGGGAATTACCTTAAATACGACATAACACACTTTAAAACGGTAAATGTCCCATTTTTCTCCCTCAAAAAGTATTTCCTATAAATCTCATCATACTAGCCGCAAAGTAATTCTCAAGGTTTTTTTTTTTTTTGTTTCTTTTCCCCTCACCTGTGCGTAATCCCAAACAAGACGTCTCAAAAAGACTCCTGTTATTTTCTTTCATCGAAATAAAAATATAACCCACTTGAAAGATCATCCTCTATAGCAGATGTTGGAAGATTTATCTGATGGCTTAGCCTCAATCTGATCCCTTTTCTTTAATAGAATCATGCCACGCTTTTCATTTGCCACAATCTAAAAAGACATCACAGTTTTGGGGATTATCGAGATACATGACCCCAATGCCTTATACAGAACCTTGGTGCAATTTCTATCATTTTTTTTTGTTTTTGTTTTATTTTAATCCAGAAAAGACGTTCTACTTTATATGGTGACTATCACATTTCACTACTGTGGAAAACTTTTACGTTTGTTTTTTTTTGTTTTAAAGGGTTATATATTGTAACTGCAAATGTATAAACCTCCATATTTTGTTATATGTAGAACCACCGTAGGTAATTAGAGGCTTTTCGGTGGGTGTTTATTCACCAATTTCATGGGAAGGAAGAATTTTTCGATCGGAAAGCCACAGATTGCCTACTGTCGGGGGTAGAGTTTTTTTTTTTGTTTTTTTTTATTGTTTCAAACCTGTTTCGTCAGTTCACCGTGAATACCATACAACTCTGACAATATTACACTTTACAGGACACAATTTTTATTTTACTCAAAAGCTGACATTCTTGGTGCTTTGACTTCTATAATCCTGTCTTAAATCTAAATAAAGTAATTATGTATCTGTTTTTTTTCTGTGTCCTATTTTTTTTTTCATACACGTATTTCGGGCAGCATGATTCTAGTGACAGGTTCCCTTTTAAGAATCCTGAGGTCTGATCCCAAAGTTTCGTGTGTGTGGATGATCAGCTTTACATTCACTTTCATGTCGGCTGATGGAAGAAGAAGAAGCCGATTTACCAGTGGTCACTTCTAGCAGAATTTTTTTTGGACTTCCAGTTTCTGGATCACGGAATAATTGTTTGGGTCAAGTATAAAATTTGCCTACAAAAGTCTGAGAGAGCCTGGAGTTATGATGGCCATATTAAAGGGTTTCTACAAAATTTGTAAATTGCCTATCTTGGCTTAATTCGTCTTAGTGCTTACTAGAGATCAGTAGATCAAACCAGGGGATCGAGTTGGCTTCAAATTTCCTTAAATGCGGATTTGCTCGTGAATTGGAACATTTTGCCATTTGATTAAAGGGTCTAAAAAAAAAAAACAACATTGTCGGCACCATTTTCCCCACCACTGAAGCCTCGGAGAGCGAGCTCGTGTAATTTTGCATTACCCCATCAGACTCCATAATGCCCTGTAGCTATGACCTCTTACAGACCTTGTACAGTGGTGGTCGGTACCTCGGCCATCACAGATCGGTTCCTAGTGGAGCACAATTTGCACTTCAGAGTCATTTCCCATTTCCATAGTCGCAGTGGATGGTCCTGATGAAGTTTTGAACTTTGAAGCGCATTGACAAATAAAGCTGCATTTCTGGATACCATTTGACCTTCCATCCTTGATCTACTGGTGGTGCAGAATTAACCCTTTAATTCTATTTTGGTTTCTATAGAGTGTATGCGCTTATGATCAGCAGGGTTCTCTCCAAATGCACGTGTATTTTCTGAACATTTACAAGCTTTCCATTACTGAAATTCTTGTAAATTTATTTTCCGCAAATTTAAGTCTTTGGGGTGGAGTTGGCGGATTTGAGTTTTAGAAAATCCATTTTTCCTCTGGTGTTCTTTTGTTTATCAGCATGTTTCTGGAGTGGCTAACATAGAAAAATTAAGAAAAATTAATATCTATATGCAACACACAAGAAACAACATAAAGGGGCCCTGCTGCACCCTGCAAAAAGATAATAAAAAGTGCAAAAAAGATGAAAAATTAAATAATGTATATAATACATTAGATGAGGTATTAGTTACAATTTTGGCCAAAATGGATAAGCCCGCAACCCAACGTCAAGGGTCCTCAAACTTGCGAGTCCTACTCTAATATCAAAAACAGCTGACCTAGAAAAATTCAAAAAAACACAACATGAAGAGCAAATTCACCAAAACCTTGTCGGATGAGAAAAGCACTCGCAGGGTGCAGCAGGCCCCCGATAATAATGCTAAAGCAGCACAGGTGCAAGCTTCTGATGAGAGCAACCACCCACTCGCCCATGTGTTGCATGTGTGTGTATATATATATATATATATATATATATATATATATATATATATATATATATATATATATAGTGTGCTGGACAGCCTCCTGCTAATACTATGGGTGTGATCAATAGGTTGTCCAGACGCTGTGCATCACATTTATCTGTGTGAATAGTGTCTTATGCAAGCCTTACCTGTGTGCATTTTTGCTACTAGGCAGCCAACCCCTCTAATGTTTGGGCGAGTGGGTGGTTGGTCTCATCAGTAGCTTGCACCTGTGCTGCTTTAGCATTTATTATCGGGCCTGCTGCATCCTGCGAGTGCATTTGTCATCTGACAAGGTTTTGGTGAGTTTGCTCTTCATGTTATGTTTCTGGAGTGGCCGAGAACCCAGAGAAAACTCACACAAAAAACATAAGGAGAATATTCAAGCAACATATGTTTTCCTGGAAGATAGTTGTGCACTGTGCTTGTCCATCTCTGGAAACCGCTCGGTGGAGGTGCAAATGTTCAACTTCTGCTCCATGTAGATGGGGCCCTACAAAACCCTGTACTTGGAAATGGTGGTGGTTCTAGTGGTTGCACCCACCAGAAATCAGCACGTTGTTCCCTACCAAATGATTAGGATGATATTAATACAAGTTTCTAAAGCAAAACCAAAGACATGAGTCGGAGCATAAGTTGGTATACAAAAAAAAGTGTAAAAGCCATCCCACCTTGACAAGGTTGTACCCCAATCGGGATGGTCTTGTCCTAATATTGAGGGTATGTGCACACGTTGCGGATTCTGTGCGGGTCCGCAGCGTTTTTTGCAGTGCAGAAACGCAGATCCGCAATTGATTTACAGTACAATGTAAATCAATGAGAAAAAAAAATGCTGTGCACACTTTGCGGAAAATCCGCTGCGGAAACGCGGTTTAAAAGAAGTAGCATGTCACTACTTTTTTGTGAATCTGCAGCATTTTTGTACCCATTCCATTATAGAAAACCGCAGGTGTAAAAAACGCAGCAAATCTGCAAGAAAACCGTAGCACAAACGCACAAAAAATGCTGCGGAACCGCACAAAAAACGCAACAAATCCACAGGTGCGTTTTCTGCCAGGAGAGGCAGAATCCGCACCAGAAATTCCTAAGCCTAATCCGCAACGTGTGCACATAGCCTGAAACCTCATCTTATGTCCAACAACCACAATGTAGATGGGAGCGAACAGGACTGAAGCCAAGAAACTAAAGCAAAACCAAAGAAATGAGCCGGAGCATTGGGGTACCCCTTATCGCAGCGGGATGGCTTTTACAAAAAAAAATAAAAAAAAACGGAGTTTCCGAAGTACCCTATATTATTTACATGTACTATTACTACTTACTTGCTGCCCGGTATATTCTCATTTTATCTCTGTCTTAGGTTTTGTCTAATGCAAATTGCGGCACAACTTTTTTATCAGTTGTTGAGTGCTCCCAGAAACTTTTTTTTTTCTAATATTAAGGCAAAAAATGCTCATTTTTAAATTGCAGATTCGGGGTACTGGTGAGCAGTATTACCTGAAGTCAAAAGTGAAAAATGGCCAAATCTGGGGTTTGCATGTTTCCGCCGTGTCTTCAGACCCCGGAAAAAAAACAGGAGCAACTAACCTGAGATAACGAAAGTTAAGAAGTTGTCCACTACCTCTCATACACCTCGCTTGGCCCTCCAAAAATAATAAAGCCTATACTCCCCTCCCGATCTGGTGCCATTGCCATTGTTGGCACTCTCGCTCTCCGGGCTCCCGTGCTGTTGTGGATTGTGACTGGTGCCAGCGTCACTGTCCCCACCGTCGAAGTCTGAGATCAGCTGCAGCCCGGACTTCCTGATTTAGGCGGAGACATTGATGCCAGCACTGATTGTGCGCCAGGGTCACATGTCACAACAACAGGAGCCCCGGAATCGCGAATGCTGACACCACGGGAACTGTGCCGGCATGGGAGGTGAGCATAGGCTTTATTATTTTATGAGGGCCAAACATTCTGATGAAGAAGGTTGTCTTAGTAGTGGACAACCCTTTTAAAATGGGAGGTATATTTCAGACAGGCTGATGTGAGTGATGGCAAACTGTAGCGGGATATGTTGACTCTATATTTGCAACATGATTAAGTACAGTATTTCCTTGATGATGGTGAAATTAAAATAATTTTGGTAACAAAAAAGGTGTTATTGAAGAGTCCCAAAGAACAAAAAAAAGAATCCAACAACTCGTACAAGTGCGGTTCTGGTTTTGGCAACAGAGTGCGGCGATCACGCTATCGTAAAAATACATAAAGGGACACAGCTGCATAAACGGAAGCAAATATCGTGCACAGACGGCCCTGGGATCTTAGGACTGCGCTTATTGCATTCACAATGAAACACCTTTCACTACTCATAAAGCTGTCAGGTAAAGGCTGCGGTAACAGCTCGGGGCTCATGTAATACCACTAAACACAGCTCTATATGACGTGAAAAGAATGTGTATTCAGGGTTTTTGTTTTTTTTTCGAGCTGCTCCATGACCTGTATCGGCACTCTAGCCAAGCGCTTTCTGTTCTGAGACCAACAATAACAGAGGCTGTAATGTCTGAGCTATAAGAAGCGCGGGCAGATGGTTTTCCACTGTGTGGTTAATCCAACATTACACATTGCTATAGAAATAAAACTGCGGTTAACTCGCTGTAGGTTGGACAAATCATAGAGAAAAAAAAACCTAAAAAACAAATCTAAAGTTAAGGCGTAGTGGTGAGCGAACGTGCTGGGATGATGTGTTACACGGGTATCGGGCGTGCTCGGATAATATGTTCAAGTCCCTGCGGCTGCGTGTGGAGATTGCCTAACAAACAGGCAATCCCTGCATGTCGTGCTGCTGTCTAACAGCCACAAATCATGCAGCTGCTGTCTAACAGCCACAAATTATGCAGCTGCAGGGACTCGAACATATTATTCAAGCACGCTAAAGACACTCCGATAACACCCAAGAACACTCGGATAACACGTTATCCCAGCACGTTCGCTCATCACTAGTGATAAGCGATTATACTCATTGCTAGGGTTTTCCAGAGCACCCTCGGGTATCCTCCGAGTATTTGTTAGTGTTCGGAGATTTAGTTTTCATCGCAGCAGCTGAATGATTTACAACTGTTAGCCAGCTTGAATACATGTGCGGATTCCCTAGCAACCAGGCAACCCCCACATGTACTCAGGCTGGGTAGTAGCTGTAAATCATTCAGCTATGGCAATGAAAACTAAATCTCCAAAAACCCGAGCAACGAGTATACTCGCTCATCACTACTCATCACTATTAAAGAGTTTTGACTTTGCATCCTACCTCTCAGCTGGTCTGGATGCACAGCTACTCCCTTCTGCTTGGAAAAATAAATGGTTTGGGATAATGGTATATTGTTTCATATTTATTCTGAAAGTGCCCATGGTACAATAAAATTTGACCTGCTGCTTGTAGGTAAGGAGATTTCCACTTTGTGATACAATCGACCGCATTTTTTGTATTATAAGATGCACTTTTTTGAGGGGGTGCGTCTTATAATTCGAATGAACTTTAACGGGGCTGCTGCAGGAAGCTGGCAGCGGCAGGAGTGGGGCGATTCTGCGGGTGGGAGGGAGGGTGTGTTCGGCGGTGCAAGGCTGTGGCTGGCCCCGGGCTTTCCATCCTTTTCACTGCAGTGGACTTCGGGAAAATTGCCGATAGGCTGATGCAAACGTTTGGGCACCCTGTATGGTTGCACCCCCTTTTGAAGGTATCCCAGCTTGGAAATGCTTGCTGTAGCCAGCCAATAATCTTCCAATTCTTGTTTGAGGGATGTAAAATTCTTCCAGTTCTGTGAGATTCCTGGGTCGTCTTACATGCACTGCTATTTTAAGGTCTAGCCACAGATTTTCAATGATATTCAGATCAGGGGACTATGAGGGCCATTGCAAAACCTTCAGCTTGTGCCTTTTGAGGTCATCTATTGTGGAGTTTGACCTGTGTTTAGGATCATTATCCATTTGTAGAAGCCATCCTCTATTCACCTTCAGCTTTTTTACAGATGGTGTTGTTTGCATCAAGAATTCGTTGAAATTTCATTGAATCCATTTTTCCTTCTACCTGTGAAATGTTCCCCTTGCCATTGGTTGCAACACAACCCCAAAGCATGATTGATCCACCTCATGCTTAATGGTTGGCAAGATATTCTTTTCCTGAAATTGTGCCCTTTTTTTCTTCACATACACCTTTGATCATTGTGGACAAAGTGTTCTATTGTAACCTCATCAGTCCACAAGACTTGTTTCCATAATGCTTCAGGCTTGTTTAGATGTTCTTTCCCATACTACTTCTGCTGAATGTTATGTTGAGGATGCAGGAGAGGTTTTCTTCTGATGACTCTTCCATGAAGGCCATATTTATGCAGGTGTCTCTGAACAGTACAACAATGAACCACAACTCCAGAGTCTGCTAAATCTTTGTGAAGGTCTTTTGTAGTCAATTGGGGGTTGATTTACCTCTAGCAATCCTACAAACAGCTCTCACTGAAGTTTTGCTTATTTAATATTCAAGAGAAAGGAAAGCTTTTTTGTAGGATGCAATGTCAACAATTCTGAATTCCCCTACTGTGCAAAGACCCAAACGAAGTAAAGAAAAAAACACATTGACACCGAGTGACTGCAATAAGTGTTTTTCTCGCTTTTTTTTCTACATCGTGTCAATGTATTCCTTTTTGACAAATGGCGTACTCTGTAGATAGTATTTGTTAAAGCAAGACTACTCCTCCCATCAGTTTTTATCCTCTTAATATATTGCAGTCATATTATATAGCACTGTGTACTTATAATTGCGCATTTTGCCTTTCTACCCAGCTGATTATCCTTTTCCCTGTTCTATGTAGAAACAGGAAGTCTGTTGTCCCTGCATTTATCATTTACCTTCTGACCCAGCTGCTCCATCCTCCTCACGCGTTCCGTGGGGGTGGAGCTCGGCGTTTTATGGCTGAGACTCTCGGTGTTCCGCGGCTATGATGCTCAGTGTTGTGCGGCTGTGACGCTCGTCCTTCCACGGCTGTGACTCTCGGCATTCTACGTCTTTACTCTCTGCATTCCGTGACCGTGACTCTGCGTTCCACGACTGTGATGCTCAGCATTCTGCTACTGTGACATTCAACGTTCTGATGCCTTGACGCTCACACTTCCGCGGCTGTGACTCTTGACATTCTATGACTTTGACTCTCTGAGTTCTGCGGCTTTGGTGCTCGCCCTTCCATGGCTGTGACGCTCGACGTTCTGTGGCTGTGATGCTTGCCATTCTACAAAGAGAAAAGAAGAGCAGCATCCATACCAGGTGATCGATGTCCAAAAAACGATTTATTCTGCCATCAAAAGTTACAACGTTTCGGCCAGAGTGGCCTTTGTCAAGTATACTTGACAAAGGCCACTCTGGCCGAAACATTGTAACTTTTGATGGCAGAATAAATCGTTTTTTGGACATCGATCACCTGGTATGGATGCTGCTCTTCTTTTCTCTTTGTGACTTTTGGTCCGATTGGATCCTTGGACTTTGGAGCGTGCATCCCCCAAGCTGAGTGCTGATGGTTGACTTTCTTTCGCTTGCCATTCTACGTCATTGACTCTCGGTGTTCCGCTGTTGTGCCGCTCGCTGTTGTGCAGCTGTGATTCTTTGTCTACTGTCTACTTAATATACTTTTAGGTGTTTGTGAATAACCACTTGTTCGGATCCTCCTGGAGATTTCTGCAGCGAGCGCTCTGTGTAGGCAACATAGAAAGGGTGGAGTAATCTATTTACATGTGATAGTAATTTACGACAAGCTTTTTATAGAACAATGAAAATAACAATTATCCACGTGTGAAGAGCGGATGTTCGCTCCCACCCCGGATATAGAACTTATCAGATTATATAATTGGACTCTCTTATTTTTTGACATTGATATCTTCTGTCCTTAAGGGAGATCAGTCACCAACATGTGAATCTTATAATATGCACAACAATACACATAGCCATAAACACAAATCCGGAATGATAATGTATCAATGTCTAATATCTGCAAAGGAAAGTACAGAATTAGTGACGATCGAGTGGATCAACAAAATACTTAAAGGGTCATTCCCATCCTCACTGATACTTGGATAGTGTTTATGAATGTAATCAACTCTCCAATTTTTCTGTTTATTAAAATTCATCCTTTGCCCCCTGATAATTAGACATTGTTCATTCATTGTGTTTTTGAAATGTTTTGTCAAGTAGCCGCCGGACGAGACCCGGAGGGTGGGAAGTAGGTGGACATGGCCTGGGCAGGGAGCAAGTGACGATATGGGGGAATTGGAAAAGCGGGGGGACAGAAGCGAGGGAAGGGGGGGAAGGAAATGACATAGGGGAAATTACATGGGGAAAGTGACATAAGCAGAGGGGGGGTCGGGGAACAAAAAGGATCCGAGAGTGGCCATAGCCCTCTTTGTTACCCAGGACGTCCGGTCAGCAAGTCACCCAGCACGCTCCCCACCCTGCAGGCCCCCTTTTCCTTACCGGAATGGATGTCATCTTCAGGCGGCTGCCAGCGCTCACCTCCCGTGATGGCTGGAGAACATAGCGGAAGGTATCCTGAGGGTGGGTGGTGGTGGTCCCGGCCCGGGCCCACGGGCGGTTGCAGGGGGAGCATGTCCAGGTTCCAGCAGGGAGCAGGGTTCCGAAGGAGGAAGGCTCCCTCATAGCCAGGGGTAGGAGGCGGGGGCAGGCGCCAGCTGGCGGATGCTGCATGCTCCGCCGAGCAGCTGGTGCCCACAGCAAAGTGTGCGGGATCGCAGAGCCAGCGGGCGGGCGCAGGAGCGAGGTTGACGCAGCCCCCACACCACAGTGACAGGGCCAGGGATCGCCGGGGGGGTTCCGGTGGCAGGCGCAGCAGGTCCCGCTGTACAAACGGCTGGGGGACAGAGCGGGAGAGCTGAAACACATGGGCGGTGCCATCTTGTTTCTGAGGTCCTTCACAAACCCCGGAAGCCAGGCTGTCTAACCAGACGCCTGGCAAAAAAAATTAAAAATGCGGGGCTGTCCAGGGACATGCCTGAGCGGGAGGAAAGGGTCAGGAGACCGACTCGCAGGACAAGGCCCCCTGAAAGGCTGTCCCTGGAAATGCCGGTCAGGGCACAGCAGCGGAGGGCAAAGGAGCACCACAAGAGAGCCCGGACCAGGCCATAACAGGAGGCGCTGGCTCCGGGTGGATTGTGACTCCAGTCAGCTAGTGGGCCCCTTAGTGTGGCCGGGCCAAAGCCACCATCAGGGAAGCGGAGGGGCGGCAGGGCAATCAATGAGAATCAGGGACAGTGAGGGGGCAACGGGGTGCTGCCATAGGAACTAAGAAGAACCACGAGTGTTGTGAATTCTGTTGTCGGGCTCCCTCCTGTGGTCATGAATGGTACTTCGGCTGGTTCTGTCCATGGACTTCCTCTGGTGGGTGTTTCTGAGTTTTCTTCCACAGGTGACGAGGTTAATTCGTTAGCTGGCTGCTCTATTTAACTCCACTTAGATCTTTGCTCCATGCCACCTGTCAATGTTCCAGTATTGGTCTAGTTCACTCCTGGATCGTTCTTGTGACCTGTCTTCCCAGCAGAAGCTAAGTTCCAGCTTGTATTTCTTGGGTTTGCTATTTTTCTGTCCAGCTTGCTATTTTTATTGTCTTGCTTGCTGGAAGCTCTGGGACGCAGAGGGAGCGCCTCCGCACCGTGAGTCGGTGCGGAGGGTCTTTTTGCGCCCTCTGCGTGGTCTTTTTGTAGGTTTTTGTGCTGACCGCAAAGTAACCTTTCCTATCCTCGGTCTGTTCAGTAAGTCGGGCCTCACTTTGCTAAATCTATTTCATCTCTGTGTTTGTATTTTCATCTTTACTCACAGTCATTATATGTGGGGGGCTGCCTTTTCCTTTGGGGAATTTCTCTGAGGCAAGGTAGGCTTTATTTTTCTATCTTCAGGGCTAGCTAGTTCCTTAGGCTGTGCCGAGTTGCATAGGGAGCGTTAGGCGCAATCCACGGCTATTTCTAGTGTGTTTGATAGGATTAGGGATTGCGGTCAGCAGAGTTCCCACGTCCCAGAGCTCGTCCTTTATTATAAGTAACTATCAGGTCATTCCGTGTGCTCTTAACCACCAGGTCCATTATTGTCCTGACCACCAGGTCATAACACACGAGGCAACGGGGGTGCTGAGGATGTGTGCCTATCACAAGGACCAACATGGCCCCCATCCCTGGACATTGATGATGACGATGTGGAGGCTTCCAGGACCACAGCGGCCGGGGGGAGAATGACTCCCACGCGGCCTGGTAATTATGATTCCATGTTTTGTTTCTCCTAAGCAGGCCCACTACAAGAGGGAGGGGGGTCAGGGCACACTGGGGGATAGCGTGGCCCCCAACACAGGGTCCCTAGAGTCCACCACAAGGGAAATGAAGGCAGTGTTAAGGAGTTTAACAGACAGAATGGACCGTCTAGAGGGACATGTGCCCGCACATTTAGCAGCTTGAACGAGCCCATATGCTCTTCCTGGTGCCACTTGGGGTAGGGAAGGTATTGGGTTCCAAAGCAATGTCAACGGGGAAGAGAACAATCAGATGACAAGGTGCAGGGGAGGTGTATATCTGCTTCTCGGGTCGCTTAGAGGCCCACCTTAAAAAAGAAGTGAAGGAATAAATCTGGAAAGATGAGTATGTGGATATCTTTTCTCTGTTGCCACTAGATAGGTTGAGTGCAGGGAAGTCAGGATAAGAAGGGGAAAGGAGGAGGAGGAGCGACAGAGTACAGTGGTACCGCAAACAATTTCAAATTGGTTCCACACTTTTGTGATCTTAGCTAGTGTCATATGGGAGAAAGCACCAGAAAACTGCTCTCAATTGTTTTGCTACATGGACTTCATTGGGGAGGCGTATGGGGGGGGGGCAAGCGTGGCTGTGGTATGACGAACAATTTCATCAACGTAAGGCCGTTCAACCATCCATTAGATGGGACCAAAAGGACATAGGCCTGTGGCTTAAGATTATGGCCCTGAACAATAGATATGGGAATTCCTTTCATGGGGGGGTGGTAATGCCAGCCAAGCAGGGTACAGTGCAGGAAGTCAGGCGGCAGGAAGTTTTTAAATCCAGGGTGGGAGTCAGAAACACGGGCTATGCTGGCAATTCAATTGAGGGACAATGTAAATTTGGCACAGCTTGTACATTTAGGCACCTGTGTTCCACCTGTAATGAAGCGTCACATGTGGCTAATAGGAGTCTCAGAAAGTACAGTGGTAGGGTGGGAGAAGCCGGCCATGGTCATGGGTCAAAAACCAGTCAAACTACACGTGATGCTCCCCTACCTAAATAGGTACCCGGATAGACAAAAAACAGACTTATTATCCAGGGGCTTCAGAGATGGGATTATTATCCCCTCTCCGGAGTTCCAAACGCCACGGAAATTGAAGAATCAGTTTGGTCTATCAGCACCCCGGTGTGGTAAAAGAAAAACTGAGGAAAGAGGTGCTGATTAGTGATGAGCGAGTATACTCGTTGCTTGGGTTTTCCCCAAGCAACATAGCGCACAAGGCGATGTCACAATACAGGGATAATGTTTAGGATGATGCCGTAACATGAACATAGTCCACAAGGCTATGTCACAATACAGGGATAATGTGTAGGATGATGCCATAACTTGAACATAATGCACAAGGCAATGTTACAATACAGGGATAATGTGTAGGATGATGCCATAACATGTACATAGTGCCCAAGGCGATGTCACAATATAGAGATAATGTGTAGGATGATGCTATCATGAACATAGTGCACAAGGCGATGTCACAATACAGGGATAATGTGTAGGATGATGCCATAACATGTACATAGTGCCCAAGGCGATGTCACAGTACAGGGATAATGTGTAGGATGATGCTATCATGAACATAGTGCACAAGGCGATGTCACAATACAGAGATAATGTGTAGGATGATGCCATAACATTAACACAGTGCACAAGGCGATGTCACAATACAGAGATAATGAGTAGGATGATGCTATAACATGAACATAGTGCACTTGGAGATGTCACAATACAGAGATAATGTGTAGGAGGATGACATACCATGAACATAGTGCACAAGGCGATGTTACAATACAGAGATAATGTGTAGGATGAGGCCATAACATGAACATAGTGCACACAGTGATGACACAGTAAGAGGTTGATTAACTAAGCAACGTTAAATCTCAGGAATTATGCAGTTTTGCCACAGTGGTGAATAACACAAAGTGATGTCACAGTGATGGAATATAGTAATGTAACAGTATGGGGATAATGCCATAGCGGTGCCACTGTCACACTGCAGCGATGCTGTACTCTGTGTACTATGCACAGTTAAGGGAAAAAATAGAAAGATAATATCACGATGCAGGGATAGCGCACACAGTGGTGTCACTTTACAGAGAATGCAGAGTAAAAGGATAACGCACACAGACACGTCAAAGTACAGGTATAGCAGACACGTGATGCCACATTGCAGGGATTATGCTCACAGTGATGTTACATTACAGGCACAATGCACATAGTGATGTCACACTCGAGATAATGCGTAGTAAAAGAATAACGCAGACAGTGATGTCATAGTATAGTTATAGCAGACACGGTGATATTATAGTGATAATGCACATGATGCCTTTATCCTATAAACTGTGCTGGAAATAATCTTATATAATATAATTATGTAATAGAATAAATGATATAATTCTATTCTTGATAAAGGAAAGTCAATATTTATCAAGACAAGAATAGCGATGTCTGTTTTGATTCCTTGTCACCGAAATGAACTTTACCTCCGAAGTAAGTTGTCCACTTCCACTAAAATCACCGGACCTGTTCATGCACAAAGCAAAATTGTATTATTCATTTATTTATTTATTTAAATAGTTTGAGAAGAAAGATTTATAAATAAATGTTCCCAACATATCAGCAGTAACTGCATTATTTCCAGGTGGGGTCAAAAACCTGGAGTCTGATAATACAGAAAGTCCGGCAAATATTTCTACCACGTGATTATAATGTGTTGTGGACGCTCAGAAGTGCGAGGTATAATCAATAGGATTTGCATCGTGTTCACATTTTTACAACCTTCATTTTGTCTTTACATTCAACGAATACGTTGGGAACATTACTGAGTACTGGGCATATGCAGCTGTATACCATAGGCCAACATCACAAAAATACACGGTGTCACGATCCGACTGGGGGACGGTCAGCGGACAGCTCAACACACACTCAACGGGAAGAAAATGGGGAGAGGAAGCCCCTACCGATAGAGAATGAGGGATGGACACCTCCTGAGCTCCAACCTGAGCCTGTCCCTGCACTCTCCTAACGCCCTAAGCGGGTCCTTCCCCCCGCCGCTGACACGAACCTCGTCCCTCGCTGTCACCTCTCACTGCCCTGGTTAGTGCACTGGCCAGCAAGGCTGCAGATGGTACAACACGGGGGGTGAATAGCACGAGACAGACGAGGAGAAAACACAACACTTCGCTTCTAGACTCCACTGCCAAGCTCCACACCGCAGAGGACACGGAAACAGAACTCTGAACTCCAGAAATAGCTGATACAGCACTGACACCAGAGAGCTGCAACTGTAATGCTGGTCTAAAAAGAATAACTATCATCTACAGTCAGCTGATGAATCAGGTGATTATTTAAGGGATGGTGGGAGTGGTCACCACCCACATCAGCTGACCTAGCAACTTTGTAATTGCAGCAAGCTGCCAGTAAAGGTAACTGACATTAACCCCTGATGGCCTGAAAGGAAAAAAGCTACATTTAAACTAGAGTGGAACCAGAGCTGCGCGATCAAAAATGGATCGTGACACATGACGTGCAATACGGCATTTCGATGGAAACTGCTGCAAGCTATACTTTGCTGTACAGTATAAAAGAAAGGTGTGCCATTTCTTACTTCTCAGTGGAAAGCAATTTTGTTTGACATTCATGAATCCCATAGTGGTCTATGGACCCAATGATGTAAGTCCTGTAACATGGTATGAACATAACGCAGCAAAGCAAATTTTGTAATAACATTTTATTTTTGTCTTTTATCCAGTAGTTTATCTTTATTCAGTGAGTTTTAGGCTATGTGCTCATGTTGCGGATTTGGCTGCGGATCCGCAGAGGAATCGCAGCAGTTTTCCATGCGTTGTACAGTACCATGTAAACCTATGGAAAACCAAACCCACAGTGCACATGCTGCGGAAAATACCACGTGGAAATGCTGCGGTGTTTTTTCCACAGCGTGTCAATTCTTTGTGCGAATTCCGCAGCGTTTTACACCTGCTCCTCAATAGGAATCCGTAGGTGTAAAACCACAGGTGAAGTCCGCACAAAAAGTGCAGGAAATCCACAGTGCGTTTTACCTGCGGATTTTTCAAAAACGGTGCGGAAACATCCGCACACGAATCTGCAACACTTTTTACATAATTGTCTGATAATCTTTCTTTTTATGATTAAACCATACGGATGCAGTCAGACGGCCGTATAAATCGGGCTGAGATCGGAACACAGTGCACATACTGGCCCGTGGTCTACCGACCCGAGTGTGTCAGCTTCTTGTATTTCTGTGCAGCCGTCAAACTCGGGTCCGTAGATCATTGCGTTCCGAACTCCGTCCTATGTTTTGACTGCGTCCTAATGGTGATATATGCTTCTTTTGTCCATACAGTGGCATATGGCCGCTCCTTCAGATGTAAACCGAGGACCAAAGACTTTGGCTCAATGTGCAGAGAGCCTTATTAGTTTCATGATGTAGGACTGCACTATCATAATATACAGTTGAAACTAGAAGTTTACACACACACTATATAAAAAGAATAAAGGTCTTCAATAGACCTCTGGTTGTCATGCCGATGCATCGCTGACCCCCGATCACGTGACGGGGGTCAGCGATGCACTCATTTCCCGCCCGATGGCCGGAAGCGCTAGTTAAATGCTGCTGTCAGCTTTTTACAGCGGCATTTAACTAGTTAATAGCGGCAGGTAGATTGCGATTCCACCCGCCACTATTGCGGGCACATGTCAGCTGTACAAAACAGCCGACATGTCCCGGCTTTGATGCGGGCTCACCGCCGGAGCCCGCATCAAAGCGGGGGTTCTGACCTCGGATGTATTATCCCGTCCGAGGTCAGAGAAGGGTTAGTTATCCAGACGTCTACTTTCATTAAGCCAGGAGGCATAGACTGCTATCTTTATGTTGACCCTTCTTATACTGTAGGTTGAATTAATATTTGTAAATTGATGAATGGTTGTTATTTACCTCTTATATCAGCTCCTACAGTTTATTGTACTGTTATTTCTGCAAAACAGGGATACAGGGTCACTGAACAATGATGTTGCTGATATGTTGATTGCAAATTATACCAGGCCAGGTAGTTTGTTGACTAGCAAACATTGAAGGATAAACTATAAATACTCAAACAGTGCAGGTTAACATTGTCACCCCTTCCACTTGACCTGTGAATGATGGCTTTAAGGAAAGTTGTGAACTGTAACAAAGTGATATGCCTCTGTACCGACATCCAAGAGATCCATAAACCAGAGACTCTTTACAAAATTACAGCCAGGAACACTGTACAGGATAGCTGCCAGATCATGGATCATGGCTCCATCAAGAGGGACATAGATTTAACATTCTACAGAATGCTAGCTTAGGGGACCATGGCCCCGGCTGAAAGTAGATCTGCTACTTTAACCGTCTCTGAACACATAGATATGTTTGTAGTAGTCAGAATTTGGGCCCACCGGTCACCTGAGCCCCATGGATACATTTGGGAAAGCCAGGATTGGGACCCACCGGTCTCCTGGTTTCATGGAGATATTCAGAGAAGCCAGGTTGTGACCCTCTGGTTACCTGGTCTTGAACCTCAATGGACTATCAGCATTCTAAACTTGTCATTACCTCGTCTCTGTGCATATCACAGGTGGGGTTAGTCGATCCTTGATGCTGCTCTTATCCCATCGAGTCAGCAGAAGGGTGAGACTCTATCATTTTGCACCATCTTGGGTATTTTGCTGGGACTGTCCTATGTGTTCTTTTCCTGTTTTGTGGTTCAATAAAATATCACACTGTTTTACCCTCCCCCTGTGTTGTCTGATTAGTAATATGCCCACAGTAAAAGGAGAGCTGGTGTTCAGTGGGATGATCCCTGCTACATGCAGTTTCGGCTAGTGGACTAAGGCACCCTATGATTTCTCCACAGCCCCTTATCCTGGTATAATGTCCCCATCCTGATATGTCTCCATCCTGGTATAATGTCCCCTTTCTGGCATAAGGTCCCCCATCATGCTATAATGCTTCCATCTGATATGATGCCCCCCATTCTGTTATAATGTCACCATTGTGATATAATGCCCCCCATCCTTGTATAATGTCCCTCATCATGGTATAATGTCCCCCATTCTGGTATAATGTTCCAATCCTGTTATAATGTCTGGAGGAGAGAAGGTTTAAGCTTAATCACAGATGCGGGTTCTTTACTGTAAGAGCAGTGAGACTATAGAACTCTCAGCCGTATGATGTTGTAATGAGTGATTCATTACTAAAATTTAAGAGGGGACTGGATGCCTTTCTTGAAAAGTATAATGTTGCAGGTTATACTAGATTCCTTGATAGGGCATTGGTCCAGGGAACTAGTCTGATTGCTTCGGGAAGGAATTTTTTTCCCCAATGTGGAGCTTACTGTTTGCCACATGGGTTTTTTTTTTGCCTTCCTTTGGATCAACATGTTCGGGCATGTTAGGTTAGGCTATGGGTTGAACTAGATGGACTTAAAGTTTTCCTTCAACCTTAAAAAACTATGTTACTATCTTGGTATAGTGCTCCTCATCCTGATATAATGCCCCCCATCCTTGTATAATGCCCCCATCCTGGTATAATATCTCCATTCTGGTAAAATGTCCCCATCCTGATATTATGCCCCTCATCCTGGTATAATGTCCCCCATTTTAGTATAATGCTCCTCATCCTGGTATAGTGCTCCCATCCTGGTATAATATTCCCATCTTGGTATAATGTTCCTCATCATGGTATAATGTCCCCATCCTGTTATAATGTCCCCATTCTGGTATAATGCCCCTCATCCTGATATAATATCCCCATTGTGGTATATTGCCTCTCATCCTGGTATAATGTCTCCTTCTTGGTATAATGCTCCCCTCTATTCTGGTATAATATCCCCATTCTGGTATAATGCCCCTCATCCTGGCTTAATGTCCCCAACTCTGGTAAAGGTCACCATACTGTCATAATGTCCCCATTCTGGTAAAAGGCCTCCTATCCTGGTATAATGTCCCCATTGTGGTATAATGCCCGCCATCTCGGTATAATGCTCCTCATCCTGATATAATGCTCCCCATCCTGGTATAATGCCCTTCATCCTGGGATAATGCCCCCAACCTTGTATAATGCCCTCATTCTGGTATAAGGCCCCCCATCTTGGTATAATGTCCTGATTGTGGTATAATGCTCGCCATCTTGGTATAATGCTCCTCTTCCTGATATAATGCCCCCATCTTGGTATAATGTCCCCATTTTGGTATAATGCTCCACTCTATCCTAGTATAATGTCCCCAATGTGTTGTAATGTCCCCATCATAGTATAATGGCCCTCATCCTGGTATAATGCCCCTCATCCTGGTATATTGTCGCCCATCCTGGTATAATACTTGCATTGTGGTATAATGCCGCCCATTTTTGTATAATATCCCCATCGTGGTCTAATGCACCCCATCCTGGTATAATGTCCCCATCATGGTATAATGTCCCCATTCTGGTATAATGCCCACATCCTGGTATAATGCCCACATCCTGATATAATGTCCTCATTCTGTAATAATGTCCCCATCCTTGTATAAGGCCCCCTCATCCTGGTATACTGTCCCCCATTCTGGGTCCCCTCTGTTCTTTTCCAGCACATTTAAAAAAACTTCTGTAGGAAGTCAGCTCATGCCAGCTGACTTCTACGTGCTGGCTGCCATACGCTGCACATCATGGAAAGAAGACGTGTGTTGCAGCGCAGGGAGCCGGTGGGTCTCTTTGTTGCAATATATTTCACCTGAATGTGCAGCTGAGGATGCACATTCAGGTGAAATTGAGGTCGGCGGACCCCCATCACGCATAGGCCTCATTGCGGTTGCACCTTCTGTGACCGCGATCATTACGACCCTGTCAGTAGAAACTGCCATGTGTCCGAACCCTACAAATAACATATTGATGGACTATCTGACAGATAGGTTATTAATATGTTAGTCCTTGACAACCCCTGTAAAAACTAAATGTGTACAGCCTTAATATTATATCTGTGTCCAGACTTTTTTTTTTGCATGTGGCTTTTGCCTCTTGTAAATCTCAGTTCCGCTGCTTTGAGCACAACACAAAAGCTTAAGAAAAGTAGTTTTAGGATTGACATCAAATTAAAAAAATGGGCAAACTCAGCGTTGTTTTAATGAAGCGCTGAGAGTTCTCCTGGCATTCAATAATTGAAAATGATGGAACCCAGGCTGTCGATGGCGGTGAGTGACAAGCATGTAATTTTCCTTGGAGACAAATATTCAATCAAACCAGGAACAGAACATCGCGGCCGTCCCTGTCTGTCATCATGTCGCCTTTGCTGAATATAATTTTTTTTTTTTTAATGTTACCTGTTGAAGAAAAAATTATAAATGAGTATTCCTGAATAATTAAAGTGAGAAGCGTTACACTTGGGCTAGGAAAAGTAAAGCTGTCCATTCAACAAAATCAGGATTAGTAGCAGGAAACCGAATTTACAGCCACCACGTATACAGTACCATGCACACGTGCTAACAGTAATACAGTACAAGTCTATGGGGTCCTACAATACTCACACATGCCTCTGATTTCTTAGAATATGCTCACACTGCTTTTTTTTTTCTTTGCTTTTTTTTCCAATTTCAAAAATTCCATTTTTTAATGGGAAGACCCTTTCTAAATTGCTCCTTGTCTCTGCCGTTCTTTTTTTTTTATCCCGAAGAGTTTTGTTAAGATTTTCCTTTGACTTTTTCAGACGTTTTTTGATAGCTTAATCCATTACTTAATGGTTATCTTTTTTTTTTTTTTTTAGGTAAAAACATGCATTTTTTTAAGAGTATAGAAGGTTTTGCTAGCGGACAACGCCCATGGAATGGAGACGAACAGTTAAATCTGGAAGGAGATGCCGCTCATGCGCTGCTGATGAGGCATATACAATGTACCCAACGGATGATAAATTATAACATTTATTACAGGTTTTCACAGTCAACGCGTTTCGAGGCCAGGCAGGACCTCTTCATCAGGACAGAAACCTGCGCTTTCTTTTGTTCCCTGTCTCTTATCTGCAAGGAATGGAGATGTGACTTCTTAAAACTTCTTTGATATTAATTATTATTTTTTTAGTATTAAAACCTGATTTACAACAATAGGTAATTAATTTTTATGGCACTTTCCCTTTAAGGGACAATGGACGTGGCAGACGATTATTACCATGCCACTTCTTTCCTAACGAGCAGAAGTTGGATACTTTCATTGTACACAATGAACCGTTCCTTACAGAAAACTATTCGGGCATATGTGCACTGTTTCCGCTTGATCTGTGTAGATCATCAGGAAGGGATGAGTTACGGGGGCTGCACATAGGCTTCTAAATGGAACCGGTCACCATCCAATTATGGGCACACTAATAAGAAACACTTTTCAAAACTAATTACAAAGGTGGAAAAAAATGTTTAAAACACTTAAGAAATCCGGAATATTTTTTGCTAATGAAACCTCCCTTATTGTGTTTTGCTAGTGGAGTGCCTAAAGGACATTAATGACAAAAGGATTCAAAGGGCATCAAAGAACAATTCAGTACAGAATGTTTCTGTCCCTATAAGACCTCGCACTTGGCATAACCCGGTGTATCAGTTTTTCCAGACCCATGCCAGATCGGGTCTCAGGAACTGAGCCTGCACCATAAGGCCTCTTTCACACGTCCAGATAATTCTGGTACCGGAGAAATCGGTACCGGAATTATCCATGTCCGTGTGCTCACGTAGCACATCAGTGTGGAACACGTGCGGCAGTCTTGTGCCACCCGTGTGCCGACTGAGGACCACAGGGACCGTGCAGAAGACAGCGCTACAGTTAAGTGCTGTCCCCCCTGCGTGTGGTGCTGAAGCCGATTTTCATCCCTTCTCCCCAGCAGCGTTCGCTGGAGAGAAGGAATGAAAAATCAATGTTTTTTTTAATTTTCCCTTAAAAATAAAGTTTGTGCGTCCCCTCCCGCCTCCAATCCCCTGTGTGCCCCCCCCACTTGCCTGCCAGGAAATACTCACCCACCTCCTGCGATGTCTCCTCTCTGCGCCTGCAGCAGGTCCTGTGTGAGCGGTCACATGGTCCCGCTCATTACAGTGAGGAATATGCACAGGGGATGGGAGGCGGGAGGGGACGAACAAACTTTATTTTTAAGGGAAAATAAAAAAAACATTGATTTTTTCATTCCTTCTCTCCAGCGAACGCTGCTGAGGAGAAGGGATGAATATCGGCTTCAGCACCACACGCAGGGGGGACAGCGCTTACTGTAGCGCTGTCTCTCCCGCGGGCGGTGCGTGCACACGGAGGAGAGTGTACACTGTTCTCCGTGTGCTGTCCATATTGTGGTCCGTGCTGCCGGTAAAAAATGGACATGTCTACGCGTTTTGCACACGGACACACGGTCCGTGTGAAAACACGCACATGTGCAGAAACACATAGATCCTAATGGGTCTACGTGTGTCAGTGCCTCCGGTACATGAGAAAACTGTCACTACACGTACCAGAGACACTTACGTGTGAAAGAGGCCTAACAAAGAGTTGCTGTCTCTATTGTACAGCTAGTATCTTCCTGTGACAGCAGCGACCGGAGCTTGCTCCTATTGCTGCTGTTTAACTATTTAAATGCCCCATCAATCACTGACAACGGCATTTAAATAGCCTGATCACCACTGAACGCATGCACCATCTCCCATCAGCAGTATATAGAACAAACAATGACAGGTTCAAGTCCCCTAAGAAAACTTAAAAAAAAAAAAAAAACTTTTTAAAAATATAAAAAAATTAACATTTGAATCACTTCCCCCTTTAAAAATAAAGTGATTAAAAAAACATATTTGTTATCACCACTTTCCTAAAATTCCAAACTATTAAAAATAAAATTAATTCCCCTGTAGGGTAAACACGTTAAATAAAGAAAAAAAGATTGAAACACCAGAATTGCGGTTGATTAAAGGGTAGCCATAATTTTATTTTTAATTTCTTAAATCAATAATACACATGAAAATAAGAAACGTAATATATCTTATGAGAAAAATACGCTTCTGTCTCCTCCAGGACCGATCATTAGTTTCCAAAATTAAATAAGTGAGCTGGCCAAGCAAAAAACAAGTCCTCACCCAGCTCCTTCCACAGAAAAATAGGTTACCGGTCTCAGAAAATGGTGACACAAGCCATCATTTTTTTTCTAATTTCCCAAATTTTGAAATAATAAAAAAAAATCCTGTAAATTTTTGGCATTATTGTAACAGTTCTGACATGCCAAATCGTGTTGCCAGGTCATTTTTAAGGTGTAATCAACATTGTTAAAACAAAATAATGTCAGAATCGCATTTTTTTATTTTTTTTGCCATTTCACTGTATTAGGAATTTTTTCAGCATATTATCGGATATAAAAAAAAATCTGTAGTGTAGAAATTAATGGTCAATGGCACATGTGAATCCCATTTTATGGGGATTGAGACAGAAGCCCAAGAAACTTGTAGATTAAGGGTTTGTTCACATGTTGCATTTTTGCAATGTTTTTTTTCTACACAAAAATACCCCCAAACTGTATTTTTTTGCGTTTTTATGTGCGTTTATTTTGCAGCATCTTTACTTGCATTGTTCATCCATTTATTTGAATGGGTGAAAAGTGCTGAAAACACACTAAA
Organism: Ranitomeya imitator; assembly: GCF_032444005.1. NCBI lineage: Eukaryota > Metazoa > Chordata > Amphibia > Anura > Dendrobatidae > Ranitomeya > Ranitomeya imitator. The sequence goes on from NC_091286.1 coordinate 47,015,737, forward strand.
GAATTGACACTGCATCCTGACAAAAATGCAGCAGGGCTGAAAATAAAATGTCAGTAAATTCTTTGTATTTTATGCAACAAATGCACTGCTTAAAAAAATGCAGCAAAATGTGGCAAAAATGCCATGTGTGAACATACCCTTACTGTTCCCAGTTCACCATCGCTTTATGGAGTTATCCAGGACTATGACATTATTATCAGATTGAGGGGTCCGAAAACCGGAACATTCACTGAACAGCTATCAGCCCCAGTGATGGCCGAATGTAAAGAGTGTACAGAGCCTTTACATATAGATCTTATTGGTTGACCCATTTTGGGTACATAAATATGAAGATTATTTTAACATTTTAAAATAATTTTACTTAGAACCTTAGCTTCATTAATCTTGTATGATTCTCTTATTAACGCTTATTCGACAGGGAAAGTAGTAAAAAAGTCTTATATTTTCTAGACCTCATAACAATCCATGTTTAGGTTCTTATTTTAGGTCACATTACTCATATTTTTCCTTATATCTCCTTAGAAAGTTCTCTCTTTTAAAAGAAACTTCAGTGGCACGTCAGAAATCCTCTCTCCGTGCCGCCGCTCTACGCCCCCTAACCTGATTCTATCAGCTCACATCTCGTCTTGCCGTCTCCTTCCTCCTTACATCCTTCACTTCTCCATCCTGATACTTCTTCAGAGACGAATGGTAAATTAGAGTTTTACATAAACGCATCAGGGAGGCGGCACATTTTGGAGACATTTTTCTGAATCTCATAGTCTCAATGGGATTGAAGAAAACAGACGACACAATTTGAGATGTACTCAACTTTTCCCGAATTCTTTTAAGTCCCATTGGTATTAAAGCCGTCATTTATAATTCCCTCGGCCATCTTGATCTTTAATTAGTAGCACTGATTAATATTAATTGCTTGTACATGTACATTTTCGAAGTGGAAAGTTGAATATGGGGAACATAAATGAGTAACTAGGCGTAAGACGAATTTAAAGATGGGATTATTGAAATTTAGGGCAATTGTTGGAATGCACTGGCTTTGTCGAGGAATCAATGCCATGTGATGCAGACATTTGGAATAATGAAGAGTGAGATAATGAGCGGAGTGCTACACGTCATATGTGCATTGAATACAAGCTCAATGTCCATAAAACATGGAGGTTAAGCAGCTAATGGGAATTCACGGACATATTTTATACTTAACCCTCTTGCTTTCCAGAGACTCCAAAAATGCTGTGCTTTGATGCCAAAACAGATATGACTAAAGGCCTCCATATACACTGCTCAAAAAAATAAAGGAAACACTAAAATCCCACATCCTAGATATCTCGGAATGAAATATTTTAGTTGCAAATTTTTATTCATTGCATAGTGGAATGTGTTCAGAACCAAAACATAACAATTATCAATGTAAATCAAAATGAATATCCAATGGAGGTCTTGATTTGGAATGATGCTCAAAATCAAAGTGGAAAATCAAATTACAGTCCGATCCAACTTCAGTGGAAATGCCTCATGACAAGGAAAAGATGCTCAGTATTGTGTGTGGCCTCCACGTGCCTGTATGACCTCCCTATTGTACAACGCCTGGGCATACTCCTGATGAGGTGGCGGATGGTCTCCTGAGGGATCTCCTCCCAGACCTGGACTAAAGCATCTGCCAACTCCTGGACAGTCTGTGGTGCAACGTGACGTTGGTGGATGGAGCGATACATGATGTCCCAGATGTGCTCAATCGGGACTGGAAATCTCATCTCGGTACCTAATGGCAGTCAGGCTAACTCTGACGAGCACATGGAGGGCTGTGCGGCCCTCCAAAGAAATGCCACTCCACACCATTCTGGACCCACTGCCAAACCGGTCATGCTGAAGGATGTTGCAGGCAGCAGATCGCTCTCCACGGTATCTCCAGACTCTATCACGTCTGTCACATGTGCTCAGTGTGAACCTGCTTTCATCTGTGAACTGCACAGGGCATCAGTGGCGAATTGCAAATTTGCCAATCCTGGTGTTCTGTGGCAAATGCCAAGCGTCCTGCACGGTGTTGGGCTGTGAGCACAACCCCCATCTGTGGACATCGGGCACCCAGACCATCCTCATGGAGTCAGTTTCTAATTGTGTAGACACATGCACATTTGTGGCCTGCTGGAGGTCATTTTGCAGGGCTCTGGCAGTGCTCCTCCTGTTCCTCCTTGCACAAAGGCGAAGGTAGCGGACCTGCTGCTGGGCTGTTGCCCTCCTATGGCCCCCTCCACATCTCCTGGTGTACTAGCCTGTCTCCTGGTAGCACCTCCAGCCTCTGGACACTACGCTGACAGACACAGCAAACCTTCTTGCCACAGCTCGCATTGATTTGCCATCCTGGATGAGCTGCACTACCTGAGCCACTTGTGTGGGTTGTAGAGTCCGTCTCATGGTACCACGAGTGTGAAAGCACAACCAACATTCAAAAGTGACCAAAACATCAGCCAGAAAGCATTGGTACTGAGATGTGGTCTGTAGTGATGAGCAAATATACTCGTTACTCGAGATTTCCCGAGCACGCTCAGGTGTCCTCCGAGTATTTTTAGTGCTCAGAGATTTAGTTTTTTTCGCCGCAGCTGGATGATTTACAGCTACTAGCCTGCTTGATTACATGTGGGGATTCCCTAGCAACCAGGCAACCCCCACATGTACTTAGCCTGGCTAATAGCTGTAAATCATTCAGCTGAGGCGTTGAAAACTAAATCTCCGAGTACTAAAAAATACTCAGAGGACACCCGAGCGTGCTCGGGAAATCTCGAGTAACGAGTATATTCGTTCATCACTAGTGGTCTGTGGTCTCCACCTGCAGAACCACTCCTTTATTGAGGATGGCTTGATAATTGCCAATAATTTCCATCTGTTGTCTATTCCATTTGCACAACAGCATATGAAATTGATTGTCAATCAGTGTTTCTTCCTAAGTGGACAGTTTGATTTCACAGAAGCTTGATTTACTTGGAGTTATATTTTGTTGTTTCAGTGTTCCCTTTATTTTTTTTTGAGCAGTGCACATTAAATGAAAGTTAGCCCATTGCGAGACTTAACATCTTATGCATATGGGGTCTTAAGACTCTCATTTCGGAATAGAGAATGATTGGGCAGTTGCAAATTTTGTTTTCCCGAGAGATAAACTGCTCAGCCAAGCGCTTACATGTTTTCAACAAGGAGAGATGAGAAAGCCGCTGCCATACCCCAAAGTCAGCAGCTTTTTATCCTCTCCTTTTTGAAAACACGTCAGCTCGTATGTTCCTGTATGGTAGCAAACAGCCAGGGGATCACAAGCTAGCACTCTGCTGCCTTTAGTCATCAGGACAATTACGCAATTGATTGACATTTGATGGATGAGACCACAGCTGCTTTCGCTACCTAGCCGGTTATTCTGCGCTTCCCAGTGAACATATATTATATACACATTTGTTGATCCCAATGCATGGAATATATATTGTGACAGAGTCACTGGCACAGTGTCTGAGGGCAGATACGTGTCACTGTGCATAGTACAGTCAGTGATGTAGAACCAGATTGTTTTTGCCTTAAGCACACTAAGTTTTGAGAGGATTAATTTTAAAGTTACAATGGGCTGGTTTTATGTGAGCACCCATATGAGTGGGATTGTGCTCACTGTATTCCCTCTTGCAGAACTGACACCTGCATGTGTACTAGTACCTTCCCCTTTGCCTTCAAACATGCCACCATCACACCCATCCTCAAACAAACCTTGACCCAACTGCTGTGCTCAGCTATCGCCCCATATCACTGCTCCTGTTTGCTTCAAAACTCCTTGAGCAGCATGTCCATGCTCAACTTTCCTCCCACCTCTGATCTCTCTCCTTGACAACCTCCAATCTGGTTTCCGCCCCCACCACTCCACCGAATCTGCTCTGACCAAAATTACTAATGACTTACTCACAGTCAAAGCTTACAAACAGTTTTCCATCCTCCTCCTTCTCGACCTGTCCTCTGCATTTGACCACTGCCTACTGCTACAGATTCTTTCTTCCCTTGGCATCAAAGACCTTGCCCTGTCCTGGATCGCCTCTTACCTTTCTGACCGCACATTTAGCGTTTCCCACTCCCACACTACCTCCTCATCCCGCCCTCTCTCTGTTGGAACCCCTCAAGGCTCTGTCCTGGGGCCCCTACTTTTTTCCATCTATACTCTTAGCCTTGTTTAACTCATAAAATTCCATGGCTTCCAGTACCACTTGTATGCGGATGACACTCAGATCTACCTATCTGGCCCGGATGTAACCTCTCTGATGTCCAGAATCCTGGAGTGTCTATTAGCCATATCCTCCTTCACCTCTCGCTTCCTAAAACTCAATGTAGACAAAACCAAACTCATCATCTTTCCTCCTTCTCATGTATCATCCCTGCCCGATCTATCTATTATGGCAAACGGCATCACGCTCTCTCTTGGACTTGAAATCCGCTGCCTCGGAGTAACTCTCGACTGTGCCTTGTCCTTCAAACCGCACGTCCAAACTCTTGCCACCTCCTGTCGCCTCAAACTCAAAAATATTTCCAGAATCCGTTCCCTTCCTCAGCCCTCAATCTACTAAAACTCTTGCCCATGTCCTTATCATCTCCCGCCTCGATTACTGCAACACCCTCCTCTGTGGCCTCACCGCTAACTCTTTTGCACCACTCCAGTCTGTGATCAACTCTGCTGCCCGACTAATCCACCTCTCTCCGCGCTATTCCCCTGTTTCTCTCCTCTGCAAATCCCTCCACTGGCTCCCAATTCTCCCACGAATCCAGTTCAAACTACTAACACTGACCTACAAAGCCATCCACAACCTGTCCCCTCCCTATATCTCTGAACTAATCTCCCAATATCTCCCCTCACGTAATCTTCGATCCTCCCAAGACCTCCTACTCTCCTCCACACTTATTCGTTCCTCACCCAACTGCCTCCAAGATTTCTCCCGAATATCCCCCATCCTCCCACCACCCTCGGATCCTTCAGACGGAACCTGAAAACCCATCTCTTCAGGAAAGCCTACAGCCTGCAATAACCATTCTGCCTCACCACCACCCAAGCTGCCGCCTCATCACCACCAGAGCTGCTGCACCCCCGACCTTCTGTCTCTTCCCCATTATCCCATAGAATGTAAGTCGCAAGGACAGGGTCCTCTCCCCTCTGTACCAGTCTGTCACTGTAAATTTGTTTACTGTAAATGATATCTATAACTTTGTATGTAATCCCTTCTCATGCACTACACCATGGAATTAATGGCGCTGTATGAATAAATAATAATAATAATACTAGCAGGACCTGCGGTGATGTCACAATCATGTGATCATCACATGGTCCTGGTTAAATACCTGGACATGAGAGACAGTCGGGGTTGTGTCTTGGGAGAGCAAGAACTGTGTGGGTAAACTGCAGGTGAACCCTGCAGGCAATGGACTGTGTTTTCTTTGTTTTACTATTATGCCAGCAAGGCTCTGTTTATTTAGCTGAACCCTGCTTAAGTTTATGCTGTACACAATAAACTAGTAGGTGGACTGCAACCAGTATGGTTCCTATGTCTACCTGGTAAAGCATCTGAGTGTGTCAACCCCTCACACATGGTGGAGAATGCGGGTAGTGTTACAGGAACACGCATAGAGGCTGAGGACAACTGCATGTCCTGGGTGAAATCCGCCATCCAGAGCGAGATGTCTGGCAGCATGGAGGAGCTTGTGAAGCATCTTATCCAGGTACAGCAGCAGCAGCAGGAGGCACTAACACGGCAAATGGAGCTCCTGGCAGAGGCGGTTCATGTAAGGCCGGCAGTCTCCTCTTTGTCTCCAGGTGATGATGCACACATCCGGAAAACAGTAAAACGAGCCATACAGAAAATGACCCCAGAGGATGATGTCAAAATCTTTTTGACTGTGTTCAAGCTGGTAGCGGAACGTGAGAGGCTACCGCCAGAGCAGTGGGCAGATGTGCTGGCCCCCTATTTGGTGAACCCCAAAAGGCATATTATGACCTAGCCCTTCAGGATGTCAAAGAATATGGCAAATTAAAAAATGAAATTCAGGCACGCCTGGGAGTGACAATGTCTGTAAGGACTCAGCGAGTCCACCGCTGGGCATATGCTGGCGACAAACCCCCACTCTCCCACATGTTTGATCTGTTGCACTTGGGTCAAAAGTGGCTTCAGCTAGAGACTTCCACTCCAGCCCAAATGTTTGAGTGTGTGGTGATGGACAGGTTCATCCACTTCCTCCTCAGGCCAATACAGTCCTGGTTTGCCCAGGCGACCCCCAGAATGCAGACGACCTGGTCGGTCTGGTTGAGAGATACCAGGTTGTGGAGAAATTCATTGGGAAACCAGACCTCGCTACTTATCCATACTGGGATACTCAAAAGGGGCCGGGCTCACCATGGAGAGTGGGTAGAACCACAACTGGGGTGTGTCCCAACCCTGCTGAGGGGTAACCTAAGTATGTTATGAAGGATGTGGTCTGTTGGCGGTGTGGATAATCCTGGACACGTCACCGCCTCGTGTCATATGCCCCCTGAACCTATGGACTGTAGCTTAGGTAGGCGCTGCTCCTACTATCCCTACCCGGCCTGTAGTATGGACTGTCAACCCGGTGAGGGTCCCCAGTTGTGTACCATGTTAGTCAATGGGGTGATAGTTCTGGGAATGTTGGACTCTGGGAGTCTGGTGACCCTAATCAGCGCTGCAGTGCCCCCACCAGTTAATCCCTAACAAGTTTGTGGGCAGCCACTGCATACACGAAAAGGCCAAGAACTACCTTGTAGCCAGAGTAACCATTGGAACAGACTGCAGTAATCAGACCCATGAGGTTGGCATGGTAAAAGACTAGCTTCATCCGGTCATACTGTGGTGGGATTTTTCTCTGTTCTGGAACTTGTGGCAAAAAGGGGCTGGACAGAATGCCCGATCAAAAGCCAGGCCCCTTGGAATGCAACTCTGTCAAAATCAGAGGTGAAGGAGTTTCCCCTATGTGTCCTCCCTGGAGAGGAGGTCAAGAATGTAACAAAGGAGCCCATCTTCCCTAAGTTAGAGGTTCCCGACATTACATTGAAGGGGGCATTTGAGAATGTGACTGTATGCAATGGGGTTTCTCAAGAGGCGGGGTCTGACACCAGGTTCCCTCATTTTGCAGTACATGGTGAGTTATTGTATCGGGTGAAAAAACTGAGGGGAGGAGGGATAGTAGAGCAGTTGTTAGTTCCAGGACCGAACCGGCAGAGGGTTTTAGATGTGGCCCATTTGCATGTTTTGGGTGGACATCTGGGGTTGGAGAAAACTCAGGAGTGTTACAGAGGTTCTATTGGCCAGGGTGTTACCGAGAGATCCTGAATTATTGTAGGTCCTGCCCCACCTGTCAGATAACTACTCCTTCTTCTCACTTCCGAAGCCACTTTGTTTCCTTACCTGTGATAGAAATCCAATCGAGATAATTGTTATGGACCTGATAGATCCTCTCATTAAATCAGCAAGCAGCATCAGTGGTCATGGACTACGCGAACCGGTACCCGGAAGCAGTGCCACTGAGGAATGCGTCAGCTAAGAGTATCGCCCGGGAGCTTGTCCATATCTTTGCCAGGACCGGTTTGCCCAAGGAAATGTTGATGGACCATGGGACTCTGTTTATGAGCAAAGTGATGCTGGAGCAGTGTAGAGTACTCCAGATTGCCCAGCTGCGAACTTCCGTTTACCATCCGTAGACCGATGGGCTGGTGGAGTGCTTCAACAAGACCTTGAAGGCCATGCTCAAGAGAGTTGTTGAAAAGGATGGGCAAGACTGGGACTATCTGTTCCCGTTCCTGCTCTTTTCCATCAGAGAAGTCCCACAGGCCTTCACTGGCTTCTCACCATTCGAGCTCCTGTATGGCCGACATCCACGAGGGTTTCTGGACATTGCCAAGGAAACCTGGGAAGCCGAGGTTACGCCACACCGGAGTGTCATTGAGCATCTCCTCCAGGCAAAGGAGGTCCAAGTGAGGGTATACAACCGATCAGCGAGGCTAAAAGGTAATTCTAGCACAGGGACCAGGAACTACTACCAGTATGGTTCCTGTGTCTACCTGGGATAGCAGCTGAGTGTGTTAACCCCTCAAAATATATATATATACTTCGGTACGGTCACCGTTAAGCTCCGCAACAGCTCAAGAAAAACTATCTGCCACCACCAATCACTATATTTAATCTGAAAAGTAGGCAGTGTTTATGAAAATATACAAATATATTACAAACTGGACAAAACTATACAGTATGTACAATTTCATAAAAATAAAAAGAGATAACAAAAGAAATGTACTAAACCTGTGGTCGCAGATATGGCACAATCTTTTATGGAGGGATGCACTCCAATTTGGAAAGCTGTATCTCCCTGCACTGAGCAATGATTATAATTCAAAATCTGCTTTCATCACATAAATGTCATGCCCACATACCTCTCCTTGGTGACCTCAGAGGGGGTTGATCAGTGGGATGCAGCTAGGTCCCAAATAACCATGGGATTCCCAACCTTTAGGATATCTGCTCCCCCCCAGGAGGTTTTAGGGGGGAGATTTTCATACAATATCATTCCTTTATCATGAATACAAATTTCAATAAACTGACCATCACATCCAAACATAAACTAAGTGTGAACAGGTGCATGCTATGGCGCCACAGTGTTGCCTTTTTTTGTGTATTTGAGTTGGTGACTCTAGGTTAGCACCTGTTCACACTTAGTTTATGTTTGGATGTGATGGACAGGTTTTTGAAATTTGTATTCATTAGCCTTCTGACTGAGCACTCCACCTTTTAGCCACAGGTGTTTTTAATCACAGCAGGACCATTACCCCTCCACAGAGAGATATATTTCAGTTTAAGAGAGGACTCATATTAGGTTCCCATACAGATGAAGACTTTATTCTAAGAGAGGAATGGCATTGATAGGTCTTGGAAACAAGAAACGCATTAGTGTGGCTTCCAGGTACACATGAATTGGCCAATTTATGTGCTAAGCTTTTTCAATTTTTCATATTTCCAATGCAGTAATGCAATTCAATTTTCATATTTCATATTTGCATGTTATGGCGCCACAGAGTGCTGCCTTTTTTGTTTGAGTATTTAAGCACCGGATCACAACTTGGGGTGGAGATAAGGTGGACAACCTCCTACCCGCTCTATGGTTGTCCACAAAAACCCAGCCCTTAAGATGGCCAATTAACCCTTCTCAACACATAGTGTGCTGGAGGAAACGTCTGAGTTTCAAATCACTGAAGCTAATAGTCTCAGTGAAACTTATCTTCCCTCCAGCACTTGCCAGTGACTTTGTCACAGTACATATAAAATTTGCGATTCTTGACTGTTCTATATCATCATTATGTGGATAATATTTGAAAAAGGCCGAAAGGTTGTGTGTATAACACCTCTGCCTTTGTGTAATAAATTTCCTTCTTGAAACATGACCATTGTCAGAGTGCTGAAGATTTTTTACTATTGTTTTGATGCAATTTTCTTCTGGGCGCCTATTCCGGTAGCAGGGAGCTTAGCTACTCACCTGTTACAGATTTTAGACTTGGGGATCAGGATTTTTAAATGACAATTTTGCATGTCATATTTCATCTGATATCAGTGCTGCAAATGACAATGGAGAATTTAAAAAGCGGCCGTGGAAGGTGTTAAATGGTGGAGAGAAATGTAATGTAATAACTATGTAAATCTTCCCCTCCAGCTTTGTCTCAGGTGTATTTTATAGTTTCTACCTCTCTCCGCAGTGACTTTATGCAAATTCCATATTGAGAAAGTGCAGAAAAGATGGAGTAGAACGCTGCTATGTGTTCGCCATATGACTCCCAAATGAACCCTTAATATGTTGAATTGGCAGGTCTGAATGCAGACCTGTTCTATCTGGCATGTAATCTGGTCTCTGGAAGCTGCTATGACATGAAATGAGCTTTCTTTCGGGATTATTTCTAGGTTCCGCATCGGAACTCACCGTCTGAATAATAGAAAATGTATTTAGTGTACAGCTCTATAATCTCATTAGCTGCTATATTATCTTACCCTAAGTATTCTGTCTGCGATCCGACAGTGTTATGTTTCACAGTCTCTCCTTAATTGCGGACACAGGAGAAATCAAATCTTTGGATTCCATTCCATTATTGTCTCCTGCACGTTATCGGTGCTGATGCCGGACAATTATATAGAGTGGGACTCTAGACGGGCATGGAGATTGGCTTATTGTAAATGGTCTGCATGGGAATATACATAGCTTACATTACTCTAAAATTGCAATAGAAAGTCATTTCGGCAAAAATACACTTTGCTTCCTTATTCTTGGTTTCCCTATGCAGACATATCACTTTATATTTAGTTTACTTTATATATGTATAATTTTTATCTGCACAAACCCCAAGAAAAAAATAAAAAAATAAAAAACGAGCATATTCCCTACAGCAAGTAAATAGTCGTAGTACATAGGATACTTAGTGAACGTTATTTTGATTTAAAAAAAAAAGCATAAAAGCCATCTCAGTGCGTCCAGGTGTTTCCGTTAGGAAGGCCCTAACCTGTCTCTAGTGTTAAAACCTTACCATGTATCAATGTGAATAAGGGTAGAGCGGGACAGGGCCCAACTGAGACACCCATCTATGGGAGCCTGTACAGATGAAATACTTACCGTTGCTCAGAAAGGGAAGTTACACCGCCTATTTGTACAAAGTGCAATAAAATATAGCAAAACCAAAAAAACTGAGCCGGACTATAAGCAGGTATACAGGCAAAGTATAAGAGCATGTTCACACTATGGCCATTTCACAGACAAAATCTAAGTCTGTGACCTTTGGCTCCATGCAACCCTTGTCTCACAAACTTCTGGCCTGAAGGATTGCCGGTTGTATCACTTCCTGTAGCATAATAACTGTTTTTCAACAAACTGATTAGCTTTTACAACATAGAAGATGAGAATATCATCAAAAAATGACATAACGTAAACACATTTTCATTCTAAATATGTTTTAATACATTTCTAGTGTTGCTGCTAAAAAAAACGTAGTTGTCACAATGGCCAGTAAAGCCGATACAATAGTTTTTCTGTTTACCAGAGCTAAATTGTGAACTTTGTTGTGTAGAGTGGGGCAAGGTCAGCAGAGCTATTTCATTATCACTAGAGAGTAGTGGATTTATCAAGAGACTTAATGCGTTACTGGAGGCCTATAAAAGGCAGAAAAGCAATATTATATGCTATTGCCTTGGATGCATACACCTCCCTTGTTACTGCTAGCTCACTGTCACTTCCTGAAGACTGTAATAATATGTATAATGTAATTCCAAATGTCATAAACCAGACACACCATACTCTGCTATCTATAAAGACAATACAGTAAAGGTTCACTTACACAGCGAGCACCATTCCACTACGTTACAAGAGAATTGGCATTCATTTACAGCCCTCTTACATGGGATAACTTATGTGCTCATCTCTAATGCGGACGGAATTGTATAAATGATGATAGAATCAATTAGAGGTAAATAGAATTTATTTCAAATTTCATATAATTTAATATTAATTGGAAACGCAATTTTGATTTGCGTCTGCATGAACCAAGCATTATAGCGTCAAGCCGCCATTTAGCTTGATTCTTTCGATTTGCTTTGAATTTGTTCAATGCGAGTTGACTTGCCCGTATAAGATGTTTATCATGTTCTGCGGTCTCCCCAGAACCTGGGCCTAATAAACAGAGGAGTTAAAAAATAAAAATAAAAACATTATACTTTCCTCTCCCCTCACTTGTCTTGCATCTCCCCGCCCGGTCATCTGCCGTCTCACCAGCTCCCTCCATCTTCAGTCTTTTGCACCTTTTACGGTCCGAGAAGGAGTTTAAAAATATAATAATCATGTTGCTCCTCGCATGTCCTTGCGATGCAGCTCCCTGCCTAGTCCTCTACTGGCCCTGATCTTCTCTTCTGTCGTCATCTTCACTTCACTTCTGGCATTGATTAGTCCTCAAGTGACTTCATGACCTAGAGGTGCCAAAGAATTGAGTCGGAGGGAGCGGGCGAGCCAGTGGAGGACCAAGCGGGGAACTGCAGTGCCAGAACAGGTGAGAGGAAATGAGAGCATATTGTTTTCTTATTATTTAACCCCTGCATTTTTTGTGTCCTGGGTCAGGAGAGACCTCAGGACATAATAAAGTTTGTGTTGGCAATTCAATTTGCATTGAACAAATTCAATGCAATGCAAATTTGCCATCCAAATTTGATCAAATATGGTGAATTCAAATTTCAGCAGATTCACTGATCCTAATTTCTCCTAGGCCAGTGGCTGAACCCATCAATATCAATGAGTTCAGCCAAAGATCTGATGTGTACCTGGGCACCGGTTGACTGATGGTCAGGTGTCACGTCCCCCTGGAAGACCTGGTTTTTAGACAGTCACGTAGGGTAATGAATCGCAGGTCTTCTTTAGAGATGGTGTGATTTGTATCTCATATTAAATAGATTTAGTTTCCTCTGGTGCTGAAGAGGTTAACGACCCTTTCTACGCTGGTGAGAACCTTGCAGCACCATTACAGCTGCTGCTGATCTGGTCATTACATATGCCTATAAAAACTGGTCAGACTTTCTTGTCCCTGCTGGTGAAAGATTTGTCTTGTTGTTCTGCGTGCTAAAGCTAAGTGGCTGGAGTAGAGTTGTTGTAGTAGTGATCTGTGCATTGCTGTAGTATGATGTGTGTGTTTATCTCCTGGTGCCTGTTCCCATTTAGTTTATTTCTACATGTCCCTATCCACCTCCCTATTGTTGGTTAGTGCTTTTGTGTGAAAGAAATTTTCTGTTATCCTTGTTTTGTCTTTGTTTCTTGTTTACCTTACATTTGTGTCCTGTGCCTCATGGGTGGGGGAAGGGACAGATCTGTATTTGTCTATATCTGCCCCGTATTCACATGTAAAGCGCCATGGAATAAATGGCGCTATAAAAATGCATAATAATAATAATAAGAATAATCAGGGTTTAACAGGAGAATAATAAGGTCAGAGACTCAGGCCTCTCTACCTTCAAGAGTACCCCCAGGACAGGACAGGAATAGTTAGGGTCCCAATTCCAGAGATAGTTTGAGGTCCCCCATCCATACCAAAGACATCAGGATAGATATTGATGAGACATGTCTGATTTTGGACAACTGATCACATTCCTCTCCCTGATATTAGCCGCCCGCTGACGTGTGACTCAGTGCCTTTCTCATAGAAAACACAGTAACGCTCAGCCCTGCCTGTGTAGGAAGATGGATCAGGCTAGTGGTCTCTCTCGCGTGTCCGGGCCAGAACTGTCAGGGCTGTCACCATTGTTGCTGGGAAAAGCACTTTCTGCCCGGAGCAGACTTTTGCACCTGACTGATATAAAAGAGGGTCTGATATAAAAGAGACTGAGAGCGGGAGAACGAGGCTTTTGGCGGGTACCCAGTGTGTGCGACAGGAGAAGGTTGATTCCCTCTCCGCTGACCGACGCCAACCTACAGGCCCCCGTTGCATCCTTCCATCCCCTGCGCATACAGACTGTGCACCTCCAGAGACTATATCTCCGTTACCCTCTGACCTCAACAGTACTAACCGTTCTGTACCGCTGACAACTGCCGACACTCTTTGCAGTACTGATCCTATAGTGCACGCAGTTTGTAGTAGTGAGAGTGTGGCCTCCACTCCAGGATTCTGTACACCATTTGCGGTGCTTCAGACCTCCCCTCAGTCAGCACCTCATTCCAAGACCACGAGACCACGTGTAGGAAGATCATGATACTTTTTCGCCGTTCAGAGACAGTTCTTCACTTTTCTCCAGGACCGGCTCAGAGACTTCTCGTGCCACCTATGGCGCCATCATGGGATTTTCCAGCCTCCACCATTCAGGAGCCAGAGACTGATAAGTTATCCTGTTATTTGACCCTCTGTTATTACTCTATTACCGTTTACACTTTGTGTTCCTATTTACCTTCACCCCTTACTTCCTGCGTGGAGTATCTACTGCTGTGATAACTTTATATAATAATAATAATCTTTATTTATATAGCGCCAACATATTCCGCAGCGCTTTACAGTTTAACTGTTTCAAACACAACAGTCATAAGTAACAATGTTAACAATACAATAATTAAGGCAAAATAAGACGACCCTGCTCGTGAGAGCTTACAATTTACAATGAGGTGGGGGAAATACAAAGTACCGGTGTGTATCTATAATTTGATGTATTTACAATGATGGTCCAGCCATCTTCAGAGGGTGGGGGATAGATGGAGATAGTGAATGGGCTACACACACACAAACATAAAATGACTTTGATTAGGGAACGTGATAGGCCGCTCTGAACAAGTGTGTTTTGAGCGAGCGCCTAAAACTATGCAAATTGTGGATGGCCCTAATATTTTGGGGTAGAGCATTCCAGAGGAATGGTGCAGCACGGGAGAAGTCTTGGAGTCGGGAGTGGGAGGTACGGATGGATTAGTGCAGAGGTTAGTCAAAAGTCGTTTGCAGAGCGTAGCAGTCGGTTTGGCCGATAGACCAAAATGAGGGAGGAGATGTAAGGGGGTGCCGCACTGTGGAGAGCTTTGTGGGTGAGAACAAGTACTTTGAATTGTATCCTGTAATGAATGGACAGCCAGTGTAATGACTGGCGAAGAGCTGATGTGCCGGAGTGCCGCTTGGCTAGATGGGCAACCCTGGCTGCTGCTAAAAGACCCGTTAACTCCTGCTCTGCCTCCTGCTCGTCACTGCATCCCACGTACCTGCTAGAACCTTACACTAGCACCAGAGGTGTAGCAAGGGTTTTGGTTCAGGGGGGCGAAGCTTATGAGTGAGCCCCTAACGAGGTAAACTTGATTACAACTCGGTGACGTGCCCCAATACTGGAGGAGAACCTCAGCAGATGACCGTGCTGTTACTGAAGATAATCTCCATGTAAAATATGGTCAGTGGTAAATACCAGCCCTACAGAACATATAACAGATCGAAGTACAGTTACAGATAATGTCTTACCGCTGACGTCTTTTCTCATGGAATCGTTGATTTTTCTCGTCTTTTCCATCTGGCCCAGACCGACATGACAACTTCTTCCAGCTACAACTCGTCTGCAGAGAATAAAACAAAAACACATTTCACTTCTCATATTCCAGCCCCATCACCATCTATTCCCAACCTGCACAAACTCCTCATCCTGCTGATACCCCAATAGTGAGCCGCTGCTGTCGTATGTGTCCTTATTACTGCCCCTGATACCCCAATACTGAGCCACTTCTGCCATATGTGTCCCTATTACTCCACCTGATACCCCAATACTGAGCAGCTGCTGCCTTATGTGTCCCTATTACTGCACCTGATACCCCAATACTGAGCCGCTGCTGCCATATGTGTCCCTATTACTGCACCTGATACCCCAATACTGAGCCGCTGCTGCCTTATGTATCCCTATTACTGCACCTGATACCCCAATACTGAGCGGCTGCTGCCGTATGTGTCCCTATTACTGCCCCTGATACCCCAATACTGAGCCGCTGCTGCCGTATGTGTCCCTATTACTGCACCTGATACCCCAATACTGAGCCGCTGCTGCCGTATGTGTCCCTATTAGTGCACCTGATACCCCAATACTGAGCTGCTGATGCCGTATGTGTCCCTATTACTGCACCTGATATCCCAATACTGAGCCGCTGCTGCCGTATGTGTCCCTATTAGTGCACCTGATACCCCAATACTGAGCCGCTGCTGCCGTATGTGTCCCTATTAGTGCACCTGATACCCCAATACTGAGCTGCTGATGCCGTATGTGTCCCTATTACTGACCCTGATACCCCAATACTGAGCCGCTGCTGCCATATGTGTCCCTATTACTGCACCTGATACCCCAATACTGAGCCACTGCTGCCATATGTGTCCCTATTACTGCCCCTGATACCCCAATACTGAGCCGCTGCTGCCATATGTGTCCCGATTACTGACCCTGATACCCCAATACTGAGCCACTGCTGCCATATGTGTCCCTATTACTGCCCCTGATACCCCAATACTGAGCCGCTGCTGCCGTATGTGTCCCTATTACTGACCCTGATACCCCAATACTGAGCCACTGCTGCCATATGTGTCCCTATTACTGCACCTGATACCCCAATACTGAGCCACTGCTGCCATATGTGTCCCTATTACTGCATCTGATACCCCAATACTGAGCGTCTGCTGCCGTATGTGTCCCTATTACTGCCCCTGATACACCAATACTGAGCCGCTGCTGACATATGTGTCCCTATTACTGCACCTGATACCCCAATACTGAGCAGCTGGTGCCGTATGTGTCACTATTACTGCCCCTGATACCCCAATACTGAGCCGCTGCTGACATATGTGTCCCTATTACTGCACCTGATACCCCAATACTTAGCAGCTGGTGCCGTATGTGTCACTATTACTGACCCTGATACCCCAATACTGAGTGTCTGCTGCTGTATGTGTCCCTATTACTGCCCCTGATACCCCAATACTGAGCAGCTGGTGCCATGTGTGTCACTATTACTGACCCTGATACCCCAATACTGAGTGTCTGCTGCTGTATGTGTCCCTATTACTGACCCTGATACCCCAATAGTGAGCCGCTGCTGCCGTATGTGTCCCTATTACTGCCCCTGCTGTGTGGTTCTCTGTGCCCTCTAAATTCTAAAGCAACTCTCTACAATATAGTAATGCCAGGTGCAAGTGCCCTAGAAAACAGTGCCCATATTTTGCCCCCTAGAAAGTAATATTGCCCTGTGTGACCCTTTGATAGTCACAGTAACCTGAGTTCCCTTATAACAATAAGTGCCCACTTTACATTTAATAAAGTCCCGAGTCTCCGCCCTGTACAGCTCCCCTATACACAGCATGATGCTCTTATACACAGTATAATGCACCCACACAGTATACTGACTCCTTAGTAGCCCCCAAACTGTTTGATGGCTCCAACAATGTATAATGACCCCCACACTGTAATCTCCATACTGTATGATGGCTCCCTAGATAGCCTCCATATACAGTAGCATAATGCACCAAATAGTCCACAATATAGTATAATGCACTCCCCATAAGCAGACTCTATAGCATAAGGCAGCCCCCATAGGCAGACACTGTAATAAGGCAGCACCCCATATAGGCAGTACCCCCCATAGGCAGACCTTGTAATAAGGCAGCCCCAATAGTCAGACCCTGTAATAAGGCAGCACACCATATAGGCAGTACCCCCCATAGGCAGACCCTGTAATAAGGCGGCAGACCCTGTAATAAGGCAGCACCCCCATAGTCAGACCCTGTAATAAGGCAGCCCCCATAGTCAGACTCTGTAATAAGGCAGCACCCCCATAGTCAGACCCTGTAATAAGGCAGCCCCCATAGTCAGACTCTGTAATAAGGCAGCACCCCCATAGTCAGACCCTGTAATAAGGCAGTACCCCCATAGTCAGACCCTGTAATAAGGCAGCACCCCCATAGTCAGACCCTGTAATAAGGCAGCCCCCATAGTCAGACTCTAATAAGGCAGCACCCCCATAGTCAGACCCTGTAATAAGGCAGCCCCCATAGGCAGACCCTGTAATAAGGCAGCACCCCTATAGGCAGACCCTGTAATAAGGCAGCACCCCTATAGGCAGCCCCTGTAATAAGGCAGCACCCGCATAGTCAGACCCTGTAATAAGGCAGCACCCCATAGTCAGATCCTGTAATAAGGCAGCACCCTTATAGTCAGACCCTGTAATAAGGCAGCACCCTTATAGGCAGCCCCTGTAATAAGGCAGCACCCCATAGTCAGATCCTGTAATAAGGCAGCCCCCCTATAGTCAGACCCTGTAATGAGGCAGCATTCCTATAGGCAGCCCCTGTAATAAGGCAGCACCCCATAGTCAGATCCTGTAATAAGGCAGCACCCCTATAGTCAGACCCTGTAATAAGGCAGCACCCCTATAGTCAGACCCTGTAATAAGGCAGCACCCCTATAGGCAGCCCCTGTAATAAGGCAGCACCCCATAGTCAGATCCTGTAATAAGGCAGCACCCCTATAGTCAGACCCTGTAATGAGGCAGCATTCCTATAGTCAGACCCTGTAATAAGGCAGCACCCCTATAGTCAGACCCTCTAATGAGGAAGCCCCCATAGTCAGACCCTGTAATAAGGCAGAACCCCCATAGTCAGACCCTGTAATAAGGCAGCACCCCCATAGTCAGACCCTGTAATAAGGCAGCACCCCATAGTCAGATCCTGTAATAAGGCAGCACCAGCACCCCTATAGTCAGATCCTGTAATAAGGCAGCACCCCCATAGTCAGACCCTGTAATGAGGCAGCACCCCCATAGTCAGACCCTGTAATAAGGCAGCACCCCCATAGTCAGATCCTGTAATAAGGCAGCACCCCTATAGGCAGACCCTGTAATAATTATTTAACAACAGTGTCCCACAATCAATACTAATTTTGGCACTTCAAAACATTTAAACAACACATGGGAAACTCAGCCCGAATTAACCACCGAGCCCAAAGAAGAGAACCAAATGATGCTAAAAAATATCTTATTTTATTGACAATGATTAAAAGATAGAAGGCATGATACATAAAATACAAAAAAAACACCCAAGGGAGACCAGAACAACACCCAAAATCACATTGCATAAATATGTGCCTGAAATCACAGCAAAAAAAAAGGAAAATTATCAAAGCATAATGCTTACTAGGATAAACTTATACTACTACATACAAGGCTATTACCAAATATGCCAGGTATGTGAGATGAATATTAAATACTAGATTGTGGCCCGATTCGAACGCATCGGGTATTCTAGAATATGCATGTCCCCGTAGTATATGGACAATGATGATTCCAGAATTCGCGGCAGACTGTGCCCGTCGCTGATTGGTCGAGGCAACCTTTATGACATCATCGTCGCCATGGCAACCATTATGACATCTACGTCGATACGGTGCCCGTCGCTGATTGGTCGAGGCGAATTCGCGGCAGACTGTGCCCGTCGCTGATTGGTCGAGGCAACCTTTATGACATCATCGTCGCCATGGCAACCATTATGACATCTACGTCGATACGGTGCCCGTCGCTGATTGGTCGAGGCGAATTCGCGGCAGACTGTGCCCGTCGCTGATTGGTCGAGGCAACCTTTATGACATCATCGTCGCCATGGCAACCATTATGACATCTACGTCGATACGGTGCCCGTCGCTGATTGGTCGAGGCGAATTCGCGGCAGACTGTGCCCGTCGCTGATTGGTCGAGGCAACCTTTATGACATCATCGTCGCCATGCCTCGACCTGGCGGCCTCGACCAATCAGAGACGTGGGATTTCCAGGACAGACAGACAGACGGAAAAACCCTTAGACAATTATATATATAGATTCAATAGTGCCCCGATATAGGCAGACTCTATAATAAGGCAGTACCCCCATAGGCAGACCCTGTAATAAGGCAGCACCCCCACAGTCAGACCCTGTAATAAGGCAGCCCCCCATAGGCTGACCCTGTAATAAGGCAGCCCCCCCCCCATAGGCAGACCCTGTAATAAGGCAGCACCCATTAAAAAAAAAATACTCACCTCTCTTCTTCTCGGTTCCTGCGCTGCTCCCGCTGATCTCCTGACAGCAGGCGCTGGGCAGTGGCGTCATCGCGCACGCTGTCAGTGTCGGGGGGGATGATGGGAGAAGGAATGCAGCGCTCCTTCTCCCATCAATGCGATCAGCTGTATTGGCTAAATGCCGGTACAGCTGATCTTCCTATGATGGTGGGGGCCCACTGCTGGCACCGGGATCCCCCACCTGCTCAGAGGCCCCATAGCGGCGGGCGGCAGAGCAGGGAGATCGATTATCCCTGCTCTTCCGCAGAACGTAACTGTATTGTAGCTCCAGGTGGGCCCCTTCAGAGCACCGGGCCCGGGGCCCCCGCACCCTCTGCCCCCCAGTAGCTACGCTACGGATAGCACTCCTGTGTATGAGAGTGTCATCTGAGATGGCTGTGGGCCAAACGATCAGCCAAAGCATCTGCTCCACTACTTACTGTATACACTTCTGCATTGCATGTTATTTAGAATGTTCTTATTAGATTTCTAAACTTTTTTTATTTCTTCTGCGCAAACTTAAATGTAGTAAATTGTTCAGATATCTTGAGTGGGCGATGAACTGTTTCATTCCTACTTTACAGATGATGAAACCTTTGTTTGATGTGGAGGTTGAGACATTTCTTATCTGATTGGGAATTTCTGAAATAAACTGTTACAGCTCTAAATCATTTATCTCATGGAAAAAACTCCCAACAGACCTCCGCCTGGCAGGAAGTTCACAGCGGATCCTGGGTAAAGATACGTTTTTTTTTTTATTGAAGCCTGAATATATAACTAGTACAGAAATTCATATTATAAAGGGACGATAATGATGTGACAAGTAGCGTAAATATGAACCGTCACCATCAAGGCTACTGGCAGCCAATCCGATTCTGGCAGAATCAAAAATTAAAGCAAATCTTCTTGACAAGGGAGTAAAGTTTATCTCCAGAGAGTTAAGCAAAAAACGGTATGTCAGTGGTAATACTAGTTCTACTCCCTCAGGAAACTTCCCAGCATTATTGTTTTTTTATAACTTCTGTTTAAAAAAAACACACAAAAAAAACCTGAGTTGTTTCACAGGCTATAATGCATGGTGAAGGCTCTGGCTTCTTTGATATGTCTAGAATTTATTTATTTATGATCCTTCTGATATGTTCCTGTCCCCACTGGGGATCAGTCTGATTTCTCTGTCTCTTTCATATATATATATATATATATATATATACACAAAAAAAACAAAGAACCACTGTGTTGCCTATGTATATATACGATATATACAGTACAGACCAAAAGTTTGGACACACCTTCTCATTTAAAGATTTTTCTGTATTTTCATGACTATGAAAATTGTACATTCACACTGAAGGCATCAAAACTATAAATTAACACATGTGGAATTATATACTTAACAAAAAAAGTGTGAAACAACTGAAAATATGTCTTATATTCTAGGTTCTTCAAAGTAGCCACCTTTTGCTTTGATGACTGCTTTGCACACACTTCAGTGGGTCATGGCACCCGCAAACCATAACTGTGAAATCTGCTCTATAATATGGCGCTCCTTCCCTTCTGGGCTTTGCCCTGTGCCTGAAAAGTAGTTCCCAATTACATGTAAGGTATTGGTGCCCTCAGGAGAAACTGCACAAAAAACTGTGAGATCGATTTTTTTCTTACTTGCTTTTATAAAAAAATAAAAAAAGGGCTAAAAGAACATTTTAGTGGTAAAAATATACCGTAGTTATTTTTCCTCGACCTCTAATGGTATAAAATTCTGTGAGGCACATGTGGTGGCAACATGCTCACTGCACCCCTAGATTAATTCATTGGAGGGTATAGCTTGTAAAATGGTGTCACTTATGGGGGGGTTATAATATTCTGGCACCTCAGGGGCTCTGCCAATGTGACACAGCACCCTCAAACCATTCCAGCAACAACTGAACTTCAATATGGCGCCTCTTCCCTTAAGACCTTTGCACTGTGCCTCCAAAGTAGTTTCTGACCACAAATGGGGTATTGGTGTCCTCGGGAGAAATTGCATAACAAATTGTATGGTCCAGTTTCTCTTTTTATCCCTTTTGAAAATTAAAAGCTTGGGGCCAAAACAACATTTTTGTAGAAAAATAGTAACTTTCCAATGACTCAGCCTAATGTTATACAATTCTGTGAATCGCCTGAGGCTTAATAATGCTAACTTCACCCCTGGGTGAATTCCTCAAGAGGTGTAGTTTCCAAAATGGAGAAAATTGTGGGGGTTTCTGCTATTCTTTTCCAGTATTAAATTTGCACTTCTTCCCTTCTAATCCATTGCTGTGCGCCCAAACAGTTTTCTACCACATATGGGGTATTGGATTGTCCATTGTCTCCTGTTACCCTCACGACAATGCTAAATTTGGGGCTAAAGGAACATTATTGTTGGAAAAAGTAAAATTTATATTTTTGTTTTCCACATTGCTTTATTTAAGATGACACACTTCTTGAATGTAGTTTTTAAAATGGTGTAACTTTTTGGCTATCTTCTGTCATATAGGCTTCTCAAAGTCAGTTCAAATATGATGTGGTCCCTCCAAAATTTGGTTTTGCAAATTTTGGTAGAAAAATGAGAAAATGCTGATAATCCTTAAACCTTTCTAACTTCCTAAAAAAAAATAATTATGTTTTAAAAATAACGCTAATGTAAAGACGTGGTAAATGTTATTTATAAACTATTTTGTGTGATATAACGATCTGGTTTAAAGGCATAAAAGTTAAAAGTTTGAAGATTGCAAAAATGTCAATATTTTCACAAATAAACGCAAAAAAGACCAACCCAAATATACCATTAACATAAAGCATAATGTGTCACGAAAAAAACAATCTCAGAATTACTGGGATACATTGAAGTTGTTATGCTAGAGTTGCTATTCACTTGGGATAATAGGTAAATCTAAATACTTCAAATACAAAATACTGCTGGTTCCTGTACAGACTAGAGATCCTGACCCTGCAGTCCCTAGTGGTTCCTGCGTGAGCTGAGATCGCCCTAACCACAGACTAGAAGATCTCAACTTGGACCTATGCTGTCTAAAAGGTCATCAAGTACATCACCCTCCTCCTAAAGAATCGGAGGGCAGAGCAGAGTGTGAATTACCTACAAAAGGAAAAGTGTGCTGAAAAAAGGAAAAGATGCCAGAGTGAGTAAAATAAACCATTAAATGCAAAATAAAGTATAACGTATGTACAGTTAGAAAATATTCCACCTACTTCCTAAAAAGAAACAAAAGGTTGGTGCAGAATAAAGAACAGAAAAAGCAAGAAGTAAAACTCTAGCTGGAATTTCACTGACTGGCTTTAAGCTAAAGCAGAATGGCTGAACATCGACAAGAAACTATCACCAGCAGGAAATGACAGAATATAAAGCTGCACCCAAAAGGTGATTGGGCAGGCACATTAAAACATCTGTGTTGTGCTAAACAAACTGCACTCGAAGAAAAGGTCTCTCTGTTGTCAGAGGTCACCAGTGTGTGGACAACTGTACCTAAAAAATTGTAAAGACTTTGAGTATCCCACCACATTCAGTACAAAATATCATCAAAAGATTTAGAGTCTGTAAAACACTGTGAAATTAATGGCGCTATATCAGTTAGTAAAATAATTGATTAAGACTCTAGGGAAATCCATGTGCACCAGGCAAAAGGCTGATGGTCAACATTGGATTTTTTTCCAGCTCCGTCCAGGCTTTTAGCTGTCTTAGGCTAGCTTCACACTCGCATTCGGCATGGCTGCGGATAGCAGCCTGCTTCTTCCGTGAAGCCCCACCCACTGCCGCGCCTCTTTCTTCAGCTCCGCCTACGTCTGCATGCGTGCTGCGTACCCTATCTTTAACATGCGTTAAACGCAACATGTTAGGATTTTGTTGCGGTCGGCGCAGCTTCAAAACGACGCATGCGGAGGCATCCGCATACATCCGCATGGCCTGCGTACCCAATGTTAAACATAGGGTACACAGAACGCATGCAGATATAGCCAGAGCTGAAGGAAGAGGTGCGGCAGCGGGTGGAGCTTCTCGGAGAAAGAAGGCTGCCGTCCGCAGCCCTGCCGAACGCTAGTGTGAAGCTAGCCTTAGTAAAACATAATCTGTTCTTCTTTCCAGAAACAGCACCACCATTGCCCATAGGCCACATGTGGTACTGCAGGTCTACTCAATTCAGCTGCAGTGGACAAGAAGTTCTGGAGAGAAAAAAACAGATTCATTGGAATTTTGCAACTCGGACAGGAGTGACTTTACCTTTATCTTTACAAATCTCAACTTTGAAGGTTGTTTTCTACATGTAATGAGATATTACATTGTAACATATTGCATTAATTAGTGAATTAACCATATTCGTAATAAACTTGTGTAGAAAAATAAAAAAAAAACCACTTTTTTTGGCTCTTCAAGGTCTCCTGTTCTCCACATTTTCCAGCTTCCAAATAATGCATCAATTACTTTGTACAGCAGCCAGAAATGTCCGGCTACTAAAGGCAGGAAATTCTCAGCATTCTGAGGTAACATTCACGTTTTTGTCTTAAAAACTTCTGCACTTCCAAAAACATCTTTGCACAGAATCAGTCATTATCGGGAAAATAACATTTTAGCCATTGTAAACACGCACTTAATGCTTCATTCCTCATTATGTAAAATCCAACAGGAAGGGGTAAAAAAAAGGACCGTCTGTGGTTCTGACCTCTACTCGTGTCACCTGTGCTCTAAAACACAAGTGTAAATGTGCTGCCAACCACAGGACATCATGTACCGGTATGTATATTCTCAAAAGTCCATGACCTGCTACAGTGGTCCCAAACGTTAGCTCAAAATTCAGGCTTTTGTACTGGTGCACAGTGAATGAGGCAGGGCTGCAATACCTGATACATCCTACGGACAAGAGTGGCACTGTTATCATGTAGACTCTTCCTTAATCGTGGACAACCACCTTAACCTGTTGATACCGTGCCTAGTAAATTTCCATATGTAAAGAAAGGAATGATGGATGCTCCGCACTCATGGTAGGTGGAAAGGCAAGTCCAGGTACACAATTTTTGTATTTTGTCGACACATTTCAAAGTTTACATACTTATTCATACTTTTCTCCTGAAGAAGTATGCAAACTTCCAGCAGGACAATGACCCAAAAATACTTCAAGAAGCCCCCAGAAATGGATGGAAACAAAGTGCTGGAGAGTTCTGAAGTGGCTAGCAATGACTCCAGATCTAAATAACATTGAACACCTGTGGAGAGATCTTAAAACTGCTGTTGGGAGAAGGCGTCTTCAGATATGAGAGACCTAGAGCAGTTTGTAGAAGAAGAGAGGTCCAAAATTCCATTTAAGAGTTGTAAGATGCTTGCTAATGGTCAGGGCCGCCATCACGGCATTACTGCCCTGACTGGCGTATGGAGCCCGGTCAGCAGAGGGGGCCCGCATCAGGCCCCGTCTCTTCTGCTGAATGGGCCCTAGCGGCAGGATTTACTGAATGACACGCAGGGTTCAGTTACACCCTATTGCCGTGTGAGCCCGGGCCCGCATAGCAATAGTTAAAGCCGCCAAAAGGAGGCTGGCAGCTGTCATCAGCGAGCACGTCGGCAGCGTCTGACATCATTGTCATTAGCCGGCAAGTGCGCGATTTCAGCCTGGAGGGAAAATCGCTTGCCGCAGGACTGCGGCAAGACTGGAGACACAGGGGGCAAGAATGAAGACACAGGGCAGAATGGAGATACAGCGCCAGAATGGAGATACAGGGGCAGAATGGAGATACAGGGGCAGAATGGAGACACAGGGACAGAATGGAGACACAGGGGGCAAGAATGAAGACACAGGGCAGAATGGAGACATGGGGCACGATTGGAGATACAGGGGCAGAATGGAGACAAGGCAAGAATGGAGACACAGGGGCAGAATGGAGATACAGGAGCAGAATGGAGACATGGGGCAAGAATAGAGGCACAGGGGGAAAGAATAAAGACACGGGGCAGAATGGAGACACGGGGCAAGAATGGAGATACAGGGACAGAAAGGAGATACAGGGCCAAAATGGAGACACAGGACAAGAATGGAGACACAGGAGCAGAATGGAGATACAGGGCCAGAATGGAGACATGGGGCAAGAATGGAAGCACAGGGGGCAAGAATAAAGACACGGAGCAGAATGGAGACACGGGGCAAGAATGGAGATTCAGGGACAGAAAGGAGATACAGGGTCAGAATGGAGACACGGGGCAAGAATGGAGACACAGGGGGCAAAATGGAGATATGGGGCAAGAATGGAGACACAGGGGAAGAATGGAGGCACGGGGCAAGAATTGAGACACAGGGGGCAAGAATGAAGACACGGGCAGAATGGAGACACGGGGCACGATTGGAGATACAGGGGCAGAATGGAGACACAGGGCAAGAATGGAGACACAGGGGCAGAATGGAGATACAGGGGCAGAATAGAGACACAGGGGCAGAATGGAGACACAGGGGCAGAATGGAGACACAGGGGGCAAGAATGAAGACACGGGGCAGAATGGAGACATGGGGTACGATTGGAGATACAGGGGCAGAATGGAGACAAGGCAAGAATGGAGACACAGGGGCACAATGGAGATACAGGGGCAGAATGGAGACACAGGGCACAATTGGAGATACAGGGGCAGAATGGAGACACGGGGCAAGAATGGAGAAATGGGCAGAATGGAGACACAGGGGCAGAATGGAGACACGGGGCAAGAATGGAGACACAGGGGGCAACAATGGAGACACGGGGCAGAATGGAGACATGGGGCAGAATGGAGACATGGGGCAAGAATGGAGACAAGGAGCAAGAATGGAGATACAGGGGCAGAATGGAGACATGGGGCAAGAATGGAGATACAGGGGCAGAATGGAGACACGGGGCAAGAATGGAGATACAGGGGTAGAATGGAGGTACAGGGCAGAATGGAGATACAGGGCAAGAATGGAGACACGGGGAAGAATGGAGACACGGGGCAAGAATGGAGATACAGAGGGCAGAATGGAGATACAGGGCAGAATGGAGGCATGGGGCAAGAATGGAGATACAGGGGCAGAATGGAGACAGGGGGCAAGAATGTAGACACAGGGGGCAGAATGGAGACATGGGGCAAGAATGGAGACACGTGGCAGAATGGAGACATGGGGCAAGAACGGAGATACAGGGGCAGAATGGAGACAAGGGGCAGAATGGAGACCCTGGGGCAGAATGGAGACAAGGGGCAAGAATGGAGACACGGGGCAAGAATGGAGACACGGGACAGGATTGGAAACACGGGGCAGGATTGGAGACACGGCGCAGAATGTAGACAATGGGCAGGATTGGAGACACGGGGAAGGAATGGAGACACGGGGCAGGATTGGAGACATGGTGACAGGATGAAAGATATGGTGGCAGGATGAAAAATATGGGGGCAGGATTGGAGACACTGGGGGCATGATTGGGGACATGGTGCGGGATGGAGACAGATCGTGCGGGATGGAGACAGATCGGGCAGGATGGAGACAGATGGGGCAGGATCAAGGGGCAGGATAATAGGACAGTTGTGGCAGGATCATAGGACACATGGGGCATGATGGGGACATCACATGGGGGCAGAATGGATACTCATGAGGGCAGGATGGGAGAACATATGGCTGGAGCCAGGAATGAAACACATGAGGGCCAGGATGGGGGATATTATTACCATAGGGGCTAATTAAGGGATATTATTACTGCAGTGTATTTATTTTATTTTTTGAGTATACTGTTTTAACACTAGAAGTCCCAGAAATTTCAAGCTCCAAAGGTTCCAAAGGTAGAAATGTTAAATGACCCCTCTCTGGGACTTCTAATGTTAAATGGGGAGGCGGTCCTGTTACTGTGTAAAGTGATACTATGTTGCCTTTTTTCATCATTTGGCGTAGTGTAGAAGTTGGGAAAAAAATAAGTAATGTGTTCTGCAAGCGGTGCTCTAGCTAACTGTGTTATTTCATGCAGAGATGAGCCCTGGCTGGAAGAAGTGACGTTGATCTGTGCTGGATGAAGATGAAAGACTTCACCTAGAGGCGTCACTGGTGAGCCAGTATGTTACCTATACACTGATACTATACACTGTATAGTATATACAGCAGTCGTGTGTACAATGTCAACAGTGATCACTGTATTACTTTTACACAGACACTGCATACAGATCTCCTGTGTATAATGGCACATATGGTGATATTAGTATTGTGGTTTTTTTATTACTGATCAGTATTCTAGTATTCAGTCACAAAGTGGTGGTAATATGTAGTCCGGCCATTGTGTGGTAGTATTTGTTCCTTGTATGTGGTGTTATTGGTCACCATGTGGTGGTAATATGTGGTCTGGTCATGGTGCGGTGGTATTTGTTCCCTGTATGTGGTATTATTGGTCACATGTGGTGGTAATATATGGTCTGGACATGGTGGGGTGGTATTTGTTCTTTGTATGTGGTATTAGAGGTCACTACATGGTGGTAATATGTAGTCTGGTCATGGTACGGTGGTATTTGTAACTTGTGTGTGATATTATTGGCCATTTTACATTCTAAAATTACACCTAAATTCTATTGCATATTTTGCCAACTGATTAATAGGTTAGAGTAGAGTAGGGTCTGGCCAAAAGAGTCTACCTTGTCATGGTGGAAGCTTAAAAAATCTTTTGGCTAAAACAAAAGCTGCTGGCTATATTTGTGATCTGGTGATGGGGACTGTTAATGTGTGATTGGTGAGAAGTGGAGTTTTTCCAAGAGAGAGTGGTGGGGTTGTGTACAGTTCGAGGGGTGGAGGTGGGGCTGGTGTTGTGAATTCTGTTATCGAACTCCCTCCTGTGGTCATGAATGGTACTTCGGCGAGTTCTGTCCATGGACTCCCTCTGGTGGCTGTGAGTGGAGCTGCTGTTTCTTAGGTTCCTTCCACAGGTGACGTAGTTTATTCTTTGGCTGGCTGCTCTATTTAACTCCACTCAGATCGTTACTCCATGCCAGCTGTCAATGTTCTTGTACTGGTTCAGTTCGCTCTTGGATCTTTCTGGTGACCTGTCTACTCCAGCAGAAGCTAAGTCCCTGCTAGTTAATTATTTGTTCATTGTTTCCTTATCCAGCTTGCTCTCATGATTTTGCCTTGCTAGCTGGAAGCTCTGGGATGCAGAGTGGCACCTCCGCACCGTGAGTCGGTGCGGAGGTCTTTTTGCACACTCTGCGTGGTCTTTTTGTAGTTTTTTGTGCTGACCGCAAAGATACCTTTCCTATCCTCAGTCTGTTTAGTAAGTCTGGCCTCCCTTTGCTGAAACCTGTTTCATTTCTGTGTTTGTGACTTTCATCTTAACTCACAGTCAATATATGTGGGGGGCTGCCTTTTCCTTTGGGGAATTTCTCTGAGGCAAGGTATTATTTTCTATCTTTAGGGCTAGTTAGCTCTTAGGCTGTGAAAAGGCGTCTAGGCAGTGTTAGGTACACTCCACGGCTATTTCTAATTGTGTGATAGGATTAGGGGTTGCGGTCAGCAGAGCTCCCACTTCCCAGAGCTTGTCCTTTGTGAGTTTAACCATCAGGTCGTTCCGGGTGCTCCTAACCACCAGGTCATAACAGTACAGCTGGCCCAAAGTATTAATGCATCTCAATAGAGGGATAAGAGAAGTTCTGAGACCATTTTTTTTTCTCTGCAGTGTGTTTTGTCTTTCTTTTCCCCTTAACCTCTGGGTGGTTCAGGACTCAGGTGTAGATATGGACATTCAGGGTCTGTCCTCTTGTGTGGATCATCTCACTGCAAGGGTGCAAAACATTCAAGATTTTGTGGTTCAGAATCCGATGTTGGAGCTTAGAATTCCAATTCCTGATTTGTTTTCTGGGGATAGATCTATGTTCCTGAATTTCAAAAATAATTGTAAACTGTTTCTAGCTTTGAAACCCCGCTCCTCTGGTGACCCCGTTCAACAAGTAAAAATCATTATTTCTTTGTTGCGTGGTGACCCTCAAGACTGGGCATTTTCCCTTGCGCCAGGAGATCCTGCATTGCGTGATGTAGATGCGTTTTTTCTGGCGCTTGGATTGCTTTATGATGAACCAAATTCAGTGGATCAGGCAGAGAAAATCTTGCTGGCTTTGTGTCAGGGTCAGGATGAAGCGGAGGTGTATTGTCAGAAGTTTAGAAAGTGGTCTGTGCTTACTCAGTGGAATGAGTGTGCCCTGGCGGCAATTTTCAGAAAGGGTCTTTCTGAAGCCCTTAAGGATGTCATGGTGGGATTTCCCACGCCTGCTGGTCTGAATGAGTCTATGTCCTTGGCCATTCAGATCGATCGGCGCTTGCGTGAGGGCAAAGCTGTGCACCATTTGGCGGTATTCTCTGAGCATAGGCCTGAGCCTATGCAATGTGATAGGACTTTGACCAGAGCTGAACGGCAAGAACACAGACGTCGGAATGGGCTGTGTTTTTACTGTGCTGATTCCATTCATGCTATCTCCGATTGTCCTAAGTGCACTAAGCGGTTCGCTAGGTCTGCCACCATTGGTACGGTGCAGTCTAAATTTCTTTTGTCCGTTACTCTGATTTGCTCTTTGTCATCCTATTCTAACATAGTAACATAGTAACATAGTTAGTAAGGCCGAAAAAAGACATTTGTCCATCCAGTTCAGCCTATATTCCATCATAATAAATCCCCAGATCTACGTCCTTCTACAGAACCTAATTGTATGATACAATATTGTTCTGCTCCAGGAAGACATCCAGGCCTCTCTTGAATCCCTCGACTGAGTTCGCCATCACCACCTCCTCAGGCAAGCAATTCCAGATTCTCACTGCCCTAACAGTAAAGAATCCTCTTCTATGTTGGTGGAAAAACCTTCTCTGCTCCAGACGCAAAGAATGCCCCCTTGTGCCCGTCACCTTCCTTGGTATAAACAGATCCTCAGCGAGATATTTGTATTGTCCCCTTATATACTTATACATGGTTATTAGATCGCCCCTCAGTCGTCTTTTTTCTAGACTAAATAATCCTAATTTCGCTAATCTATCTGGGTATTGTAGTTCTCCCATCCCCTTTATTAATTTTGTTGCCCTCCTTTGTACTCTCTCTAGTTCCATTATATCCTTCCTGAGCACCGGTGCCCAAAACTGGACACAGTACTCCATGTGCGGTCTAACTAGGGATTTGTACAGAGGCATTATAATGCTCTCATCATGTGTATCCAGACCTCTTTTAATGCACCCCATGATCCTGTTTGCCTTGGCAGCTGCTGCCTGGCACTGGCTGCTCCAGGTAAGTTTATCATTAACTAGGATCCCCAAGTCCTTCTCCCTGTCAGATTTACCCAGTGGTTTCCCATTCAGTGTGTAATGGTGACATTGATTCCTTCTTCCCATGTGTATAACCTTACATTTATCATTGTTAAACCTCATCTGCCACCTTTCAGCCCAAGTTTCCAACTTATCCAGATCCATCTGTAGCAGAATACTATCTTCTCTTGTATTAACTGCTTTACATAGTTTTGTATCATCTGCAAATATCGATATTTTACTGTGTAAACCTTCTACCAGATCATTAATGAATATGTTGAAGAGAACAGGTCCCAATACTGACCCCTGCGGTACCCCACTGGTCACAGCGACCCAGTTAGAGACTATACCATTTATAACCACCCTCTGCTTTCTATCACTAAGCCAGTTACTAACCCATTTACACACATTTTCCCCCAGACCAAGCATTCTCATTTTGTGTACCAACCTCTTGTGGGGCACGGTATCAAACGCTTTGGAAAAATCGAGATATACCACGTCCAATGACTCACCGTGGTCCAGCCTATAGCTTACCTCTTCATAAAAACTGATTAGATTGGTTTGACAGGAGCGATTTCTCATAAACCCATGCTGATATGGAGTTAAACAGTTATTCTCATTGAGATAATCCAGAATAACATCCCTCAGAAACCCTTCAAATATTTTACCAACAATAGAGGTTAGACTTACTGGCCTATAATTTCCAGGTTCACTTTTAGAGCCCTTTTTGAATATTGGCACCACATTTGCTATGCGCCAATCCTGCGGAACAGACCCTGTTATGGCATTTGTGGATTCAGGCGCTGCCCTGAATTTGATGGACTTGGAGTTTGCCAGGCGCTGTGGTTTTTTCTTGGAGCCCTTGCAGTATCCTATTCCATTGAGAGGAATTGATGCTACGCCTTTGGCCAAGAATAAGCCTCAGTACTGGACTCAATTGACCATGTGCATGGCTCCTGCACATCAGGAGGATATTCGCTTTTTGGTGTTGCATAATCTGCATGATGTGGTCGTTTTGGGGTTGCATGGCTACAGGTCCATAATCCAGTATTGGATTGGAAATCTATGTCTGTGTCCGGCTGGGGTTGTCAGGGGGTACATGGTGATGTTCCATTGCTGTCAATTGCGCCTTCCACTCCTTCTGAAGTCCCTGAGTATTTGTCAGATTACCGGGATGTATTAGAAGAGCCCAAATCCGGTGCCCTACTTTGTCATAGGGATTGCGATTGTGCTATTAATTTGATTCCTGGTAGTAAGTTTCCTAAGGGCCGACTGTTTAATTTATCTGTGCCAGAGCACGCCGCTATGCGGAGTTATATAAACGAATCCTTGGAGAAAGGTCATATTCGCCCGTCGTCATCACCGTTGGGAGCAGGGTTCTTTTT
This sequence comes from Ranitomeya imitator, assembly GCF_032444005.1. Classification (NCBI taxonomy): domain Eukaryota; kingdom Metazoa; phylum Chordata; class Amphibia; order Anura; family Dendrobatidae; genus Ranitomeya; species Ranitomeya imitator. Next base: position 47,047,993 of record NC_091286.1, read on the forward strand.
TGTGACCAAGAAGGATGGTTCTTTGAGACCTTGTATTGATTACCGCCTTCTTAATAAGATCACAGTCAAATTTCAGTACCCTTTGCCGCTGCTGTCTGATTTGTTTGCTCGGATTAAGGGGGCTAGTTGGTTCACCAAGATAGATCTTCGAGGGGCGTATAATCTTGTGCGAATTAAACAGGGCGATGAATGGAAAACAGCATTTAATACGCCCGAGGGCCATTTTGAGTACCTGGTTATGCCATTCGGGCTTTCTAATGCTCCATCTGTGTTTCAGTCCTTTATGCATGACATCTTCCGAGAGTACCTGGATAGATTCATGATTGTATATTTGGATGATATTTTGGTCTTTTCGGATGATTGGGAGTCTCGTGAAGCAGGTCAGAATGGTGTTCCAGGTCCTTCGTGCGAATTCCTTGTTTGTGAAGGGGTCTAAGTGTCTCTTTGGAGTTCAGAAGGTTTCATTTTTGGGTTTCATTTTTTCCCCTTCTACTATCGAGATGGACCCTGTTAAAGTTCAGGCCATTTATGATTGGACTCAGCCGACATCTGTGAAGAGCCTGCAGAAGTTCCTGGGCTTTGCTAATTTTTACCGTCGCTTCATCGCTAATTTTTCTAGTGTTGCTAAACCGTTGACTGATTTGACCAAGAAAGGTGCTGATGTGGTCAATTGGTCCTCTGCGGCTGTAGAGGCTATTCAGGAGTTGAAGCGTCGTTTTTCTTCTGCCCCTGTGTTGTGCCAGCCAGATGTTTCGCTCCCGTTTCAGGTCGAGGTTGATGCTTCTGAGATTGGAGCAGGGGCTGTTTTGTCGCAAAGAAGTTCTGATGTCTCGGTGATGAAACCATGTGCCTTCTTTTCTAGAAAATTCTCGCCTGCTGAGCGCAATTATGACGTTGGCAATCGAGAGTTGTTGGCCATGAAGTGGGCATTCGAGGAGTGGCGACATTGGCTTGAAGGAGCCAAGCATCGCGTGGTGGTTTTGACGGATCACAAGAATTTGACTTATCTTGAGTCTGCCAAACGGTTAAATCCTAGACAGGCTCGATGGTCGCTGTTTTTCTCCCGTTTTGATTTTGTGGTTTCGTACCTTCCGGGCTCTAAGAATATGAAGGCTGATGCCCTGTCAAGGAGTTTTGTGCCTGACTCTCCGGGTGTTCCTGAGCCGGCGGGTATTCTCAAAGAGGGGGTAATTTTGTCTGCCATCTCCCCTGATTTGCGGCGGGTGCTGCAGAAGTTTCAGGCTGATAGACCTGACCGTTGTCCAGCGGAGAAACTGTTTGTCCCTGATAGATGGACTAGTAGAGTTATCTCTGAGGTTTATTGTTCGGTGTTGGCGGGTCATCCTGGAATCTTTGGTACCAGAGATTTGGTGGCTAGATCCTTTTGGTGGCCTTCTTTGTCACGGGATGTGCGTTCTTTTGTGCAGTTCTGTGGGACTTGTGCTCGGGCTAAGCCCTGCTGTTCTCGTGCCAGTGGGTTGCTTTTGCCCTTGCCGGTCCCAAAGAGGCCCTGGACGCATATTTCCATGGATTTTATTTCAGATCTCCCTGTCTCTCAAAGGATGTCGGTCATTTGGGTGGTTTGTGATTGCTTCTCTAAGATGGTCCATTTGGTACCCTTGTCTAAATTGCCTTCCTCCTCTGATTTGGTGCCATTGTTTTTCCAGCATGTGGTTCATTTGCATGGCATTCCGGAGAACATCGTCTCGGACAGAGGTTCCCAGTTTGTTTCAAGGTTTTGACGGTCCTTTTGTGCTAAGATGGGCATTGATTTGTCTTTTTCTTCGGCTTTCCATCCTCAGACAAATGGCCAAACCGAACGAACTAATCAGACTTTGGAAACATATCTGAGATGCTTTGTTTCTGCTGATCAGGATGATTGGGTGTCCTTCTTGCCTTTCGCTGAGTTCGCCCTTAATAATCGGGCCAGCTCGGCTACTTTGGTTTTGCCTTTTTTCTGTAATTCTGGTATCCATCCTTGTTTCTCTTCAGGGCAGGTTGAGCCTTCGGACTGTCCTGGTGTGGATACTGTGGTGGACAGGTTGCAGCAGATTTGGACTCATGTGGTGGACAATTTGACATTGTCCCAGGAGAAGGCTCAACGTTTCGCTAACCGCCGGCGCTGTGTTGGTCCCCGACTTCGTGTTGGGGATTTGGTTTGGTTGTCGTCTCGTTATGTTCCTATGAAGGTTTCCTCTCCTAAGTTTAAGCCTCGTTTTATTGGTCCGTATAAGATTTCTGAAGTTCTCAATCCTGTGTCATTTCGTTTGGCCCTTCCAGCTTCTTTTGCCATCCATAATGTGTTCCATAGGTCGTTATTGCGGAGATACGTGGCGCCTATGGTTCTCCCCGTTGATCCTCCTGCCAAGGGGGAGTTGGAGTATGTGGTGGAGAAGATTTTGGATTCTCGTATTTCGAGACGGAAACTCCAGTACCTGGTCAAGTGGAAGGGTTATGGTCAGGAAGATAATTCCTGGGTTTTTGCCTCTGATGTTCATGCTGCCGATCTAGTTTGTGCTTTTCATTTGGCTCGTCCTGATCGGCCTGGGGGCTCTGGTGAGGGTTCGGTGACCCCTCCTCAAGGGGGGGGTACTGTTGTGAATTCTGTTATCGAACTCCCTCCTGTGGTCATGAATGGTACTTCGGCGAGTTCTGTCCATGGACTCCCTCTGGTGGCTGTGAGTGGAGCTGCTGTTTCTGAGGTTCCTTCCACAGGTGACGTAGTTTATTCTTTGGCTGGCTGCTCTATTTAACTCCACTCAGATCGTTACTCCATGCCAGCTGTCAATGTTCTTGTACTGGTTCAGTTCGCTCTTGGATCTTTCTGGTGACCTGTCTACTCCAGCAGAAGCTAAGTCCCTGCTAGTTAATTATTTGTTCATTGTTTCCTTGTCCAGCTTGCTCTCATGATTTTGCCTTGCTAGCTGGAAGCTCTGGGATGCAGAGTGGCACCTCCGCACCGTGAGTCGGTGCGGAGGTCTTTTTGCACACTCTGCGTGGTCTTTTTGTAGTTTTTTGTGCTGACCGCAAAGATACCTTTCCTATCCTCAGTCTGTTTAGTAAGTCTGGCTTCCCTTTGCTGAAACCTGTTTCATTTCTGTGTTTGTGACTTTCATCTTCACTCACAGTTAATATATGTGGGGGGCTGCCTTTTCCTTTGGGGAATTTCTCTGAGGCAAGGTAGGCTTTATTTTCTATCTTTAGGGCTAGTTAGCTCTTAGGCTGTGAAGAGGCGTCTAGGCAGTGTTAGGTACGCTCCACGGCTATTTCTAGTTGTGTGATAGGATTAGGGGTTGCGGTCAGCAGAGCTCTCACTTCCCAGAGCTTGTCCTTTGTGAGTTTAACCATCAGGTCGTTCTGGGTGCTCTTAACCACCAGGTCATAACAGGCTGGGGTGGAGCCTGGGCAGAGTTTCAAGGGGGCCCCGAAAATTTTTCCAGCATGGGGCCCCGAAATTCCTAGTGGCAGCCCTGCTAATGGCTATAGTAAGTGATTGATTGCAGTTCCAAAGGGTGTGCAACCAAATGTTAGATTGAGGTCAGTCCCACTTTTGTAGTTTTGTGTGAAATTATGTCCAATTTACTTTTTTTTGTGTTGTTCCAAAACACACAAAGGAAATAAACATGTATAACAAAACGTGTGTAATTGCAATAATTTTCTGGGAGAAATAATTCATTTTCTGGAACAATAGCAAGGGTGCCAACACTTTCGACCATGACTGTAATATTTTCAGAATGCTGCTGCATATACTGTATATATTCATATTGCAGCCGCAGCATACTTTCTCCAGCATATTCATTAAATACTATCTCCCGGCCATAAGAACTGCACTACTTATGATACTCAGAAAACAAAGGGGTGGTTAAATAGGTCAGTTCTCTAATAATCATTGTATGATCGCTATATGGATAGCCAGGTATATAATAAGACCAGTAGAACTGTGGAATTGTTTCAGGAGTATTCAAGAATAGATATGCTGTAGAGCAGGGGTCCCCAACTCCAGTCCTCAAGGCCCACCAACAGGTCATGTTTTCAGGATTTCCTTTGCATTGCACAGGTGATGCAATTATTACCTGGGCAAGACTAAGGAAATCCTGAAAACATGACATGTTGGTGGGCATTGAGGACTGGAGTTGGGGACCCCTGCTGTAGAGTAGCAATGGGCATAGTGCAATATCTCTGCTGAATGTTTAGGTAAAAGGAGCTTTCTCGTTTAGTAGATTTATGAACTGATATCGATCCAAATGTAGTTCTATTGAGCCAGAAGGACTTATAGGATTTTAGACTTTATAGGTCAGGAATGCTCAATATTTGTATATTTGTTAATGCTCATACTATTAAAGGGCACAATGCAATAATTTTGATCTAATATCCTAAGGGACAATAGTTCAATAGCATCTACCTAGATATATGACGGATTTATGGATTTCATCCAAATCCCCTAATCCCCTAGGAGATTTGTGTCATATGGTGGTTATTTCCTGACAGTTAAATAACACATACTCTACTGATATCGCAAGAGATTATATATACAGTTGGTACGGAAAGTATTCAGACACCTTTAAATTTTTCACTCTTTGTTTCATTGCAGCCAATTTTGGTAAATTCAAAAAAGTTCATTTTTTTCTCATTAATGTACACTCTGCACCCCATCTTGACTGAAAAAAACAGAAACATAGTAATTTTTGCAAATTTAGTAAAAAAGAAAAACTGAAATATCACATGGACATAAGTATTCAGACCCTTTGCTCAGTATTGAGTAGAAACACTCTTTTGAGCTAGTACAACCATGAGTCTTCTTGAGAATGATGTATTTGGGGATCCTCTGCCATTCTTCCTTGCAGATCCTCTCCAGTTCCGTCAGATTGGATGGTGAACATAGTAACATAGTAACATAGTAACATAGTTAGTAAGGCCGAAAAAAGACATTTGTCCATCCAGTTCAGCCTCTATTCCATCATAATAAATCCCCAGATCTACGTCCTTCTACAGAACCTAATAATTGTATGATACAATATTGTTCTGCTCCAGGAAGACATCCAGGCCTCTCTTGAACCCCTCGACTGAGTTCGCCATCACCACCTCCTCAGGCAAGCAATTCCAGATTCTCACTGCCCTAACAGTAAAGAATCCTCTTCTATGTTGGTGGAAAAACCTTCTCTCCTCCAGATGCAAAGAATGCCCCCTTGTGCCCGTCACCTTCCTTGGTATAAACAGATCCTCAGCGAGATATTTGTATTGTCCCCTTATATACTTATACATGGTTATTAGATCGCCCCTCAGTCGTCTTTTTTCTAGACTAAATAATCCTAATTTCGCTAATCTATCTGGGTATTGTAGTTCTCCCATCCCCTTTATTAATTTTGTTGCCCTCCTTTGTACTCTCTCTAGTTCCATTATATCCTTCCTGAGCACCGGTGCCCAAAACTGGACACAGTACTCCATGTGCGGTCTAACTAGGGATTTGTACAGAGGCAGTATAATGCTCTCATCATGTGTATCCAGACCTCTTTTAATGCACCCCATGATCCTGTTTGCCTTGGCAGCTGCTGCCTGGCACTGGCTGCTCCAGGTAAGTTTATCATTAACTAGGATCCCCAAGTCCTTCTCCCTGTCAGATTTACCCAGTGGTTTCCCGTTCAGTGTGTAATGGTGATATTGATTCCCTCTTCCCATGTGTATAACCTTACATTTATCATTGTTAAACCTCATCTGCCACCTTTCAGCCCAAGTTTCCAACTTATCCAGATCCATCTGTAGCAGAATACTATCTTCTCTTGTATTAACTGCTTTACATAGTTTTGTATCATCTGCAAATATCGATATTTTACTGTGTAAACCTTCTACCAGATCATTAATGAATATGTTGAAGAGAACAGGTCCCAATACTGACCCCTGCGGTACCCCACTGGTCACAGCGACCCAGTTAGAGACTATACCATTTATAACCACCCTCTGCTTTCTATCACTAAGCCAGTTACTAACCCATTTACACACATTTTCCCCCAGACCAAGCATTCTCATTTTGTGTACCAACCTCTTGTGCGGCACGGTATCAAACGCTTTGGAAAAATCGAGATATACCACGTCCAATGACTCACCGTGGTCCAGTCTATAGCTTACCTCTTCATAAAAACTGATTAAATTGGTTTGACAGGAGCGATTTCTCATAAACCCATGCTGATATGGAGTTAAACAGTTATTCTCATTGAGATAATCCAGAATAACATCCCTCAGAAACCCTTCAAATATTTTACCAACAATAGAGGTTAGACTTACTGGCCTATAATTTCCAGGTTCACTTTTAGAGCCCTTTTTGAATATTGGCACCACATTTGCTATGCGCCAGTCCTGCGGAACAGACCCTGTTGCTATAGAGTCACTAAAAATAAGAAATAATGGTTTATCTATTACATTACTTAGTTCTCTTAGTACTCGTGGGTGTATGCCATCCGGACCCGGAGATTTATCTATTTTAATCTTATTTAGCCGGTTTCGCACCTCTTCTTGGGTTAGATTGGTGACCCTTAATATAGGGTTTTCATTGTTTCTTGGGATTTCACCTAGCATTTCATTTTCCACCGTGAATACCGTGGAGAAGAAGGTGTTTAATATGTTAGCTTTTTCCTCGTCATCTACAACCATTCTTTCCTCACTATTTTTTAAGGGGCCTACATTTTCAGTTTTTATTCTTTTACTATTGATATAGTTGAAGAACAGTTTGGGATTAGTTTTACTCTCCTTAGCAATGTGCTTCTCTGTTTCCTTTTTGGCAGCTTTAATTAGTTTTTTAGATAAAGTATTTTTCTCCCTATAGTTTTTTAGAGCTTCAATGGTGCCATCCTGCTTTAGTAGTGCAAATGCTTTCTTTTTACTGTTAATTGCCTGTCTTACTTCTTTGTTTAGCCACATTGGGTTTTTCCTATTTCTAGTCCTTTTATTCCCACAAGGTATAAACCGCTTACACTGCCTATTTAGGATGTTCTTAAACATTTCCCATTTATTATCTGTATTCTTATTTCTGAGGATATTGTCCCAGTCTACCAGATTAAGGGCATCTCTAAGCTGGTCAAACTTTGCCTTCCTAAAGTTCAGTGTTTTTGTGACTCCCTGACAAGTCCCCCTAGTGAAAGACAGGTGAAACTGCACAATATTGTGGTCGCTATTTCCTAAATGCCCAACCACCTGCAGATTTGTTATTCTGTCAGGTCTATTAGATAGTATTAGGTCTAAAAGTGCTGCTCCTCTGGTTGGATTCTGCACCAATTGTGAAAGATAATTTTTCTTGGTTATTAGCAGAAACCTGTTGCCTTTATGGGTTTCACAGGTTTCTGTTTCCCAGTTAATATCCGGGTAGTTAAAGTCCCCCATAACCGTTGGTGGACAGCCATTTTCAGGTCTCTCCAGAGGTGCTCAATTGGGTTTAGGTCAGGCCTCTGGCTGCGCTGGTCAAGAATGGTCACAGAGTTGTTCTGAAGCCAGTCCTTTGTTATTTTAGCTGTGTGCTTAGGGTCATTGTCTTGTTGGAAGGTGAACCTTCGGCCAAATCTGACGCCCAGAGCACTATGGAAGAGGCTTTCATCCAGGATATCTCTCTGTACTTGGCCGCATTCATGTTTCCTTCAATGGCAACCAGTCGTCCTGTCCCTGCAGCCGAAAAACACACCCATAGCATGATGCTGCCACCACCATGTTTGACTGTTGGGATTGTATTGGGCAGGTGATGGGCAGTGCCTGGTTTTCTCCACACATACCACTTAGAATTATCACCAAATAGATCTATAGCTGACTTTGTGGAACTTTCTCCCATCTCCCTACTACATCTCTGGAGCTCGGCCACAGTGATCTTGGAGTTCTTATTTACTTCTCTCACCAAGGCTCTTCTCCCACAATTGCTCAGTGTGGCTGGATGGCCAGGTCTAGGAAGACTTCTGGTGGTCCCAAACTTCTTCCATTTAAGGATTATGGATGTCACTTTGCTCTTAGGAACCTTGAGTACTGCAGAAATTCTTTTGTAATCTTGTCCAGATCTGTGCCTTGCCACAATTCTGTCTCTGAGCTCCTTGGCCAGTTCCTTTGACCTCATGATTCTCATTTGGTCTGACATGCACTGTGGGCTGTGAGGTCTTATATAGACAGATGTGTGCCTTTCCGAATCAAGTCCTATCAGTTTAATTAAACACAGCTGGCCTCCAATGAAGGAGTAGAAACATCTCAAGGAGGATCACAAGAAAATGGACAGCATGTGACTTAAATATGAGTGTCTGAGCAAAGGGTCTGAATATTTATGAACATATGATATTTCAGTTTTTCTTTTTTATTACATTTGCAAAAATTACTACATTTCTGTTCTTTTTCAGTCAAGATGGGATGTACAGTGTACATTAATGAGAAAAAAATTAACTTTTTTTGAATTTACCAAATGGCTGCAATGAAAAAAGAGTGAAAAATTTAAAGGGGTCTGAATACTTTCCGTACCCACTGTATATATATATATATATATATATATATATATATATATATATATACATATATATATATACAGTTAGGTCCATATATATTTGGACAGAGATGACATTTTTCTAATTTTGGGTATAGAAATTACCACAATGAATTTTTAAACAAAACAATTCAGATACAGTTGAAGTTCAGACTTTCAGCTTTCATTTGAGGGTATCCACATTAAAATTGGATGAAGGGTTTAGGAATTTCAGCTCCTTAACATGTGCCACCCTGTTTTTAAAGGGACCAAAAGTAATTGGACAATTGACTCCAAGGCTATTTCATGGACAGGTGTGGGCAATCCCTTTGTTATGTCATTCTCATTTAAGCAGATAAAAGGCCTGGAGTTGATTTGAGGTGTGGTGCTTGCATTTGGAAGGTTTTGCTGTCAAGTAAACATGCGGTCAAAGGAGCTCTCTATGCAGATGAAACAAGCCATCCTTAAGCTGCGAAAACAGAAAAAACCCATCCGAGAAATTGCTACAATATTAGGAGTGGCAAAATCTACAGTTTGGTACATCCTGAGAAAGAAAGAAAGCACTGGTGAACTCATCAATGCAAAAAGACCTGGGTGCCCACGGAAGACAACAGTGGTGGATGATCGCAGAATAATCTCCATGATGAAGAGAAACCCCTTCACAACAGCCAACCAAGTGACCAACACTCTCCAGGAGGTCGGCGTATCAATATCCAAATCTACCATAAAGAGAAGACTGCATGAAAGTAACTACAGAGGGTTCACTGCACGGTGCAAGAAACTCATAAGCATCAAGAATAAAAAGGCTAGACTGGACTTTGCTAAAAACATCTAAAAAAGCTGTGCTGTGCTGGCAGAACATTCTTTGGACAGATGAAACCAAGATCAACCTCTACCAGAATGATGGAAAGAGAAAAGTATGGCGAAGGCGTGGTACAGCTCATGATCCAAAGCATACCACATCATCTGTAAAACACGGCGGAGGCAGTGTGATGGCTTGGGCATGCATGGCTGCCAGTGGCACTGGGTCACTCGTGTTTATTGATGATGTGACACAGGACAGAAGCAGCCGAATGAATTCTGAGGTATTCAGAGCCATACTGTGTGTTCAGATCCAGCCAAATGCAGCAAAACTGATTGGTCATCGTTTCATACTACAGATGGACAATGACCCAAAACATAAAGCCAAAGCAACCCAGGAGTTTATTAAAGCAAAGAAGTGGAATATTCTTGAATGGCCAAGTCAGTCACCTGATCTCAACCCAACTGAGCAGCATTTCACTTGTTAAAGACTAAACTTCAGACAGAAAGGCCAACAAACAATCAGCAACTGAAAACCACCGCAGTGAAGGCCTGGCAGAGCATCAAAAAGGAGGAAACACAGCGTCTGGTGATGTCCATGAGTTCAAGACTCCAGGCAGTCATTGCCAACAAAGGGTTTTTAACCAAGTACTAAAAATAAACCTTTTATTTAAAATTATTGAATCTGTCCAATTACTTTTGGTCCCTTTAAAAACAGGGTGGCACATGTTAAGGAGCTGAAACTCCTAAACCTTTCATCCAGTTTTAATGTGGATACCCTCAAATGAAAGCTGAAAGTCTGAACTTCAATTGCATATGAATTGTTTTGTTTAAAATTCATTGTGGCAGTGTCTATAACCAAAATTAGAAAAATGTTGTCTCTGTCCAAATATATATGGACCTAACTGTATATATATATATATATATATATATATATATATAACATCAGACTATATAGGTACATATGGATTTTGATTAATTATTAGTATCTAGGATATGACCCTTTAACCTCCCTTTGATGTGGGCTCCGGCGCATAACCCACAGCTTTCCCGGCACGTGTCAGCTGTTTTGAGCAGCTGACATGTGCCCCGTGGCTGTTAACCCGTTAGATGCAGCTGTCAATCTCTGACAGCAGCATTTAATGCTCCAAAAGCGCGTCACTAATCATCTGACTGCAGGTCGCCGATGGGTTGGTATGACAACCTGGGGTCTGCAGGAGACCCCTGTGGTTGTCATCACCTTCATTGCTTTGAGCGCTGCCCTGCGCTATTGATGAGCGAGTATACTCGTTACTCGGGTTTCCCTGAGCATGCTCGGGTGATATCCAAGTATTTTGGTGTGCTCGGAGATTTAGTTTTCGTCGCTGCAGCTGCATGATTTGCGACTGTTAGACAGCCTGAATACATGCCGGGATTGCCTGTTTGTTAGGGAATTCCCACATGTATTCAGGCTATCTAGGAGCCGCAAATCACTAGTCTGCACTCATACCAAGTGAGCATTTCTGCTACACTCAGGCGATCTAATCATCGCCTGTGTATAGCAGAGGTGATCGTACAACTGCAACTTCTATTCCCCCATGGAGACTATTGAGGCATGCAAAAAGTAAAAAACAAAAATAAAATAATATAAAAAAAAATATTAAAGTTCAAATCACCACTCATTCTCCCCATTCAAAATAAAGCAATTAAAAAAATTAAACATATACATATTTGGTATCGTGGCATTCATAATCAGTCTATCAAGCTACAAAAATAATTAATTTAGTAGGTAAATGGGTAACGAAAAAAAAAGTTAATACGCCAGAATTACGTTATTTTAGTCGCCGCAACATTGCATTAAAATGCAATAACGGGCGATCAAAAGATCGTATCCACATCAACATAGTATCATTAACAACGTCAGCTCCGTACGCAAAAAATAAGCCCTCACCCAACCCCAGATCACAAAAAGGAGAGACACTACAGGTCTCGGAATATGATGCAATTTTTTTTTTAACAAATTTGAGATTTTTTTTCACTATTTAAATAAGAATCAACCTATACATCTTTGCTATCTTCAAACTCGTAATGACCTGGAGAATCATAATGGCAGGTCAGTTTTAGCATTTGGTGAACACAGTAAAAAAAATCCTAAAAACAGTTGCGGAATTGCACTTTTTTTGAACTTCATCGAACTTGGAATTTTTTTCCCACTTTTTGAGTACACAATATGGTAAAATCAATGGTGTCGTTCAAAATTACAACTAGTCCCGCAAAACATAAGCCCTCACATGGCCATATGGCTCTGGGAAGAAGGGGAGCGAGAAACGGAAACGCATAACTGAAAAAGGGCTGCAGCGTGAAGGGGTTAATGTAATAGAGGGTTATAAGGGATAGACTACAAAAGTAAGGTGGAATTGAATATGATTTATTTTTAAAGAATAATAGTATGATAAAAAAAGGTTATATTTTATTATCTGTCCACCTCAGTCAGTGATTTTGTTTAAAGGGAACCTGTCACCCCCAAAATTGAAGGTGAGCTAAGCCCACTGGCATCAGGGGCTTATCTACAGCATTCTCGAATGCTGTAGATAAGCCCCCAATTCATTCTGAAAGATGAGAAAAAGAGGTTAGATTATACTCACCCAGGGGCGGTCCTGCTGCGGTCCGGTCCGATGGGCGTCATGGTCCGGTACGGCGCCTCCCATCTTCTTATGATGACGTCCTCTTCTTGTTTTCACGCTGCGGCTCCGTCACAGGCGTACTTTGTCTGCCCTGTTGAGGGCAGAGCAAAGTACTGCAGTGCGCAGGCACCGGCAAAGGTCAGAGAGGCCCGGCGCCTGTGCACTGCAGTAGTTTGCTCTACCCTCAACAGGGCAGATAAAGTACGCCGGCTCCAGAGCCGCAGATTGAAGACAAGAAGAGGACATCATCCTATGAAGATGGGAGGCTCTGAACCGGACCGCAGCCCGACCGCCCCTGGGTGAGTATAATCTAATCTCTTTTTCTCATCTTTCAGGATACATCGGGGGCTTATCTACAGTATAACAGAATGCTGTAGATAAGCCCCTGATGCCGGTGGGCTTACCTCACCTTCAATTTTGGGGGTGACAGGTTCCCTTTAATTAGTAGACATTTTTGAGTCTTTATAGGTTATCTTTCAGTGGATGATTTATCAAAGCTTTTTTGACAGATTTCTGGCAGAGCAATTTTTTTATGAAGTTGCACAAAAAATGCAACATATGGCATTTTCATGCTATTCTCTCCCTAGCTCCCACAAAATGGATAGAGCTGGGGCATGACATGGGCTTTACAGGGTCGTGGCGATGCCTGCTCATCAAATTCATGATGAGGACCAGCATCTTCTACCCCAGCATAAGTTGTAGTAAGATGCCCATAAAGACGCACACCACTATACACCTCACCTTACTCATTAAGAGACACCTGTCCGCTCCAATACGCCAACTCACTAAGGCCAGCAAGAAAATCGCCAGTCTTGATGAATTGGGCTCAATAATTCTAGGATCTGACTCCAAAAGGGGGCGATTCACCAAGACTGGTGATTCTTTTGGTCTTGATGAGGGAACATTATGGAGCGGATGCCACCGATTCATTAAGATACTCTTAAAGAATCAAGTGACGCATGTAGAGGCATGTACCACATCACAAATTTTACTCAAGTCCCTGCAGAAGTAAGATTTATGGTGTAGCGAATGCAGCTGCTTATCATAAATTTGATCAACTGGGGTCACCATTCCCTATCAGTCCCCCACTCCGTTCCGCACCAGCTCCGTCCTCGCATCGTGGAAAAAAATGCATCTTTCAAAAGTTTTTTATTCACCTGAAATCTGATGAAAAAGCTTTAACCCCTTTGTGACCTTAGACGTACTATCCCGTCGAGGTGCCCTGGGCTTATCTGACCCTGGACGGGATAGTACGTCATAGCCGATCGGCCGCGCTCACGGGGGGAGCGCGGCCGATCGCGGCCGGGTGTCAGCTGCTTATCGCAGCTGACATCCGGCACTATGTGCCAGGAGCGGTCACGGACCGCCCCCGGCACATTAACCCCTGGCACACCGCGATCAAAGATGATCGCGATGTGCCGGCGGTGCAGGGAAGCACCGCGCAGGGAGGGGGCTCCCTGCGGGCTTCCCTGAGCCCCCCGCAGCAACGCGATGTGATCGCGTTGCTGCGAGGGTCTCCTCACCTCCCTCCCTGCTCGAGCCCCGGATCCAAGATGGCCGCGGATCCGGGTCCTGCAGGGAGGGAGGTGGCTTCACAGAGCCTGCTTAGAGCAGGCACTGTGAAGCCTGCAGCGCTGCATGTCAGATCAGTGATCTGACAGAGTGCTGTGCAAACTGTCAGATCACTGATCTGTGATGTCCCCCCCTGGGACAAAGTAAAAAAGTAAAAAAAAAATTTTCCAAATGTGTAAAAAAAATAAAAAAAAATATTCCAAAATAATGAAAAAAAAAAAAAATATTATTCCCATAAATACATTTCTTCATCTAAATAAAAAAAAAAAACCAATAAAAGTACACATATTTAGTATCGCCGCGTCCGTAACGACCCGACCTATAAAACTGTCCCACTAGTTAACCCCTTCAGTAAACACCGTAAGAAAAAAAAAAAAAAACGAGGCAAAAAACAACGCTTTATTATCATACCGCCGAACAAAAAGTGGAATAACACGCGATCAAAAGGACAGATATAAATAACCATGGTACCGCTGAAAGCGTCATATTGTCCCGCAAAAAAAGAGCCGCCATACAGCATCATCAGCAAAAAAATAAAAAAGTTATAGTCCTGAGAATAAAGCGATGCAAAAATAATTATTTTTTCTGTAAAATAGTTTTTATCGTATAAAAGCACCAAACCATAAAAAAATGATATAAATGAGGTATCGCTGTAATCGTACTGACCCGAAGAATAAAACTGATTTATCAATTTTACCAAACGCGGAACGGTATAAACGCCTCCCCCAATAGAAATTCATGAATAGCTGGTTTTTGGTCATTCTGCCTCACAAAAATCGGAATAAAAAGCGATCAAAAAATGTCACGTGCCCAAAAATGTTTTCAATAAAAACGTCAACTCGTCCCGCAAAAAACAGGACCTCACATGACTCTGTGGACCAAAATATGGAAAAATTATAGCTCTCAAAATGTGGTATTGCAAAAAATATTTTTTGCAATAAAAAGGGTCTTTCAGTGTGTGACGGCTGCCAATCATAAAAATCCGCTAAAAAACTCGCTATAAAAGTAAATCAAACCCCCCTTCATCACCCCCTTAGTTAGGGAAAAATAAAAAAAAATGTATTTATTTCCATTTTCCCATTAGGGCTAGGGTTAGTGCTAGGGTTAGGGCTAGGGCTAGGGTTAGGGCTAGGGTTAGGGCTAGGGTTAGGGCTAGGGCTAGGGTTAGGGTTAGGGCTAGGGCTAGGGCTAGGGTTAGGGCTAGGGTTAGGGCTAGGGTTAGGGCTAGGGTTAGGGCTAGGGTTAGGGTTAGGGTTAGGGCTAGGGTTAGGGCTAGGGTTAGGGTTAGGGCTAGGGTTAGGGCTAGGGTTAGGGTTAGGGTTGGGGCTACAGTTAGGGTTGGGGCTAAAGTTAGGGTTAGGGTTTAGATTACATTTACAGTTGGGAATAGGGTTGGGATTAGGGTTAGGGGTGTGTCAGGGTTAGAGGTGTGGTTAGGGTTACCGTTGGAATTAGGGTTAGGGGTGTGTTTAGATTAGGGTTTCAGTTATAATTGGGGGGTTTCCACTGTTTCGGCACATCAGGGGCTCTCCAAACACGACATGGCGTCCGATCTCAATTCCAGCCAATTCTGCGTTGAAAAAGTAAAACAGTGCTCCTTCCCTTCCGAGCTCTCCTGTGTGCCCAAACAGGGGTTTACCCCAACATATGGGGTATCAGCGTACTCAGGACAAATTGGACAACAACTTTTGTGGACCAATTTCTCCTGTTACCCTTGGGAAAATACAAAACTGGGGGCTAAAAAATAATTTTTGTGGGAAAACAAAAAGATTTTTTATTTTCACGGCTCTGCGTTATAAACTGTAGTGAAACACTTGGGGGTTCAAAGTTCTCACAACACATCTAGATAAGTTCATTGAGGGGTCTAGTTTCCAATATGGGGTCACTTGTGGGGGGTTTCTACTGTTTAGGTACATTAGGGGCTCTGCAAACGCAATGTGACGCCTGCAGACCAATCCATCTAAGTCTGCATTCCAAATGATGCTCCTTCCCTTCCGAGCCCTCCCATGCGCCCAAACGGTGGTTCCCCCCCACATATCGGGTATCAGCGTACTCAGGACAAATTGGACAACAACATTTAGGGTCCAATTTCTCCTGCTAACCTTGGAAAAATACAAAACTGGGGGCTAAAATATAATTTTTGTGGAAAAAAAAATATTTTTTATTTGCATGGCTCTGCGTTATAAACTGTAGTGAAATACTTGGGGGTTCAAAGCTCTCACAACACATCAAGATGAGTTCCTTAGGGGGTCTACTTTCCAAAATGGTGTCACTTGTGGGGGGTTTCTACTGTTTAGGTACATTAGGGGCTCTGCAAACGCAATGTGACGCCTGCAGACCATTCCATCTAAGTCTGCATTCCAAATGGCGCTCCTTCCCTTCCGAACCCTCCCATGCGCCCAAACGGTGGTTCCCCCCCACATATGGGGTATCAGCGTACTCAGGACAAATTGGACAACAACTTTTGGGGTCCAATTTCTCCTGTTACCCTAGGGAAAATACAAAACTGGGGGCTAAAAAATAATTTTTGTGGGAAAAAAATTTTGTTTTATTTTTATGGCTCTGCATTATAAACTTCTGTGAAGCCCTTGGTGGGTCAAAGTGCTCACCACACATCCAGATAAGTTCCTTAGGGGGTCTACTTTCCAAAATGGTGTCACTTGTGGGGGGTTTCAATGTTTAGGCACATCAGTGGCTCTCCAAACGCAACATGGCGTCCCATCTCAATTCCTGTCAATTTTGCATTGAAAAGTCAAATAGCGCTCCTTCCCTTCCGAGCTCTCCCATGCGCCCAAACAGTGGTTTACTGCCACATATGGGGTATCAGCGTACTCAGGACAAATTGGACAACAACTTATTGGGTCCAATTTCTCCTGTTACCCTTGGTAAAATAAAACAAATTGGAGCTGAAGTAAATTTTTTGTGTAAAAAAGTTAAATGTTCATTTTTATTTAAACATTCCAAAAATTCCTATTAAACACCTGAAGGGTTAATAAACTTCTTGAATGTGGTTTTGAGCACCTTGAGGGGTGCAGTTTTTAGAATGGTGTCACACTTGGGCATTTTCTATCATATAGACCCCTCAAAATGACTTCAAATGAGACGTGGTCCCTAAAAAAAAATGGTGTTGTAAAAATGAGAAATTGCTGGTCAACTTTTAACCCCTATAACTCCCTAACAAAAAAAAAAATTGGTTCCAAAATTATGCTGATGTAAAGGAGACATGTGGGAAATGTTACTTATTAAGTATTTTGTGTGACATATCTCTGTGATTTAATTGCATAAAAATTCAAAGTTTGAAAATTGCGAAATTTTCAAAATTTTCGCCAAATTTCCGTTTTTTTCACAAATAAACGCAGGTACTATCAAAGAAATTTTACCACTATCATGAAGTACAGTATGTCACGAGAAAACAATGTCAGAATCACCAGGATCCGTTGAAGCGTTTCGGAGTTATAACCTCATAAAGGGACAGTGGTCAGAATTGTAAAAATTGGCCTGGTCATTAACGTGCAAACCACCCTTGGGGATAAAGGGGTTAATGAATTACTCCCATAGAGTTTGTAGTCTAGTACCACAGGGGCGCGTAGGTTTGCACAGGAATTGTGGACATGAAATGGTCTGTATTTTTTTTTTTTATTAAAGTCAATTGCAAATTTGCTCTACTTAAATTTAAAACAAATTTTTTTTGGGGATAGGTTGACATAGACATAAGCAAAAGTATAGCTAAAGCAGCAGTGTTGAACATAACTATGGGAATAGGTGCACAGGCGGCAGGCGCATTGGATAACTGTTCTTCTTTCCAATGTTTCCAGCTTCTCTTTTATGCTGCAGGACGATGTGAATATATTCGTCAGTTATTGGATCTGTGTCTTTATGAAGTATTGTCCAAACATAAAACAGCTTGTAAAAGGGGCAATGGTTTTGGAAATGGCAAAATGAAGAAATAATGATTTTCTCAAAACTTTTCGTTGAGCCTGCTTGTAATCAAGAGAGTGTAGCGGATGAGTGAATGTCTGCCATTGGCCTGGCTGAAGCTGTCTTGCTAGATACATATTCCAAGTAGGCTTATAGAAAGTGACGGAGCAGGCGAGTCTTCCTGCCAGTCTGGACGGCCAACGTTATTGGTCTTGGATTAATTCCATTCTAATACGTCTTTAACTTACCTTTGAAAGCTGTTAGAAATGGCAGCCTGTGCAAATCAGTGTAAAGTATATCGTAAAATGAGAACATACTCCTGTCACTTTGGATTTCCGTACGAAGAAAAAACACAGATATCACAGGAAAGCATTTATGATGCCTAAATGGGACTGTGTGGAAACAGAATTTTGGTTTAAAAACAATATTGTGTAGAATAAGACCAGATTTTTTTTTCCGCCAAGTTTGTTTTTTTTTCAATCAATTCATCAATGCCAACTAAACCACTGGTGGTCACTTTGGTTCCTGTTCTTTACCCAAGGGTTGAGAGATAGAAAAATTATTACAGCGTGACTTTTGTTTATGCTTTTTATATCCTAGTGCCCAACATATTGAAGTGAGCCGGGGTATTGAATCAGATGAACCACTGCAGTTGAGGAAAGAATATACAATACTGTATGCAACTATAATAATTTGTATGATACGCTACCATTCAAAAGTTTAGGGTCACTTAGAAGTTAACTTATTTTTGAAAGAAAAGCACAGTTTTTTCCAATGAAGCTGTCATGAACCAAGGGGTGACCTTTGGCCAGCACACGGCTATTACATGTGAAGGGGGCTTATATTAGTTATCCCACCACTGCTACAATGTGATGAAAACACAAACAAGGCTATTGACCTATCAGTTTGCATTTGCTAACTGTGTAAGAAGGCTAATGTATGGTTAGAATATCCTCGAAAACCCTTGTGCAAGTATGATAGCACAGCTGAAAACAGTTTGGCTGATTAGAGAACCTATAAACTTGACCTTCCTTTGAGCTAGTTGAGAATCTGGAGCATTACATTTGTTGGTTCCATTAAACTCTCAAGATGGCCAGAAAAAAAAGAACTTTCATGTGAAACTTGACAGTCTATTCTTGTTCTTAGAAATGAAGGCTATTCCATGCGAGAAATTGCCAAGAAACTGAAGATTTTCTACAACGGTGTATACTACTCCCTTCAGAGGAGAGCACAAACAGGCTCTAACCAGAGTAGTGGGAGGCTCCGCTGCACAACTGAGCAACAAGACAAGTACATTAGAGTTTGTAGTTTGAGAAATCGATGCCTCACAGGTCCTCAACTGGCGGCTTCATTAAATATTACATGCAAAACGCCAGTGTCAACGTCTACAGTGAAGAGGCGACTCCAGGATACTGGCCTTCAGGGCAGAGTGGCAAAGAAACATACTTATCTGAGACTGGCTAATAAAAGAAAAAGATTAATATGGGCAAAAAAACACAAACATTGGACAGAAGAAGATTGGAAAAAAGTGTTATGGACAGACAAATCTAAGTTTGAGGAGTTTGGATCACACAGAAGAACATTTGTGAGATGTAGAACAACTGAAAAGATGCTGGAAGAGTGCCTGACGCCATCTGTCAAGTATGGTGGAGGTAATGTGATGGTCTGGGGTTGCTTTGGTGCTGGTAAAGTGGGAGATTTGTACAAGGTAAAAGGGTTTTGAATAAGGAAGGCAATCACTACATTTTGCAACGCCATGCCATACCCTGTGGACAGCGCTTGATTGGAGCCAGTTTCATCCTATAACAAGACAATGACCCAAAGCCACCTCCCAATTATGCAAGAACTATTTAGGGAAGAAGCAGGCAGCTGGTATTCTATCTGCAATGGAGTGGCCAGCGCAGTCACCAGATCTCAACCCCAGAGGTGTATCTAGCCTTTCCTGCACCCGGGGCAAAGGTTCAGTTTGGCGCCCCCCCCCCCCAAACCTCCCCCATTTGAACCTTAATGTCCAGATTTTTGCCCCCATACTGTCCTGATTTGTTCCCCTTATACTGTCCTGATTGTGATTTGTGCCCCCATAATGTCCTGATTTGTGCTCCCATAATGATCTGATTTGTGCCCCCATAATGTCCAGATTTGTGCCCCATACTGTCCTGATTTGTGCCCCTATAATGTCCAGATTTGTGCCCCCATACTGTCCTGATTGTGATTTGTGCCCCCATACTGTCCTGATTTGTGCCCCTATAATATCCAGATTTGTGCCCCCATACTGTCCAGATTTGTGCCCCGTTAATGTCCTGATTTGTGCCCCCATACTGTCCAGATTTGTACCCCCATAATATCCAGATTTGTGCCCCCATACTGTCCTGATTTGTGCCCCCATACTGTCCAGATTTGTGCCCCTGTAATGTCCTGATTTGTGCCCCCATACTGTCCTGATTTGTGCCCCCATACTGTCCTGATTTGTGCCCCCATAATGTCCTGATTTGTGCCCCCATAATGTCCTGATTTGTGCCCCCATAATGTCTTGATTTGTGCCCCCATAATGTCCAGATTTGTGCCCCCATAATGTCCTGATTGTGATTTGTGCCCCCATAATGTCCTGTGTTCTGCCCCCTTATAATGTCCTGATTTCTACCCCCATCCCATCCGCATCCACCCCATATCATGATATGTTCCTCAGTCTTGATCCAGACCCTGGCTAAGGCTTTGCTTCAGACAGTCCTCAGTCACAAGTGACACATACCTTTGCTGCGTTGCCCCTGGCCGAGTCCCTCACCCTCCCCCTATCATGCATGCAGGCAGGCTCCATATGCCCGACCCCAACCAGCCCCCTTAAATTTCAGACATTTCTGACTGATTGATTCTATTAGTTAGGTCGGTGTCTTCAGACTTATTCAGCTCCATTACCCGGTCCCCGCGGCCGCGATCTGGAGCACTTACCACCGTCCGTGACACCGACCGGACTCCAACACACACCTGAACACCGGCGCAACCCAGCAGCAGCCTATCACAGCTCAGTGATGTCTGCCGCTGCTGCCTGGCACTTCCCTGATGCGGAAGTGCCAGCGGCGGTCAGCACCCCTCAGTGGTCATCAGGGGCGCTGCGGGCTTAAACTGAGAAGAAGGGACTCATAGCGACGCGCAGCACTTGAGCCGGCTGTCAATTTCAGGCGGCCCGCTGGCGCCCCCCTGTCGGTTGTGCCCGGGGCACATGCCCCAGCTGCCCCCCCCCGGATACGCCACTGCTCAACCCCATTGAGCTGTTGTGGGAGCAGCTTGACCTTATGGTGCGCAAAAAGTGCCTATCAAGCCAAACCAACTTGTGGGAGGGGCTTCTGGGAGCATGGGGGAAATTTCTCCAGATTACCTCAGCAAATTAACTGCTAGAATGCCAAAGGTCTGCAATGCTGTATTTGCTACAAAGGGAGCATTCTTGACGAAAGCAAAGTTTGAAAGAGAAAATTATGATTTCAAATAAAATCTTTTTTTCGAACCTTGTCAATGTCTGGACTAGATTTTCAATTCATTTGGCAACTCATTTGATTAATAAAAGTATGAGTTTTCATGGAAAACACAAAATTGTCTGGGTGACCCTAAACTTTTGAACGGTAGTGTATATAGTGTTAAAAAAAATCCTCTTTTTGAGAAATCAGAAATTAATTAAAATCAGACATTGGTTTTGATCTGTGATTCAATACTTAAATAATAAATAAAAAAACTAATGATAATGGCATTAACAAAAATGATGGTACCCCTATAAAAGATTGAAATTAATTTGACTATAGAGACGTTACAGGTGTGTCCTATAATTAGCATCACAGGTGTAATTAGCCTTTCTGCATATTTAAAAGGTGAAAAGTAGTCACTGTGCTGTTTGGTATCATTGAATGTACCACCCTGAACAAGGAGCAAAGAGAGTTAAAGAGAGAGTTGTTTCAGAAGATTTGGAAGAAAATTGTAGACAAATATGTTAACGCTTAAAGGCTATACGATCATCTCCAAACAGCTTGATGTTCCTGTTACTACCAATGCACACATTATTCAGAAGTTTAAGGTTTATGAGACCATAGCCGATCTCCCTGGACATGGCTGCAAGAGGAAAATTAGTGACAGCAACTTGATGAGATGGGTAATACAAATGGCAACCAAAGATCCCAGAACAACTTTGAAAAAGATTAGAGATGAACTCCAAGGTCAAGAAACATCAGTGTCAGATTGCACCAACCATCGCTACCTTGGCCAAAGTTGACTTCAAAGGAAGACAACCGAGGAGGAAACCACTGTTGAAAGCAAAAAAGAGACACAGGAATTTGCCAAAATACATATTGACAAGCCACAAACCTTCTGGGAGAAAGTCCTTTCGCCAGATGAGACAAAACTGGAGCTTCTTTGTCAAGTCACATCAGCTCTGTGTTCACAGATGAAAAAATTAAGCATAGAAGGAAAAGAACATTGTACCTACTGTGATACATGGAGGAGGCTCTGTTATGTTTTGAGGCTGCTTTGCTGCATCTGGCACAGTGTGATAGCTTCTGTGAGAGAGGCGAGTGCAGCGCTGGGACTCTGCTCCTATCTCTGCCACCACTGCTTCTAAAGACGTCATCAGGGGTTGGGGATAGCAGCAGTGAATGACAGAAATGCCACCCCACAGCTTCAAGCACCACCTTCAAGCGAATCATCCAGTGGAAGCGGCACTGATGCCACTCACTTCTTCTATCTCTGCCCCCTGATGATATCGTCTTCCATAGAAGCAGCGGTGGCAGAGATATAAGCAGAGAGCTGGTGCTGCACTCACCTCTCCTGCAGTGTCTATCACCATGGATCTAAGACATCTTCAGAGGTCGGCAGTGCAAGAAAATGAAGTATGTAACTGCTCCCTGATGATGTCCTGTTTCAGGAGGGTAAATAAACCCTGCAAAGAAGTGAGTGTGGCCCCAGCCACCTGCGATGTTCTATTCGAGATTCGTCTCAAATAAAATGTCACATGATGTGAAGAAAAATAAACACATTCAGGCATTAGCTATATAGAAAGAAGGGTATTGTACAATAAAGATAATTACAAAAGTGGTTATGTGTAAATATAGTTAGAAAGGATATTTTAGGTGCCAGACCACCCCTTTTAAAGGAGTATTCCACAGACTAGTTGATAACTTCTATATTGGTGGTGGTAAGAGCATTTGGACCCCACCAGTCACCAAAAGAAACAAATTAGTGATCACATATGTGCGGCGTTACACCTTTCAAAGTGTATGGGCTGTATAACATGAATATCTTTTTAAGGGACTATTGCATAATTTATAAAATGCTAGGCCTCAAACAAGAAGACATGAAAAAAACATTGTGAAGTATATATATATATATATATATATATATATATATATAATTGCCTAAGGGTTTTTCCGTCTGTTTGTCTGTCTGTCTGTCCTGGAAATCCCGGCTCTCTGATTGGTCGAGGCCGCCAGGCCTCGACCAATCAGCAACGGGCACAGCGACGATGATGTCATAAAGGACGTAGACATCTCACGTTTCTGATTCAGCGACGGGCACAGTATCGCCGTAGATGTCATAATGGTTGCCATGGCGACGATGATGTCATAAAGGTTGCCTCGACCAATCAGCGACGGGCACAGTCTGCCGCGAATTCTGGAATCATCATTGTCCATATACTACGGGGACATGCATATTCTAGAATACCCGATGCGTTAGAATCGGGCCACAATCTAGTATATATATATATATATATATATATATATATGTATATATATATATATATATATATATATATATATATATATATATATATATATATACAGGTCCTTCTCAAAAAATTAGCATATAGTGTTAAATTTCATTATTTACCATAATGTAATGATTACAATTAAACTTTCATATATTATAGATTCATTATCCACCAACTGAAATTTGTCACGTCTTTTATTGTTTTAATACTGATGATTTTGGCATACAACTCCTGATAACCCAAAAAACCTGTCTCAATAAATTAGCATATCAAGAAAAGGTTCTCTAAACGACCTATTACCCTAATCTTCTGAATCAACTAATTAACTCTAAACACATGCAAAAGATACCTGAGGCTTTTATAAACTGCCTGCCTGGTTCATTACTCAAAACCCCCATCATGGGTAAGACTAGCGACCTGACAGATGTCAAGAAGGCCATCATTGACACCCTCAAGCAAGAGGGTAAGACCCAGAAAGAAATTTCTCAACAAATAGGCTGTTCCCAGAGTGCTGTATCAAGGCACCTCAATGGTAAGTCTGTTGGAAGGAAACAATGTGGCAGAAAACGCTGTACAACGAGAAGAGGAGACCGGACCCTGAGGAAGATTGTGGAGAAGGACCGATTCCAGACCTTGGGGAACCTGAGGAAGCAGTGGACTGAGTCTGGTGTGGAAACATCCAGAGCCACCGTGCACAGGCGTGTGCAGGAAATGGGCTACAGGTGCCGCATTCCCCAGGTAAAGCCACTTTTGAGCTACAGAGAAGCAGCACTGGACTGTTGCTAAGTGGTCCCAAGTACTTTTTTCTGATGAAAGCAAATTTTGCATGTCATTCGGAAATCAAGGTGCCAGAGTCTGGAGGAAGACTGGGGAGAAGGAAATGCCAAAATGCCTGAAGTCCAGTGTCAAGTACCCACAGTCAGTGATGGTGTGGGGTGCCATGTCAGCTGCTGGTGTTGGTCCACTGTGTTTCATCAAGGGCAGGGTCAATGCAGCTAGCTATCAGGAGATTTTGGAGCACTTCATGCTTCCATCGGCTGAAATGCTTTATGGAGATGAAGATTTCATTTTTCAGCACGACCTGGCACCTGCTCACAGTGCCAAAACCACTGGTAAATGGTTTACTGACCATGGTATTACTGTGCTCAATTGGCCTGCCAACTCTCCTGACCTGAACCCCATAGAGAATCTGTGGGATATTGTGAAGAGAAAGTTGAGAGACGCAAGACCCAACACTCTGGATGAGCTTAAGGCCGTTATTGAAGCATCCTGGGCCTCCATAACATCTCAGCAGTGTCACAGGCTGATTGCCTCCATGACACGCCGCATTGAAGCAGTCATTTCTGCCAAAGGATTCCCGACCAAGTATTGAGTGCATAACTGAACATTATTATTTGTTGGTTTTTTTGTTTGTTATTAAAAAACACTTTTATTTGATTGGATGGGTGAAATATGCTAATTTATTGAGACAGGTTTTTTGGGTTATCAGGAGTTGTATGCCAAAATCATCAGTATTAAAACAATAAAAGACCTGACAAATTTCAGTTGGTGGATAATGAATCTATAATATATGAAAGTTTAATTGTAATCATTACATTATGGTAAATAATGAAATTTAACACTATATGCTAATTTTTTGAGAAGGACCTGTATATATATATATATATATATATATATATATATATATATATATATATATAAAACACAATATAGGGAAATTGTCAGCAGTTTTTTGCTATGTAATCCAAGATCATGAGGTAGGAGTTAAAGCGCAGAATTCAGCGATGTGTCACTTATCAAGCTGTGTTCTATTATTTACTTACAATGAAGGTTTTATCACCAGGACATTATCATTACTGTGACTAGCCGGCATGCGAGAAGTCGTCTGACCATGCCCCTTCCTGTAACCCAACTACTGGACTGATGGTGAAGTGGAATGTTTTTGGCTCTACTCTCAGGTTGAAACCAAAGAAGCCAATTACTTTGCTTGTTAGCCCTTGAAAAATAGCTCTGCCTTTCCGTGATCCTGCCCAAACTGGAATACTAATTTACTAACCTCTCATGGCTCCAGCAATAGGTGTTGTATTCTCCTCTTGCCACCGGTTCTCTTTGCTCTTTGACTCTTCTGACTTCCATGTGAATCTGGCACGCACCTCTGATGTCGTACCCTCTCAGGTGTTGTAGGCCGGCTCAGACAGCAGATGAGCGCTGGCGAATTCAGTTACTTGGCATCCATGCGGCTTCTGTGGACTGTCTTTCTACTCATATAGAACCTTATGGCACAACCAGCTCTGTTACATCACTGGGATTGTGCTATTCCACTGATTAGCTTTGCATTGTTCCCTATGGGAAACTCAACTCTTCTATTTGGCTAAGTCAAGACTACCACACTGCTGCCAGCTTTACATTGCACTCTCTGACAAACTCAGCTCTGCCACTAAGTCAGCTCTACTATTCCACTGTGTCACCTCTGCCTGGACTCTGTAGCAAACTTTGCCTCTGAGTTTACTCTGCCAAACCACTGTACTAGTTCTGCATTGTACTCTCTAACAAACTAAGCTCTGCCCAAGAGTTAGCGCTGCTATACTGCTATGACCGTTCTGCCTCAACTCTGTGACTAACTCAGCTCAGCAGCTAAGTCAGCTCTGTTATACTTCTCTATCATCTCTGCAAATGATTCTGCTGCAAATTCAGCTCTACTACATAACTGAGGTTACCCTACTTCTTTCTGGATTATAACTCTGTCATGCGTGATTTCCAATAATCAGATCCCTTGATTCCCATGTGCTTCTTTTATTGCTGTTTAACCATCACAGCTTCCATTGTTTGTTTTTTTAATTCGTTTATTAACAACAAAATAGTAATGTTACAAACATTTTGCATCCAAGATTGTCACACATAAACTGTAATATATATAAATTGCATATTATTAAGTTCGGAATAAAATACAGTTATCATCCATAACCAACATTGTATTGTGATTATTAAAACTGTTGGATCAATGGTAACACATGAAATTTTACAAATAGACTATATCTACGCTAACTGCTAACTTGCCACCGTACTCTACGTTAGTCTTCACTCAATACCCCTACTATACAACAATTCTATAGAGTAAAATGGGAAGAATTCCACCTGCCCCAGATTTTTCCGAATTTGCCTCGACATCCTCTGTTTTGATACAGCGTGCGCTCATATGGAATGATTGAGTTGACCAGTTCGATCCAAGCTCCCCTAGTTGGGTTTGTACTACCCATCCACCTCAAAGCCAATACCTTTCTTGCCATAAAGAGCGCCTCACGTAAAAAAATATCAGTATAGTGATCCCAAGTCTCCTCCTCCCATACTCCAAATATACATACTAATGGATCAAGGGGAACCGGAATGGACAACAGTGATGTAAGTAGTGAAGTCACCTCCCTCCAGTATTGAAAAACAACAGGACAGCACCATATCATGTGAATGAAGTCTGCATCTAAGGAGTGACAACACATACATTCTGATGTTTGGAATCGACCCATTCTAAAAAGCCGTGTCGGAGTTAAATACGATTGATGTATTATGTATAGTTGAGTCATCCTGTTATTAACTGATGGGGATACTTTGGTTGGGGATTCAAGAATGTCCTCCCATTCCTCCCCCTGCATATTAGAAAGAAGTCCCTCCCACTTCCCCTTAACAGAGTTAACAGTAGACGCGTCTCCCGAAGATAGCATGTAAGTATATAGGGAGGAGATAAGACCCTGGGGACCCTGTGACTTGAGAATTCCTATCAAGGGTAAAGAGGATATAGCACGACCCGTACCTGCCTGTCTCATATATGATTGTACGGCTGACCTTAACTGTAAATATCGAAAGAACTGGGATCTTTGTATACCATGCTTGATCTGCAACTGCTCAAAAGACATGAAGGACCCCCCATCATACAGATCACCTATTGAGGAGACACCATGCCAGAGCCAGAAGTCAGTGGATGGGTGATTCAGCAAAGTTGGGAAATAGCTATTTCTCCACAGGGGCATCTCCGCCACGATATCCGTGAATCCTACAATTTTTTTAATTTGCCTCCAAACCGATCTCGTCAGGCGAAGTAGAGGAAGCATACGAGGGATATTAATTTTCTCCAGTTCTAGAAACGCCAGCGGATAGTCTGTTTGAGCCACATGGAGAAGATGGCTTTCTGAATTCGGAAGGCGATTATCGGGCATCCACTTATTCAGAGCCTGACCAGCCAAATAATATAAATAGAAATCTGGTAACGCCGCCCCACCTCCCGACTTTGGTCTTTGTAGCGTAGATAGCTTAAGTTTGGGCCTAGATTTCCCCCATATGAAAGATGTAATTTGAGAGTTCAAACTTGTAAAAAAGGATTTAGGAATTAACACAGCACTATGTTGAAGACAGTAGCTGAGCTTGGGGAGCACTATCATCTTGACTAAATTAATGCAGCCGGCTACAGACAACGGTAGTTTGCTCCAAGCTGTGAATTTAAGTTTAACTAGTTCTGACAGCGGGAATATATTAAGTTGTAGATCAAGTCTACTGCTCTGAGAAATATATATGCCCAAGTATTTAAAGCTGGGTACAATAGGGAGGGAGGAGAGAGCCCCAAGGCCAGGCGATGGAACATGAGAAAGGGGCATCAATGCTGATTTATCCCAGTTTATATACAGGCCTGAGTGTCTACTAAATATATCTATAGTGTCTATCACCCGCGGTAGTGTTACCTCCACCTCATCCATAAATATCACCATATCGTCAGCGTACAGACCAACCGTGTCCACCCGATCAGCTATATTTATACCTTTGATCTCGACAGAGGATCTTATGCGTATCGCCAAAGCCTCAATCGCAAGGGCGAAGAGGGCCGGGGAGAGAGGGCACCCCTGTCGGGTCCCTCTAGATAGTGAGAAAGACTTAGAGATGGAGCCATTAACAACTATACGAGCCTTAGGTTTCATATACAATAGGCCTACCCACTTCAAAAAACTATCTCCGAAGCCATATTTTTTCAAACATGCTAAAAGGAAGGGCCACTCAAGAGAGTCAAAGGCCTTGGCTGCATCCAGTGATGCCAATGCCCAGGCGTTATCTGGTACCAATGAGCTATACTGAACCACTGACTGGACCCGTCTGATGTTAATAGAGGTATTTTTACCCGGCATAAAACCCGTTTGGTCTGGATGTATAAGGTCAAGTATGACCGAATTCAATCTCGTGGCTAGAATTTTAGTAAAAACTTTATAGTCCACATTTACCAGTGAAATGGGTCTGTATGATCCACATTCCAATGGGTCCTTCCCCTCCTTTTTAAGTAAAATGATGTTTGCCTCGTAGAATGTGTCAGGCATAGAACCCCTCTCACACACCCCCTGGAACACCCTCAACAAAAGCGGTGCCAGTATATCTCTGTACTTTCTATATAGTTCAATGGGAAACCCATCTGGACCCGGGGCCTTCCCAGAGGCCATATCCATCAAGGCCTTTTCAACCTCCTCCAAAGTAAACTCTGCATCCATAAAGGCCTGCTGAGCCGGGGTCAATAAGGGAAATGTTATATCTGATAGATAATCTAAATTATTAGGAATATCGAAGTCACATTTAGAGGTATATAGTGATTTATAATAATCATGAAAGCAGCAAATTATCTCCTCATTCGAGGACACTAATGACCCATCTGGTGTTCGAATCTGCAATACAGTATTGGAGACATTATGTTGGCGTACCAAGAAAGCCAAAAATTTGCTGGCCTGGTTCCCCATTTCAAAATAGGATTGGCGAGTAAAAAATAGTTTACGTTTAGATTTAGTATCTTTATACTGAACATATAGCCTCTGGGAAGTTAGCCACTCAAGTCTATTGCCACTGGTTGGGTCAGATATATATGCAGACTCTGAGTTCTTTAGTCGTTGTTCCACCTCATCATCTTCCCGTGAGGTCACCCTTTTAATATAAGATATTGTGGAGGATAGACACCCCCTCAAATATGCCTTAAGGGTATCCCAAAATATATTAGTATTCTGGGGCTCCGGGTGGGATAAAATGAAACCCTGCAGTTGGTCCACAGTTCTATCATTGGAATCTATCAACTTGAGCCAAAATGGATTCAATTTCCAGACTATGCCGCCATTTGATTGCCTAAATTTGAGTTTAAGAACAACCGGGCTGTGGTCAGATATTCCCCTATTACCATGCTCAACACTATCTATCCATGTTGCCAACCCCACTGATCCAAATATATAATCCAGGCGGGAGAGGGATCGTCTGGTAGATGAATGACAGGTATAGCCTCTCTCCCCTGGATGGTGCACTCTCCATAGATCCACCCAACCACTACCCTCCATGAATGAAGCTAATTGGGATAAAGTTTGAGAGGAGGGCTCCCCCACCACATCGTCACCCAATCTCAGCCTATCCAAGCGAGTATCCATGACTAGATTAAAATCCCCCATACAGATGATGTTTGCGTCTGGAAAGCTCAAGGCAAAGCTCATTGCCATTCGGAGTATTGATAAATTAGCTGGAGGAGGATTGTAGACACATAAGATGACGTATTCACAGGAATTGACTAACGCATTCACAAATACAAATCGACCCTCAGAGTCCCTCCTAGCCTCCCTCATCTCCCATCTAACGTCTTTGTGAACTAACAGTGAGACCCCCCTTGAGTAGCTGGTATGAAATGCGTGTATGGACCATTGCACCCACGGCTTTTGTACACACCGGGCCGTGTCTCTGGTCAAATGTGTCTCGACCAATGCTACAATATGTGGGTGATAGCGCTTGATCTGTGAGAATACCTTAATCTTTTTCCGGGGAGATTTGATGCCGCGCACATTCCAGGTCATGTATATTATTTCCGACCCCATACTAACACAACACTATATGATAAGCAATAATTGTCCAGGCAAAACTTAGGGGTAGCACGTAGAGGTTGAGAGATCCATTGGCGGCGAGTCTGTCTACAAAACAGATAAAACAAACATAGAAAAGAGAACAAACCAAAAAACCAAACAATGTAGGAGCATACTCCCATGCTCCTATTATCAGATGAAAACGGGGATACCCTCGCTAAAATTAAGCGTTCGGTATTGTTAGTAGGTTAGGCACCCACAAGGAGAGCTTCATTATATAATCATCCACTCAAATGCCTTAGGATGTCTTCATACTGGATCCTTCATGGACCCGCAACCACTCAGCCGCGTCCTCCGGATTAGTGAAGAATATCGAGGAACCCTCATGAACGATTCGCAAGCGGGCAGGATAGAGCATGGAATATATGACGTTCCGATCTCTGAGTCGTTTCTTAATTTCCAGGAACCGTGCTCGTTGTTTCTGAAGTTCCATGGAGAAGTCTGGGAAAATCGAGATTGTGGCATTGTGGAACTTGATAGGACTTTTTTGCCGTGCCAGACGTAGAATGGCGTCTCTATCTCTACAGTTTAGGATGCGTGCCAGGATAGGTCTCGGAGGAGCTCCAGGGGGGAGGGGCCTCGTGGGGACCCTATGGGCCCTCTCCACAGAGAAGGTTGATGAAAATTCGCCTTCCAAAGAGGTTTTAAGCCAGTTCTCCAGAAATTCTTCAGGCCGCTGACCCTCCGAGCGCTCCGGCAGCCCAATAATACGAATGTTGTTCCGACGCAGCCTGTTCTCCAGGTCATCCGCTTTTTGTTTCCAGGCGTTAATGGAACCTGCCACTTTTGTCAGTTTAGCCTCCATGGGTGTAATAGTATCTTCTATCTGTGACACTCTCGTTTCCACCTCCACAATGCGTCCTCCCATGGTCTGCATGTCTAGTCTCAGGCGACCCACCTCAGTGTGTACATCCTCTATTTTTTCAGTAAGAGAGGATCTGGTTAAGGAGATGGCCTGCATTAGTTGTTCAGAGGCCTGTTTAAGGGTTAATTCCTCCTGTGCCCCTTCCTCATTACTATCAGAAGATTGACCCTTACGCTGAACCTGCGCGGGGGTATTTCTGAGTGTCCGTCCACTATCCATAGGGTCCTCTCTAGCGAATTTTTTCAATTTATCAGACGCCCCCGATCCTTTGGGGTGGTGCATTTTGAATAAAGATGAAAGGCAGCAGAGTAGCTGAGATTATAATCCGGAGCAGTGCCCAGTTGCAGTCACAGTGTATTAGCAGAGCCGGCAGAGGTTGTTAATGTGGTGTTATGGGGCAACCACAGGGATATATAAAGTGTTTATGATTGCAGGTACAGCAGCACTTAGATTTCAACGGATTCTATGCACCAGGGGGGGAAGACCACAGCAGCGGCAGAGGCAGCAGGGGGGAGGGGTGCCAGACCCTCCAAATCAAGTGCACTAACAGGAAAGGTGTCTTTAAATAAGGGAACGTGGGGCCCAATTTTCCAGGGCACTCACCGTTCGTTCCCTGATGTATTGCAGGATGCGTATCCACCTCCCAGACAGCGCTGTATATGTGGTGCGCAGCGTCACGTCCCCTCTCACCAGAGCGCGCGCTTGTATTGACCGCTGCCCCACCTGTACCGCCGTCCACAGTCCCCCAGCTCCAGCGCACCTGGATTCAAACGCTGGCCCCGCAGTCTCTCAGAGCCCTCCGAAGCCCAGGGGGGAGTCCCGGGGGTAATGAGAGCCGGTGCCGCGCTGTGCTTCCTCAGAGCGCGCTCTCAAGATGGCCGCTGTCAGCACACGAGTCTCCTGCTCCGGCGGGCTTCGCTGGTTTCCCGCTCCTCTCCGGACCCCGCAGCGCTCCCCGCAGTGACCCCTCACCTTCCAGGACCCAGTGAGGGGCACAAATTGTGAGCAGTCCACACTGTGGGGGATTTGAGCGGCAGGATATTGGCAGGATAATTGGAGCTCACCCAGGGCACGTCTTCTCGCTCCAACTACATAGCCACGCCCCCACAGCTTCCATTGTTGGATCTGGATTTCCCTTCTGCACCAATGCCATCTGTCTGTGCTCCATAACAGCTGCTCATCTGGACCAAAGGCTTTGAGGATCCACCACTCAAGGTGAGACATAATGATTGTTAGCCAAATTTGGGCAAGTAATACAACTAAAGGGGTCTTCTTGACTACTTTCTTTTTCATCTGAATCTATGGAAAATGCTGAAGCTTGTGCAACCATTATGCAATTTTATCACATATATTTTGAGGAGGAATGTGGAGGTCCAGACTTACGAATATTTACCATGTTCTCATCATTGGGTTCCTTCAAGGGTCTATTATTTATTATCTTTCTTTAACCTTTTAATCTGGATATAATAGAGAACAGTCAGAACTGAAAACCTCCCTAGGCTTTGTTGATAATAAATCTTCATACACCTACACGGTTTTCATCCTGCGTGTAAACTTTTGGCTTGTCTTATGTGACATCTTTCTATCTGATGAATGGAAAAACAAGTCTTTGGTCAGGATTGTGTCAAATGAAGTGGCCAAAAAAAAGACAAAATTTGTTTGGCTTATGTAAAATGATTGCATGTCTTTCTATGAGGAAATGTCTCTGGCTTTTCGTAAATTCTCTAGTTCCCTGGCTGCAGTGGTGGACTCCTTACTAAGCAAATTTTACAGCTGCTAGTGAAAAAAAATTGTGGAAAATTGAAGGTGATTGTGCAAGAGGTAAATGATCCCATATACTGATGCTCCATCTCAGGGGTGTCAAACTGCATTCCTCGAGGGCTGCAAACCATGCGTGTTTTCAAGATTTCCTTAGCATTGCACAAGGTGCTGCAATCATTATGTGTGTAGGTGATTAAATTATCACCTGTGCAGTACAAGGAAATCCTGAAAACATAACCTGTTTGCAGCCCTCGAGGAATGCAGTTTGACACCCCTGCCCCATCTCATATGTTGACAGTCACAACTTCATTTTATCAAATCATAAAGGGTTAAGATGCTTTTAAATACTGTATATTTGTAGAAAAATCTGATTAATAATGCACAATGAGATGTGGAATGGCATGGCGTGACTGCGGCTGAGCTGCGCTCCCTCTTCTCTTGTGTATTGACCAGCTTTCATCTTAGCCACTGATTTTCAGCACTGATTTTCAGCACCTAAGAGGCGGCTGCGACCTCAATATATCTTCCAAGACGACCCTGGCTGGGGATTCTCAGGGTGACACAATAGCACGAACACGACAGGTCCTCTCTTGGCATCATAACAGGACACGCATCTGCATTTCTCCTCTTCTCGGTCACTCTCCAGGAGAGACGCTTCTACTGACAGCACTTCTGCCACATGTATTTTTAGTAGGTTTGCAAACCTGCTCATACAGTTCTCAGTCGTAAATCCTCACCGTCCACGTACTTTACGATCTTGGTGGCAATTTCTTCACCATCTACATACAGTGGGGGAAAAAGTATTTGATCCCTTGCTGATTTTATAAGGTTGCCCATTAACAAAGACATGAACAGTCTATAATTTTATGGGTAGGTTAATTTTAACATTGAGAGATAGAATATCAAAAATAAAATCCAGAAAATCACATTGTCTAAATTATATACATTTATTTGCATTTTGCAGTGAGAAATAAGTATTTGATCCCTACCAACCATTAAGAGTTCTGGTTCCTATAGATCAGTTAGATGCTCCTAATCAGCATGTTACCTGCATTAAAGACAGCTGTCTTACATAGTCACCTTTATAAAAGACTCCTGTCCACAGACTGACTGAGTGGGTTACTAATACCCGAGTTTTCAGCTATTTAGTTGGACAGGGCATTGAATCCTCTCAGGGCTTTCCTTATGCCACCACTTGGAGCAATGTAGTTGGGAAAAAAGCTACAGCATGATGCCTCAACCATATTAGGCTATGTTCACATTTGCGTTGTTGTGTGTTGTGTCGGCGACGCAACGCACAACGCATGCAAAACGCATGCAAAAACGCATTGTTTTGTGACGCATGCGTCCATTTTTGGCTTGATTTTGGACGCAAAAAAAATGCAACTTGCTGCGTCCTCTGCGCCCTGACGCTTGCGCCAAAAATGCCGCATGCGTCACAAAACGCAAGACAACGCATGTCCATGCGCCCCCATGTTAAATATAGGGGCGCCTGACGCATACATCGCAGCGGCTGCGCCCGACGCAACGCTAATGTGAACGTAGCCTAACAGACCCCTCTCCTCTCAGCCATTATCATGTCAAGGGCGAGTCTATTCTGAAAGGTCATGGTCGAGGTGGCACTGTTCAGCTGTTCCTCCAGAATGCATTACTAAAATTAACAAAACTCTGTTGGTTATAGTAAATATAATTAATCCAGTCCACATTTTTATTTGCTGTAACGATAGGAAATAGAGATTCAAATCCTGCTGCTATTTGATATCTGGCTTTCAACTCGTTATTATCTACATGCGGCATAAACCACGGTGAGGTAAAAATAAATACGGCCCTTAGGGCAAAGCAGGAAAACAAAACAAAATGGTATAACACAGTCCATATATCTGCGGGAAATCCACCCACACAGGAGATATTAGCATCCAAAGGTTCAGCTTTCCTTCACAGGACCCAATGCGCTGGAGCTCCACTCTCCAGGCCTACCAAACACTGAATGCCTCTGGAGGCCGACTATTTAATCCCCAGATTACACCCTGAGGTGAAGATAAGGTGGACAACCTCTCAATCATCTATGGTTGTCAACAAAAACCCAGCCCTTAAACAAATTTTCTGATTAACCCCTCTCAACACTTAGTGTGCTGGAGCAAAACTTCTGGGTTTCAACTCACTGAAGCCAATAGCCTCAGTGAAACATATCTCCCCTCCAGCACTTTGCCAGTGACTTTGTCACAGAAGGAAAACAACTGCAGAAGCAGGTTAGACTCTGAAGTATTTTCTCCTTCTGTAGCAGAAACTAGCTAAATTAGACAGGAGAAAGCAATGGGGTTTGTCTGGTTGCTGAGATGGCCTAGAGTTGTAGGCTCAGTATTCCCCAGTGTTCCACCCCACCATATTCCAGGACTCACATTGAGACCCATAGCCAGTATTGGTGATAGTGACACATATATAGTTTTGAGTCTTCACAGTAGGTGTCACCATGCTGCCACTCCACCCTAGCGCAGGAGACCAAGTTACACAGGTAAAATTTATAACTGACTACAGTGTCCGAGGTATTAAACTAGCAAGTGGTAACGAACCCCTTTTCTTTGTCTCTTGCCTTGATAAGCCTCCATATATCAAGGCAAAAAGGATAAGGCACAGGGTGGGCATCAACATCACTCAGCTGTCTTCTCGCAGTGGTGAGGCTTGGATCCAGTTGGGCTATCCCTCCAGCCTTATGGCCGTCTCAGTAGAGTAGAACTTGAAGGGCCCAACAAATCAAGGCTCAATGGCTCTTCTGGTGGGTCTTTTGACCACGACCCAGTCTCCAGGCAGCAGGGGGGTGGCTCCCTTCCACGGAATCTGAATCTGAGAAGCATTTTCTGAGTGCAATAACATAAGAAGACAGCCTATCATGTTGCATGTTGCATCTGCAGCTGCTGTAGAAAATACAACCCTACCCTAGGGGCTGACCCAAATAACACCTCATATGGGCTGAGGCCTGTCATTTTGTTGGGAGTATACTTGATTGAGAAGAGTGCAAGGAGCAAGCATTTTGTCAATGGTCTACCCAATTCAGCCATGGATTTTTGGATTTTTAGTTTCAGGGTCCCATTCAATCTACTCTAACGCTACTTTGTGAATGGTACGAAGTATGAAAGGCCTGTTTCACTCCCACGGCGGGCATTATTTCCTGAATTACTTCTCCGGTAAAGTGGGTGCCTTCGTCACTCTCTATGGCCTCGGGCACCCTGTATATGCAGACGATTTCTGAGATTAGTTTCTTCACCGTAGTCTTGGCGGTGGCTTTACACATGGGTACATTTCTGGCCATCCTGAGGTGAGGTCGACACACACAAGTACACACTCGTAGGTTTACATCTTGGCAATTTGAATGTAGTCTATCTGAAGATGCTGGAATGGACACACGGACATTGCTGTGTGTCTCATAGGTGTCTTGGTGGTGCAACCCACGTTGTACATTGTAGAGCGCACAGGTTAGGCAGGCATGAACGTGTTTGCTGCGGTGACAGTGAATCCTGTGGCACACCAATGGCAGTGGATGAGGCCTGTCATGTCAGTCTCAGACTCCATTTTGGAAAGAAAGGATTCTATCTATTTATCTATGTCTGTCAATCAACCTATATATCTAATTGTACAAGTAGGAGGACTTTGCTGAAATTTGCACATATATGGCGTCTGTACATCAGCACACAGAGAACCTGTGAGTCCACATTGTAAACCAATTGCATCAAGAGAAGAAAAGCGAATATGATCAGAGTAAGGCATCATTCACATGTCTGATTTTCTCTTACAAGTGCCATCCATGTTTTTCACAGATAACCCTTGTACCTGTGATAGTCTATGGAGCCTTTTATAGTCCATGACTTTTCATGGAGCGAGCGGTCCACAGAAAATCGTGAAAATGCGTCCGATTTTGATCCGAGGGTAGAATCAAAATCAGCAATGCAAGTCTATGGGTCCGTAAAAAAATTAGCACCTCTTCCGACCGCAGTCCAATTTGCACAGACTGTCAGAAAGGACAAGGTGGAGAAACTTTTCTTTCTCCATGTATGATAAAACTGATGACACTTGGACCACACTCTGATCACAATTGTTGATCCTTTTTTTCTGGTACATGAGAAAAATGGACGTCTGAATAAGGCCCAATATTGCGGTTTATTATCGGCCCACAGTAGTTAATGGAAGCTGTATAACAGATTCATGGTATGCCTGTGTGCACGGC
Organism: Ranitomeya imitator; assembly: GCF_032444005.1. Lineage (NCBI taxonomy): Eukaryota > Metazoa > Chordata > Amphibia > Anura > Dendrobatidae > Ranitomeya > Ranitomeya imitator. Next base: position 47,084,931 of record NC_091286.1, read on the forward strand.
CCCAACCTGGGAAATAATTTACCTATTACCTCAAATATTTTTCCAATAATTGACATAAATTATCTTACATGTCACGAATATCTGTTCTGTGAGGTCTAAGGCTTCTTTCACACTTCCGTCGGCAGTGTCCCGTCCTAATGCGTCGGGAAGACGTGCCGTCGGATGTCGATAAAATAGTGATACAACGGAGGCAACGCATACAGTGTTATGATGGATGCGTCGGCTGATCTTTTCCGGTGTAGATATGGGATTTGGTATTCCGGGGATGAGAGAGAGAGATTGAAAGATTTTTCCCTGCCTTGAAAATCCGTCCGGGCATGCTCAGAGGGAAAAAAACGTGATACGTCGCTGGATTCCTGTGTGTGACGGTCAGCGACGGATCCTACGTCCATAGGCTTCCATTATAGCCGACGACGGACAGCGCAGGACCCGTCGCTGACCGATTTTCCGAAATGCAGAAAAAACGTTCCTCTGAACATTTTCTCTCCACGATGGACCGCTATTTTCCGAAGGATCCAGTGCACGACGGATGAAACGGATGGCCATCCGTCACAATCCGTCGCTAATACAAGTCTATGGGAAAAAACAGTACCCTGCAGAAAAATTTGCTGGATCCTGTTTTTTCAAAACTCGACGGATTTCAATGTGAGACAAAAGACAGAAGTGTGAAAGAGGCCTAGGTGGAAAACCGTTCCATATAGGCAGTATGTTAGGCCAGTCTCACACGTCCAGATAATTCCGGTACCGAAAAAATCGGTACCGGAGTTATCCGTGTCCGTGTGTCCGTGAGCTCACGTAGGCCATCCGTGTGGCACACGTGCGGCACACGTGTGCAGCCCGTGTGCCGACTGGGTACCACATGGAGCATGCAGGAGACAGCGCTAGAGATAAGCGCTGTCCCCTGCATCTGGTGCTGAAGCCGCCATTCATATCTTCTCTCCAGCACCGTTCGCTGGAAAGAAGATATGAAAAATCCTTTTTTTTTTTTTTTTTTCGTGTTTTAAATAAAGATCCCTGTCCCCTATGGGAGGTGGAGCCGCATATTCATGACTGTAATCGGCGGCACCACGTGACCGCTCATACAGGAGAAGCTGCGGCGAGGACAGGACGCTGCGAGGGAGCCGGGTGAGTATTTTATTACCAGCGGGCGGGCGCACAGGGGGTGGGAGGGGGTTGGGGACAGAGATCTTTATTTAAAACACGAAAAAAAAAAAAAAAAGGATTTTTCATATCTTCATTCCAGCGAACGCTGCTGGAGAGAAGATATGAATAGCGGCTTCAGCACCACGTGGGGGGGGACAGCGCTTACTGTAGCACTGTCTCCTGCACGGCTCACAGACTGCACACGGACAGCGTCCGTGTGCGGTACGTGTTTTACACGGACCCATTGACTTTAATGGGTCCGTGTAATCCGTGCGCTCCCACGAACACTGAGATGTCTCCGTGTTTTGCACACGGACACACGGTCCGTGAAAACATGCTGACATGTGCAGAGACACATTGATTTCAATGTGTCTACGTGAGTCAGTGTCTCCGGTACGTGAGGAAACTGTCACCTCACGTACCGGAGCCACTGACGTGTGAAACCGGCCTTATTTTGTGAGTGGCCTCCCCTTACTCTCTGCAGGCGTCTGGTGAAGATCCCGTACACCTGAACTCGCTCCCGTCCTAATACATTATATTACATCCCAGGCGGCTTCATCTGCTGTCACAATACTGATAAAAGCGTCCAAAAAATAATTAAAAAATCAGCGATTCCCGAGAACCTTTTACCTTTGCCTCTGTTTTTTCTCATCAGCTCATCAGTCAGGCGAAACATGTCGTGCCTAATGAACATATCTGACAGCCTCAGAGATTAGGTACAAGATTCTTTGTCCAAGTGTATTTTGGAGCGAGGAGGAAATTCCTAGCTTGCAGCTGCATGCAGGGGATTTGTATTAATGGTGGGCTGCTAGATACAGAAAGTGGGGGTTTTGGTAATGCGGCGCGGATACTCCAGATAAATCCGTGTAATCTGACGCTCTCGGGAGAGATCCAGTTTCTCGGCTTAATCTTTGTTTTTATTATTTAGTATAAGTGTCAGTGGATAGATACGGCCTGACAAGTATTCGGAGAGGGTGTACTTAATTTTGTACTTAGAATGGGGATCTTTGTAAGGTGCACCGGCGGTTACCCAGGATCAGACACTTTAACCAGATAGACAATAGGAAAACAGCTTGAGGGTTAATAACGTTCTCTCATCATCGTTAACCCCTTGCGGCCAGAGCAGGTAATAGTTTTTGCTCTTTAGTTCTACCTGTATTCATAACTCTTTTTTTTTCAGTCTCCATAGACGTATAAGGGCTTATTATTTGTGGGACGAGTTGTAGTTTTCAATGACACCATTCACTTTTCCGTATGATGTACTAAAAACCAGAGAAAAAAAGGAGGATGAAATGGCGAAAAAAAAAACACAATTTCGCCTTTTTGAGGGGTTTCTTTTTTATAGTCTTCATTGTGGTAAAATTGACCTGGAAACATGACTCTTCATTTCAGAAAGAATACAGCAATAAAAAACATTTTCTGAGACCCAGAACTTTTTTTTTATTTTTCCCGTTAATAGACCTGTGTAAGGGCCTGTTTTTTTGCATGGGAAGCTGTCGGTTTTATATTATATATTTTTATGTAGTCTGTTTATATTTGCTTATTATTGTATTTTTACGAAAAGGTTCATTTTATTTTATTCATTGTAATTATTTATATTGACAATATTTTTGATTTGTTAAAAGGTAGGGGAGTTGAACTTTTTTTTGTATTTTTAAACCTTTTTTTATATGTATACTTTATAATTTAGCGCCCATAGATATAGTTTTGCAAGATTTAGAGAAATTGATGTTCCTCTATAAAGTCACACTAAAAAAACTTGGCACTCGGATTGAAGAACGGTGAAATAAAGTTCCTTTTATTTTTGCTATCAAAATGTTGAACGTTTTCGGTCTGGTATTCAGACCTTCATCAGAACTATAGGGAAGGGGGGTACACAGAAAAATAGGGGGTCATGAGAGGTAATTGCAAAATAAGCTTTAAAAAGGAAAAAAAAAAGTTATAAAATTCATAACTGAGTCCTCTAATGACATTTATATATGGTACTTAAAGTAGCAGCATATTCATGCAGAGAATTTGTGCACGCCGTCCAGATTATAGCATTGTAATGATGGCTGTGGCTATATAAGCTATAATAGATAGAGTTGAGCGAATTTCCTCTGGTCCCCGATTATTCGGCAAGCTATAGCGCTAACCGAATAAGCTGCAGAGGGAACCCGGATACATGGAGCGCGCCGGCTGATTAGCACCGCAGCTGCATGTGTCGCGGCTGTGTCACTGTCACTGCACACGAATGCAGAGCCCAACACACAGGGCTTCATAGGAGAATCAAAATGACAGTGACAGGAGCATTCAATAGGCCCTTGGCTGCTCTGGCAGCCCATCAGCACCTCAAAATTGCCCATTTAAATGCTAATGTCAGTAATAAACAGTTAAACAGCAGCAATTGAAGCTAGCTCCGGATACTGCTATTAGAGGCAGATGCCGCTTGTATAAGATACAGTATTGGCCCGGCATAGAGCGGGCTCAGGTCTTGAGCCTGTTAAATATTGTCATGTACAGACTTCTCAGCACGTGATGTGAAGGGTTCATTTATCTCCTCTCACTCAATCCAGCTCGCAACCTCTGTTTTAGGCTGGAAAGTGAGCATAAATCACACCCCGACATATTCAGCACACCCAAATTTCTTAACATGCTGCCACCACTAATCAGACACATGGGGTGATGAGTCACCCAAATATGTCTGACAATCAAAAGGTCACGCACTCCCTTAAAGGCTATGGTTTCTTTTAGAGCATACAAGGGTCAAACTTAGGGCTCCTTCTCACTTGCGTAAAATACGTCCGAGTCTCGCAGGTTAAAACCCACCTCTGCTGCCGGCACTCCAGAGCAGAGCGTGCAGCTCCATGTATTGCTGTGTGGCCGCACGCTCTGCTCTGGAGTGCCGGCGGCAGAGCCGGGTTTTAACCTGCGAGACTCGGACGTATTTTACGCAAGTGAGAAGGAGCCCTTATTAAGGATTTTAAGCTTTAATATAAAAATATACAATCATGGCCAAAAGTATTGACACCCCTGCAATTCTGTCAGATAATACTCAGTTTCTTCCTGAAAATGTTATTGTTATTATTATCTTCATTTAATTTATCTTAAATGAAAAAACACAAAAATAATTGTCCTAAAGCCAAATTGGATATAAATTCACACCAAACATAAAAAAGAGGGTAGACAAAAGTATTGGCACTGTTCGAAAAATCATGTGATGCTTCTCTAATTTGTGTAATTAACAGCACCTGTAACTTACCTGTGGCACCTAACAGGTGTTGGCAATAACTAAATCACACTTGCAGCCAGTTGACATGGATTAAAGTTGACTCAACCTCTGTCCTGTGTCCTTGTGTGTACCACATTGAGCATGGAGAAAAGAAAGAACACCAAAGAACTGTCTGAGGACTTGAGAAACCAAATTGTGAGGAAGCATGAGCAATCTCAAGGCTACAAGTCCATCTCCAAAGACCTGAATGTTCCTACCGTGTGCAGTGTCGTCAAGAAGTTTAAAGTCTATGGCACTGTGGCTATCCTCCCTAGATGTGGACGGAAAAGAAAAATTGACAAGAGATTTCAACGCAAGATTGTGCGGATGTTGGATAAAGAACCTCGACTAACATCCAAACAAGTTCAAGCTGCCCTGCAGTCCGAGGGTACAACAGTGTCAACCCGTACTATCCGTCGGCATCTGAATGAAAAGGGGCTGTATGGTAGGAGACCCAGTAAGACCCCACTTCTTACCCCGAGACATAAAAAAGCCAGGCTGGAGTTTGCCAAAACTTACCTGAAAAAAGCCTAAAACGTTTTGGAAGAATGTTCTCTGGTCAGATGAGACAAAAGTAGAGCTTTTTTGGCAAACGCATCAACATAGAGTTTACAGGAGAAAAAAAGAGGCATTCAAAGAAAAGAACACGGTCCCTACAGCCAAACATGGCAGAGGTTCCCTCATGTTTTGGGGTTGCTTTGCTGCCTCTGGCACTGGACTGCTTGACCGTGTCCATGACATTATGAAGTCTGAAGACTACCAACATATTTTGCAGCATAATGTAGGGCCCAGTGTGAGAAAGCTGGGTCTCCCTCAGAGGTCATGGGTCTTCCAGCAGGACAATGACCCAAAACACACTTCAAAAAGCACTAGAAAGTGGTTTGAGAGAAAGCACTTTAGACTTCTAAGGTGGCCAGCAATGAGTCCAGACCTGAATCCCATAGAACACCTGTGGAGAAATCTAAAAATGGCAGTTTGGAGAAGGCACCCTTCAAATATCAGGGACCTGGAGCAGTTTGCCAAAGAAGAATGGTCTAAAATTCCAGCACAGCTTTGTAAGAAACTCATTGATGGTTACCGGAAGCGGTTGGTCACAGTTATGTTGGCTAAAGGTTGTGCAACCAAGTATTAGGCTGAGGGTGCCAATACTTTTGTCTGGCCCATTTTTGGAGTTTTGTGTGAAATGATCAATGTTTTGCTTTTTGCTTCATTCTCTTTTGTTCTTTTTCATTTAAGACAAATTAAATGAAGATAATAATACCAAAGAATTTGTGTTTGCAATCATTTTCAGGAAGAAAATGAGTATTATCTGAAAGAATTGCAGGGTTGTCAATACTTTTGGCCATGACTGTAGAGTGCTTACAATAAATGATATAAAAAGGTAAAAATAAAACGACACACAAATATGCAAAACAGTTATAAAATAAAAAGGGAGAAATAATAGAAATACCTAAACATTTCCGTCTGCAGTTATCTTCTGTTTTCTTTGAGGGAAAGAGAAGTGAATTATGGATCACATCAGCCTCACAGGCTACCCTCACATATGAACACCTTCTCTTTGTGCCACCCAGCTTTTTATAGTCCTGACCATTGGCTCATATTTCCAGGATGACCTAGATTGGCACTTTTAAAAGTTGCTGTTTGTCAATGGATGATGTGGTATTTCAAATATCCTGTGTTTCCCTCCCTATCTCTCTATACAGACAATAGGAAATATTCTTTCCTAGCTACAAACCATCTGCCAGCTCTTTGAAGCTGCCATGCTTGACACCTCTAGCATTCTCCCAGGAGACCACCCCTGTGATTGCGTTCCTGCAATAAGAGTAGGCAGGTGCTATCTCTTTTGGGCAGATACAATATGTGGCTGCAGCCTTAACCACTTGCTCTACTGACATTATAGTCTACCTTAAAATTACATACTTCCTTCACACTCAGACGTGCTATTACGATAAGGTGCATAAAAGCGTTATTGGGGTTTTCTGGGATGATAATATTGGTGGACCATCCTTAAGAAAGGCCATCGTTATCTGATCAATTTGGGAGTTGGCCCATCACCCCCTTTTTTTTTTCCAGGCACAGCGCCATCCGTTACGTTGTGGCTGTGCCCAGTTTTGCAGCTTATAGCAGATCACTTCCATTCCAATGGATGTGGCCAGTGTTGGACTGGATTGGCAAAGGCCCACCAGTAACAGCGTTTATTGGGGCCCACTGTTCAGCTATATGCAAAAACATGATCTCAGTAAACAAATTTACTTTTGCTTCTATGCAATATTAACTTGGCTAGCTTGCTTAATGAATGATAACATGATACTTTTTTCTGCCCTAGTCATTAGCACTTCTTCACAGGGGCCTACCAGAAGATTCTCCTGTTCTCCTGTGGGCCAGTCCAAGCCTAGTCAAGTGGCAGAATTAAGCACAGCCACTACCAAATATACGGAGCCATTCCAGGTAAATAAAAATTGGACAATATGCTCATCAACTTTCGAGTAATCTAATATATATGCTTTTTTATAGAAAAAAAAGTATTTTAGATCATGGGAATAATGACAGCAGCAGAGGATGAGGTTGTTGATCTAGTGGAAGGCAGTGACCTGTTGAATAGGGGTCTTAGATTATATGTGCACATGTAATTCTGCTAGATCAGCTCGTAATGTGCAGAGACGTATGGCTGATTGACTGTCAGCAGTGTCGGACTCATTTAGGGCATAGTAGCTTTGTATGGAACTATAGAAACCACTTGGACTAGGACTCTTGCCTGAATATACTCTGGACTTAATAAGAAATGTAAGAAGGATGTAATTATTACAGCTTGCGGTATTTTCTAGTTTCAAGGAAAACATCTGATAGGAAATAATAGATCTGGGATCGTGCCGAGATGACCGGCAAACCCGCGCTGTGGTGGTATGTCAGGATGGAAACGGGGAATTCTAAGTGCTTGGGATCCCACAAAACATTGTCCAATTGGTGTCAGTTACACAGTGACTATGAGGGGGGATTTAATAAGTCTAGGGTCTCACACTTCAGTTTTAAAAGCCCATTGGAGTCAGATGGGCCAAGTTTATTGTGTCTCTCGGTCTTAAAAAATTTGCTGCATCTTTGGCCGTTTGTTCACCTCATACGGAGACATACGCTGGCAAGGAACGCTGGCATATTTCTAATATGGGATATAATTTCCATCAACTTTGGGCAGAAATTATACTACATCAGTAAAGATATAACTGGCCACATCTCGTCCGCTAAGCTTTGCCTTTTTTTAAATAGTGGCAAGAGCAGTGTAAAACCAAATGCAGTTGCAAATTTATTTTTTTTAACAAAGATGCAAATGTGCAAAAAAAATGTCTCCCCTAGAAATCTGGCTCAATGTTCTTGCTAAATTGCCCGCCTTTACTTTACTAGCACCATTAACTAGCGGTTTTGGGTGCAGAGTATGCAGCGTCCCAATGACTGTACATAGAGTCATTAGATGAGCCGCCACTTCATTCATCCATTTTCTGTTATTCCCTTAGAAAATGAATGCAACAATCCAGGATGAAAGTTCCCCCGTTCTGCCAATTGGTGCCAGTCACAGTGGTTGGACCCCCATCAATCATTAATTTATCACCTATCGAGCAGCACTTGTTTTCCCTGGACACCCTCCTGTGTGGCTCTGTACCATAATGACACATTCACACTAGCAGTATTTGGTCAGTATTTTCCATCAGCATTTGTAAGCCAAAACCAGGAGTGGAACAAATAGAGGCAAAGTATAATAGAAACATATGCACCACTTCTGTATTTATCACCCACTCCTGGTTTTGGCTTACAAATACTGATGTAAAATACTGACCAAATACTGCTAGTGTGAATGTGGCCTTAGGCTACATTCCCACAAGGAGGCTTTGGTGAGTTTTTGATTTTGTCCACTATTACTGCACCAAATAGGGAATTAGATTACAGTACTTACGTTTTTTCATTGCATTTTTTTGGCAGTTTTTGTCCGTTTTCGGTATGTCATGCTTTAAGTAAAGCTGCTATGTTTTTGATAGTTCTTGTATTTGGCTTTGGAAAAACGTCATTGATGTGTCGATTATATGCATCCTTTACCTACAGATTTTCCACATCTAACACAAGTCTATGAGAAAAATCTGCACAAAAAACTCAAGGTACTCGCGAGATAAATTGATATGTTGCGGATATAAAACACGCACCGCAGGGCAGTTTACGCCGAGTAAGAAATAAAACACAGGGGTCAGGAGATTTGGTGCAAATATAAACAGCGTGAAAAACTCATCATGGTCACATGTGGCACCCCAGGAGTCCGGATGCCACAGTGGCAATGCCTCCCACACATGGGGTGATGTCATGCCTGGAAGCAAGAAGGGATTTCCTTAGCAGGTACATCAGCATGCAACACTTTCCTGACTCCAGACCAGAAGGGGGAACTCTAAACCCAGTTTCAGGGGAGCTTCCCTGATAAGTTCTGGTCTGGAGGCGAGGTTAGTCAGTCAGTCAGAGCTAGTCTGAGAAAGAGGAAGCAAGTGAGGAGAATCTGGGGGATAGGAGGTGTGACTGAGCTCACCCCAGGACTGAGCGCCAAGGACTGGACACAGGAGTCCGTGGTTGTTTGGGAACTGCAGGTCCAGCAACTAAAACCGGAGGATCAGAGATTGCAGGTCTGCTGGTCCCATCTGACACCTAAAGGCACAGCAGCAGATCAGAGTCCGGAGTCACCACGAGGGAGTGACACCTAAACAGGCTCAAGCTGCCTGCCATGCGGGTAGTGTACCATTTAATGGAAAAACAGTAAGAGGGACTTGAATAGAGCATAAAGCATCAGGAACCGAGAGAACAGCGCAGCAGGGAGGCTTCCATCCCCACCTGGCTAGGGGAATTCCGAATTGCTTCCAGGCTGCCCAGATCTCCAACACTACCTGTTACCTGTGCTCCGGACTGCACCTTTGACCAGGAATTAAAGGTAAAAAAAACTGCAGCCCTTGTGTCCTCTATTCCTTTTCACGCACCCTCAGTCCTGCACCCCAACGTCCACCCACCCTCATAAACTGTACTGGTATCCCTGGGGCCCCACTCCACCTGTGGGGAGCAGAACCATCCAAACTGTATCATCATCGTTCCCAGCGGTCCCTTTAGGCCGGTTTCACACGTCCAGATAATTCCAGTACCGTATAAAATCGGTACTGGAGCTATCCGTGTCCGTGTGTCCGTGTGCTCACGTGGCACATCAGTGTGGCACACGTGCGGCACACGTGTGCCGCCCGTGTGCCCACTGGGTACCACACGCACCGTGCAGGAGACAGCACTAAAGTTTAGCGCTGTCCCCTGCATCGTGCTGAATCCGCGATTCATATCTTCCCTGCAGCAGCGTTTGCTGCAGAGAAAATATGAATAATAGTGTTTAAAATAAAGATCTATGTGACCACGTGGGGCCGCCGATTACAGTAATGAATATGTGGCTCCACCCCTATGGGAGGTGGAGCCGCATATTCATTACTGTAAATGAGCGGCCCCACGTGACCGCATATAGGAGAAGATGCGGCCAGAACAGGAAGCAGCGACAGCCAACGAGGGAGGTGGGTGAGTATTTTCAGAACAGCAGGGGTCGCACAGGGGGTGGGGGGGGCGCACAGGGGGTGGGGGGGCGCACAGGGGGTGGGAGGGCGGGGTTGACAGATAGATCTTTATTTTAAACACTATTATTCATATTTTCTCTGCAGCAAACGCTGCTGCAGGGAAGATATGAATCGCGGATTCAGCACCAGTGGGGGGGACAGCGCTTAATGTAGCGCTGTCCCCTGCACGGCACACGGACTGCACACGGACAACGTCCGTGTGCGGTACGTGTTTTACACGGACCCATTGACTTTAATGGGTCCATGTAATATGTGCGCTCCCACAAACACTGACATGTCTCCGTGTTTGGCACACGGAGACACGGTCCGCAAAAAATCACTGACATCTGAACAGATGCAGTGATTTTTATGTGTCTACGTGTGTCAGTGTCTCCGGTACGTGAGGAAACTGTCACCTCACGTACCGGAGACATTGACGTGTGAAACAGGCCTTAAGCAGTGTCGGCCATCCCTGGCTGAGTACCACAGGTGGCGTCACGAACATTCCCTTTATCCCCTACAAACTTTATTCCTTTCCATCCCTCATCCTTTTTATTGCATGCCCAAGGCCATGGACCGGGTCACCGCTGCTGTGACCACCCCTTTAAGAGCCATGCGGCCCGGTTCCGAGTACCCCACAGCCTTAGCGGGTGTTACACACACAGCCTAAGGCCGGCATCACACTCAGCGTAGGTAAATGTGTATTTTACGGCCATAATACGCAGAAAAAATCCCGAAATGTTGAGCCGTATGTAATCCGTAGGCAAGGTGTGGTCGCGTATTTTGCGCATGTAATGTTGCGTATGTAATCCGTATGACATCCGTAATGCGTTTTTTCATGCAACCTGCCAAAATGGACATTTAACGGTTTTGGAGGCTGTAATTAATTTAAATAAGCCTCATCAACCCTATTTAAGGCCTCTACAACAGGTGGCACCCTCCCATATGGCCATTTTGTGGTTGTGCATCTGTTGGTGTGTTGTGGTAACGTTTGCACCATGTCTGACCTACTGCACTTCACCCCAACTCAGTGGGTTTTGTTTGACTGTGTCTTGTCACGTCGGTTTGGCCAGCCATACCCTGTGATTGTAGATCCGCAAAGGAGGAGAAGAAGAATGTGGGTGCATCCTATATTGTCGAATGACAATACCAACATTTGATATCTTGTTGGAGACAGTACGTCTAGGCCTCAGGTATCAGGACACCAGGATGCGAAAAAGCATATCCGCAAAGGATCGTCTTCTCCTTACCTTACGGTATGTATTCAACATTCTCACATAATGTATGTTGATGATGTTTTATTTTTCAGGGTTGTTTGCTATCAGCTATTTCTAAATATATGTTTTCCTTAGGATAAAACCACACTAAAAATATCTATTTTTAATGTTCTACTTATGTACACTAGGTACAGATAGATGTTTTTCATTGATATTCCTGTTCTTTTTATTAACCAACATACTTGTGCTTTATTATGTGTTGGCTAAACTATTGTTACCAAACTAATATGTTTTTTTGTGTCCTTTTAGCTTCCTGTCAACTGGCTTGTCTTATGCGGGACTACACCTGGAGTTTCTCATTGGTCGCTCCACCATTTCTGGCATTGTGCGTTCCACATGTATTGAAATATGGGACAAACTCCATGAACTTGTTATGCCTGAGCCAAAAATGGCAGTAACTACAGGTTTATAATTGTAGACATTGGGGCCTATGGGTGAACAGGAGACTCAAGGGTCTTTAATTCGTCCATTATGGGTCGGCGGCTACGTGAAAACCAGTTAGACCTCCCACCACCACCACAACAACTCCCAGGCTCCAATGCTGGAGCAGTGCTATATGTTCTTGTGGGAGATGAGGCCTTCCAATTGACAAGGAATGTCATGTGGCCTTATCCCAGGCGCAACCTGGATCACCGGCGGCGTGTTTTTAATTTGAGGCTTTCCAGGGCGCGTAGACTGGTGGAGTGCGCCTTTGGGATTCTGTGTGCTGAATGGCGTCTCCTCCAGTCTGCCATTCAGCTGAGTGAGGCTACTATTAATGAAGTGATTAAGGCTTGTGTTGTTTTGCACAATTTTACTAGACTTCATGATTGCCCGTCAGCTGTTCTTGGTGAAGAAATGTTGCCCAATGTGAGTAGCCCTACACCACATGGCCCTCCTCCGCGCCGTCCCCTTTCTGGAATCAAAGTGAGAGATATTTTCACAAATTATTTTGTTTCTCCTCAGGGTGCTTCTCCCTGGCAAGATTATGCTGTTTCTCAGTTGTGATTTTCTTATTTTCAAAATATATTATCAACATAAAATATTTTTGTCTACACAAACAGTACTCTGTGTGTTGTATTTCCTTAATTCCCAGATGATTATGAACAGAGCATATGTGTGTGATGTAATAATGATTGGTCCACAAACATCAATTGGCTTTTGACAACATTTTTTACTTAGAGCAAAAGCCTTTTGTTGTAAACTTTGAACCATATTTTTTTCATATGGTTATAATATTTTTTGGGGTTTTGTATTTAAAAAAAAAAAAAAACAGAACAAAGTGCAAATACAGTACAAAATAACCAAAAACATGGTTATGCGTAACAAAGTAAACAAAAAACACTTTGGCTTACAGATTCCTGTAAGTTGGCGGTGGTGATGGCGGCAGCTCTGGGTCCTGTTCAGGGGGCCTTTGTTGGGCCAATTGTCCTTCACCCTGTGTGGATGCTGTGGGTTGCTGCGCCAAATACAGGCCTGGGTCATATTGGCCAGTTGGATATTGGCCATAAGGTATTTGTCGCTGGCCCTCATGCTGACGGACATATTGGCTGGACTCATACCCACCCCCAAAATGGCCATGTTGTCCAAACCCAGGTTGTGACCAGCCTACAACACTGGGTCTGGACAAGTGCCCATATTGGGAACGTGGGTTGTAGGCTGCCATTTGGTACGGTGCTGGCCTTTGTTCATTTTGGGTTGGGAGGGGTTGAGGTGTAGGCATACGTGGAGGAGGTGCTTCAAATCCTGATTGACCATGCACCTGTTGAGTTATTTGAAGGCACAAGAGGTTAGTTTGTGAAAGCTGCCTTCTCCTAAGAAATTCAAAAACATCTTAGGGGTTATTTGGAGGGGTGCTTAAATCAATCAGGATTTCAATACACCTTCTCACACGTAGCCTCACCTTACGGGGAAGGGGATGACGGTACCGGGCCAGGCTTCGAGCAAAGGCCTCCTCTCCATCATCAGTGGCTGCCCTGGCCAAATAATTGAGGACCCAAGCGTCAACATCCCTCCTAGGGGCTTGCAGCTCTCTCCTTCTGTGGCCTCTGCGTAAAGCCCCAGATGGCTGTGGGGAGGACACCAGTGGGAGAGTAGGGCTGCTGCTGTGTCCATGCTCTTCCTGGCTTACAGGTGCTGCTGATGTTGATGGTGCTGCATCTTGTAAACTTGGTGCAGTCTCTTGTGATGCAGAAGCAGATGTTTCAGGAAGGATGGAGGATGTGGAAGTGAAAGATGGGCGTGCCACCTCTTCGTCAACAGCAATTGGATCTATCACAACCACCAATTCCGACCCGGTCTCCCTCTCAGTGAGGTTGGATTTGGTTCTGTTATGAAAAAAATTAAAATAATATGGATCGCCCCCAGACACAGGGCCACGCGTTCTCGGTACCGGGCCTCTCTGGTTCGGTTCCGAGGCTGTCACGGTGGCTAGACCCGGTCCGCGACCCTGCTAAGGGGCGTCCAATATAGGTGGGAATGGTCTGTCAGGGGTTTGTGACGCCACCTGTGGTGTTCGGTCAGGGTGACCGACGCTGCTGCTAGGTCCGCTGGGGTGATGGAATTGCAGCTGGATGGTATACCTTCCCACAGGTGAAGTATGTCCCCAGGGCTTCCCAGTAAGGTGGATGGTGATGGTGTGAGGTGCAGGCAATAACGAGGACACAAGGTTGCAGTCTCTTTACCTCTTTACTGAAGACTTCAAGATCCTCAATCCAGAGCATGTTTAACAGGGCTATCAGAGACAGGCCGGTCTGATGGGCACTTCCAGAGTTTCCCTCGCAGATGGAAATCGTTGCCCACCACTAGCGCCTTTGTGTTGTAGTTCTACCCTGCTGAGCATTCGGAATAGTCCTCACAACTGCTGTTCTCGTTTCGTTCGTTCTCTACAGCTCTCTCTCGTTAGTTCCAGATGTTGATAGTTTCTCGTCCCCCAGTATGTTTTGGCTAGGACGTACCCATATGACGGGAAGGCTTGGAGGTCTTCCGGGACCCTAGAGACGCCCCTCTCCCAATGTTGCCCCCTATGTCTTCTTAGGAAATTTAAGGTAGACAGCCAACCTATAATTAACTGTCCTGCGGAGTTTGAAGTAAGGCCTGAAGTCAGTTACTCCCGTGGTGTCCCGGCCACCGGCTACACGCCTCAGTAGGATGTTGCCTCGGTCTCACGGCACAACTCCTACTGGTACTCCTTTTTGCTTGATCTCGTTTACACTGTTCCACAATATCCATCCTTTCTTGTCTCTTTCTTAGGATACTGCCGCAAGGTAGTGCAGGCGCGGTTCTGTAACGTTCTATTCTGGTGCCTGCCAGGTTCCCACGCCTGACAGGGACCTCCCTGTGTCTTCTCCCTGCAACACCCCTGCCACGGGATGTTGCCTGAATCTAACTTCCTCCCCAACCCCTAGTTTTACCAGTGTGAGGAGTGGCCCAATAAATAAAGCCTTTTTCTCCCCTTAGTGGCCGGAGTGTGAAGTGTAATGTGTGCTGGTGATACCTGGTCAGGAGAATTCCTTCAGTGCCATCAGACGTACCATCACTCCCCTTAGTGGCAGAGTGTCATACTGCAACGACCAGATCGCTGCAAATACACCAAATAAATATTTGAGCCATTTTCAAACATATGTTTATTATACATGTGTGACCTCGTCTCTCGGTAATTACCTACGCGCAACCTCAGATCCTCACAAAGATCTCCTTCTGTACTACCCTCTAATCTCCTATTCCCAGCAATCGTATACAAGATTTATCTCGTGTATCACCCCTACTGTGTAAACCACTACCACATCAGACTCTTGCCTACCATTGAAAGCTTCAAAAAGAGCATGAAGACCCACCTCTTCCGACAAGCATAAAACCTGCAGTAACCACCGATCGACCAAACCACTGCATGAACAGCTCTACCCTCGCCTACTGTATTCTCACCCATCCCTTGTTGTAGCTTGTGAGGCTTTGCGGGCAGGGTCCTCTCTCCTCCTGTGCCAGTTATATTTTTTTGTATTTTAAAAAATATTTTTTTGAATGTGGTGTTTTTACTTACTGTCTTAGATCCATACTGGCATCCAAAAAGGAAAGTCGATCGTAACATATGTACCCTATATACTCGAGTATAAGTCGACCCGAGTATAAGCCGACCCCCCTATTTTTGCCACAAAAAACTGGGAAAACTTATTGACTCGAGTATAAGCCTAGGGTAGGAAATGCAGCAGCTACCGGTGAATTTCAAAAATAAAAATAGATGCTCCATACCGTTCATTATTGCCCCATAAGATGCTCCATATAAAGCTGTGCCCCATTTAATGCTCTGCACCGTTCATTATTGCCCCATAGATGCTCTGTATATCATTACGATGATAATAAAATGCCTTCTTAAATGATTTGAATAACGTTACAATTGCTTAAAAAAAAAAAAACATTATACACAAGAAAAAGAAACAACACAAGGACAGGGTCCACACACCTCTGTACCAGTTTTGCGTAAACAAAAATAGTACCCAACGCAACATCTATATTAGCTACAGTATGTACGTAAACCCTTTCTCATGTTAATCATCTTTGTTTTTGCTGAAAAATGGCAAAAAATACCATACTAAGACCAAAAATATTCTTCCTGCAATCATGTAGGTAAAGCATTTTTCAAGGTTAATTAATGTCGAAACATGAGTGTACTTACAAAGTTGTGTCTGCTCCGCACGTGGACGTTGGGCATAATCTGGGAATAGGATCCCACAGATGGTCCTCCAAGCTGACTTTCCTGGCCCAGTTGGCATAGTTTGGATCACACTGGTCCAAGATCTCAGGCCTTTCTTGGACCAGGATGAGGAGCATATCGACGTTGATTATGCTGGCCATGCTGCTTGGAACTCCGTGGAGGCGAGCGCAAGACTTCCGGGATGTCTGTGTGGCTTTTTCAGCTAATTATCATGTCTGAGCTTCCTGATTGAGGGGCTTGGCACAATTCCTGGCACCTGGAGATGTCTGGAGATGTCTGGCGTATTTCTCCGAAGACACACTGCTGGTCCGTGTGTAATCCGTATTTTTTGCACCCCCACAGACTTTCATCGACGATTTTTTTTTCGCAATACGGTGACAACCGCAGCATGCTGCGATTTTCTATGGCCGTTCAAGACCGTATAATTCAGATCCGTAAAATACGGCAGATAGGAGCTGGGCCATAGAGAATCATTGTACCGTATGCAATCCGTATTTTCTGCGCCTATCATACATCCGTAAAACTCGCTAGTGTGACGCTGGCCTAAAACATTAGGAATTGTGTGTCAGAATACAGTGCCTCCGAAACACAATCATATGGAATCCAACAGAAAACAATCCTTGTATTCAGGTACAGCCACGCCTCCTAACCCGTGGATTACAATTATTTTTATTTGTTATTCATTGTTGAAACAGTTTTATTCACAAAGAATAGGAAAGTTTTCATGAAATGTCAGAAATGTTGTTTGTCTTTTTACTTTTAAAATGAGCAAAAATCCAAAACAGACAAGAAAAAAAAAGAATGTTAGTCCATCTATGCTCTTGATAGTATAGCCAAAACAGAGACATTTAAAAAAAACTAATAATAATGGAGCGCCCCCACGTAAGGGCAATGGGGTACTCGGTACCGGGTCCTTCAGTTCCCTCAGCGAGGATGTCACCGTGGCCCTATGAGGGGCGCCCAATAAAAGGCAGAGTTCGTAGATAACGGTAGTGTTCGTGACGCCACCTGTGGTATTCGGACAGGGTGACCGACGCTGCTTAGGGGTCCGCTGGGGTGATGGAATGACTGCTAGATGGTATACCTTCCCACAGGTGAAGTATTTCCCCAGGGCTTCCCAGAAGTGTAGATGGTGATGGTGGAGGATGTAAGTCGCGGCAAATAACGAGGACACAGTGGGTGCAATCTCTTGACCTTTACTGAAGGCTTCAGCATCCACAGTCCAGAGTGCCGGATGACAGGGTAGGCAGGGTCCGGCCGGTCTGATGGCAATTCCAGAGTCCCCTTATCCAGGTGGAAATTATTAGCCTTCCCATTGTGCACAGTAACGTAGTAGGTCCCTACTTGCATAAGCTACGATAAGGTCCTCACTGTTGTTACTTCTCTCTCTCTGTCCCCCAGATGGATAGGACAAACCCTTATGATGGTGATGGCCTGAGGCTATTTTATAGGGACCCTAGAGACGCCCCTCCTCCACAATTGCCACCGTGTCTGCTTAGGTGTTTAGGTTGGACAGCCAACTTGGAATCGACTGCCCTGCCGGTCTCTGAAGTAAAGCGTAGTCTATTACTCCCTCGGTGTTCCGGCCATCGGATCTGCGCTTCAGAAGGAGGCAGCCTGCTTCTAGCTGGTCTCCCACTGATGTTTCACTCCTGTTGCTATGACTTCTTTTCTCACTCACTACAGCACACTTCCTTTCTTGTCCTTTCTTAGGATGCTGCCGCATGGGTTGCAGGCGCAGCTCCATGTCCTTCTTTCTGTCCTCCTCAGACTTCAGTCTGGATCTGACCAGAGATCACCCCAACCAGCTCGACCTGGAGACCTTTCCTCGTCGGTCCCCAGCCAGGAATTCTCCTCTCCTCCGACTGACTAACTTCCTAACCATCCCACCAGTTTTACCCTATGTGAGGAGTGGCCTGGTAGATAGAACCCTTAGCTCCCCCTGGTGGCCGGCGTGTGAAGTGTGTGTGTGGCTGTGATACCTGGCAAGGTGAACTCCTTTAGTGCCATCAGACATAACATCACTCCCCCCTGGTGGAAGAATGACATTACTGCAACGACCAGGACTTTGGGGCGCTGCAATAATATTTTGTTTTCCTGAACATGAAAAGTAAAGCGATATGACCATCACCAATAAAAGACATGAAAATTAAAAAAAGTGACAAACATGAACACGAGGACATTATTGATAAGTCACCATATGAGGCAGTAAAAGATTTATATAATAAAAACATCATGACAAGGTGCAGGTGATTCACTCTCTATTTTACCCTGATTAATTATTGTAACTTCTAAAAGAGACAATCTATCGTACTGAAATTTGGACTGTAGGTACCTTGGTTCATGAGAAACTGATAGTTTAATGCAGGTGTTGAAAATGTCGAAGCACTCCTTCACATGCCTTTCTATATTCTTGAATGTATTCTGCAGGAGGTCTGGGGTAATAGCCTGAATTTCTCGCTCTCTGTTCTCTCAGAGTGCCTGTAATGATCGAGGCTTGTTACTGTACAGCCGATCATTCAAGTGGCTCCAAAGTAAAAAATCCAGCAGAGTTAAATCAGGTGATCTTGGTGGCCACAGTCCTTTGGAGATTACTCTGTCATCAAAGAAGGTTTCAATGTATGGTTTAGATGGCGAATTTCAACCTCCAAACTTCTTTAGAAACTTACCATGGCACCATAGTGAAGACTCAGTTTTTCAGTAAGTTTTCACACTGAAAACCCGCTCCTGCAAAATATATCTGTACATTGTTAACAAGTGAAGAAGGGATTAGGCAGGAGTGAAATGCAAGCAAACATGATTGGCCATTTATTCTTAATTTTAGGCCATATTCACATGTTCACTATGTGGTCAGTTTTTGTACATCAGCACTTGTAAAATGCTGATTGGGTGACCGTGGCCTTAAAGATAGTCCTATGTATGGTCATGTGTGGTGAAACAAGCACACAACAACCTATAGGTTTGGTGAACTCCAAAGGACCCATAACTAGTGATGAGCGATTATACTCGTTACTCGTGATTTCTCGAGAACGCTCGGGGGTCCTCCAAGTATTTTTTAGTACTCGGAGATTTAGTTTTCATCGCCGCAGCTGAATGATTTACATCTGTTATCCAGCATAAGTACATGTGGGGATTCCCTAGTAACCAGGCAACCCCCACATGTACTTATGCTGGCTAACAGATGTAAATCATTCAGCTGCGGCAAGAAAAACTAAATCTCCGAGCACTAAAAAATGCTCGGAGGACCGCCGAGCGTGCTCGAGAAATCTCGAGTAACGAGTATATTCGCTCATCACTACCCATACCCCATTAGATTAACGTCGCCCACCATCTCATGTATATGGGGGCTTCCCTGTTCTCATCACGGCATCATCTGTCGAGAGGAAGAGGAATCGGTCAGTTTGAATTGAAAGGGACGATCCTCTGCTCTCTCCATACAGAAGACGTGAATGGTCGGCTGTGATGATATGTCCACCCCTGAGTATGAGGAGAGACTATGGCCACTTTTTTACTTTCAGAGCAAAAATGTGCATGGTGTATATTAAAAATAAGTTTAGGGAATTTTTTTTTTTTTTTCTTGGGGGGTTATAGTTCCTAAGATCCCTAGCCAAAACTGGTTGGTTGCAGTCCTGTATGAAAACTGCAATTTTGATAACAGAAAAAAAGTTAAAATATGTAGTACAACTTCCGAACAACAGATGGTGATATAGAGAGAACTCTGCCATCGGCAGAGCAGGCTAATCATGGTGGTGAGCAGAGTCACATAGAGGTGAGCAGAGATTGTTCGTTTCTTTTGCCATTAATTCACATTATTAATACCGAACCATAATGTCCTTCTCCTCTTTGTCGTCATAGGCAACTTGTGACAAGGTGGTCAAAAAAAGTGGAGAGAAGCTCTAGTTCAGTGTAGTGACTGTGGACTGAATCAAGGAGGATCCTGTCACCAGATTTAATACTGTAATCTGTACACGTCATCAAATAGACAACACATAGCCCTGATCAGGCTGGTGTACTTACTTTGCAAATCCATCCAAGAATGACTCTATAATTATTTCCAACACTCAGCAATTTATGAGTCAGCGTAGGGCCGGATACACACATTGCACGCACTGGCCTCAGATCTTACAGGTATCCATGAAACATTAAAAAGGGTTTGCCCACCTTCGGGGACTATTTTTTTTTTTCTTATTTAATTGTATGTTTTTTGGCTAAAGAAATTAATTTTGTAATTGAGTTTAAAATGTTTGCACTGTTTGCCTTCTACAGCCTCTGTGCTGCACTATCTATTGCTGGCTGCAGAATGGGTTAACTGAGGATGTGTCAGTGAGCTCATTCTGAAGGTCCTATGGGAGAGTTTTTAACTCTGTCATGTCTCTTATATCAGCCTTTCATCTGATTTATGACCACAAACCACATCAAGCTTGAACGTGCAGAGAAACAAAGAGCCTGCAAAAGGCAAATGGAGCAAAATTGGTAATGAAACCAAATTGCAATTTTTTTAGCCCCAAATGATGCTTTTAAAGATGACATTTCTCCATTTTTTTCCACATTGAACTAGACCAGGGGTCCCCAACTCCAGGCCTCGAGGGCCGCCAACAGTGCAGGTTTTCAGGATTTCTTTAGTATTGCATCGGTGGTAATGTGATCATCTGCACAGGTGATGATTCCAACCCCTGTGCAATACTAAGGAAATCCTGAAAACCTGCACTGTTGGCGGCCCTCGAGGCCTGGAGTTGGGGACCACTGAACTAGACGGATGATGTAATAGTGACTGCAAACAAATAAAAGCTGTTTTTTTTTAGTAATTTCGCCTCTCCATTGCGGAGATATTAGCAATCAAAGTATTGTCACATAATGAGCTAACCTTTGTTAATGTCAAGTGGATATTAGGTCTTCTTCAAACATCCATTTTTTGTGTCCATATGTGGTCTGTTTTTTAAGGACCGCAAATATGGGCATACGCACACCCATGGTATTCAATGCTGGTGCGCACATATCAGGTTTTTCACATGGACCGTATGTTCTTGTGAACATCCCGCAGATATATGTTTTTTTGGGGCACACACGTGCACAATGATGACATGTGCCTGCGTCTGGGAATAAGCGGTACAGTTCATGCCATTCCCCGGAGCCGGCCAGCTGCTGAAAGGAGCTCTCATCATTGTCCCCCATTGATCAGCGTGACCAGGAGACAACGATGGGAGTTGTATTTGCAGCGCCCCAGAGTCCTGGTCGTTGCAGTAATGTCGTTCTGCCACTAAGGGGAGTGATGTTATGTCTGATTGCACTAAAGGAATTCACCTGACCAGGTATCACAGTCACACATTACACTTCGCACTCCAGCCACCAGGGGGAGCAAAAGGCACTATGTATTAGGCCACTCCTCACACTTTGGTAAAACTGGGGGTTGGATAGGAAGTTGACACAGAACGCAGCCTGGGAGAGCTCCAGGGAGGACCTGTCAGGGGTGGGTTCCTGGCAGGTACCTAGCAGAAAGGACAGACAGTTACGGAGCCGCGCCTGCACTACCTTGTGGCGGCATCCTAAGGAAGGACACGAAGTGAAGAATATTGTGGAGAAGTGAGAAACGAAATTGCAGCACAAGGAGATAACCAGTAGGAGTCGTGCCCCGAGATTGGCAACATCCTACTGAGGCGCGTAGCCAGTGGCCGGAACGCCGAGGAAGTAACAGACTTCAAGCATTACTTCAAACAGCGGCAGGACAGTTGATTATAGGTTGGCTGTCTATCTTACATCACCTAAGCAGACATAGGGGGCAAAGTTGGAGAGGGGCGTCTCTAGGGTCCCAGAATAGCTCCGAGCCTTCCCGTCAAACGGGTGCGTCCTAGCCAGATATACTTGGGGGACGGAGAAGAGAAAGAACGAATACGAAAGTTGTGAATACTATCCCAAATGCTCAGCAGGGAAGGACTACAACACACAGGCGCTAGTTGGTAGGCACTGATTTCCACCTGCAAAGGGAACTCTGGATGTGCCTTCGGACCGGCCGGACTCAGCCAGCCCAGTTAGCAGTGCTCTGGATTGCGGATCCCGAAGTCTTCAGTAAAAAGATAAAAAGAGACTGCAACCCTGTGTCCTCGTTATTAACTGCGCCTCACATCATCGCCACTTACACTACTGGGAAGCCCTGGGGATATACTTCACCTGTGGGAAGGTATTCCATCTAGCTGCCATTACATCACCCCAGCGGACCCCTAAGCAGCATCGGTCACCCTGACCGAATACCACAGGTGGCGTCACGAACCCTTAACAAACATTCCATCACCCCTTTTATTGGACGCCCCCTAACAGGGTCACGGACTGGGTCCAGCCACCGTGACAACCCCAGCACCGAGACAGAGAGGACCGGTACCGAGTAACCCGCGGCCCTGCGTCTGGGGGCGCTCCATATTCAACAGCAGCCTTGTAACTCCTGTGTAAAATAAAGAATTAATTAAAAAAACTGCCTCGGCTCTAGTGCAATTTTTATAACCAGCAGAGGGAAAGCCCACAGCTGCGGGCTGATGTTAATAATCTGGGACAAAGGACAATATCTCATAAGGTTCCCAGGCTATTAATAACAGCTCACAGCTGTTTGCTTAGCCTTTCCTGGTGAATTTACAGGGACCTCATAAAAAATAACGTAGGGTCCCCCTATAAATTCAAACCAGCAAAGCCTAAACAGACAGCTTGGGTTGATATTAATAGCCTGTGAAGAATTCAGAGATATTGTCCTCCCACCCCTCACCCTCACGGCAACAAACATCAGCTCTCAGTCACCACAGAAACGGTGCTTAGCTTCGCTCTTCCCATTTGCCCTGTGACAGTGTCATGTGGAGTAATAGGGTTGGGGTTGATGTCACCTTTGTATTGTCAGGTGACATCAAGCCCAGGGGTTAGTAATGGAGACACATCTATAAGATGTACCCATTACTAACCCCATAATCACATTGTAAAAAAGACACAGAATAAAATCCTTTATTTTAAATAATTCAAAACACCCTGTTTTACATATTTATTAAAAAATAAAAAACAGTTATACTCACCTTATGCCTAATGCATTGAAGCCCTTATCCTCTGTAAAAAACAAAACAAACAGAAAATAATAAAAAAAATCTAAAATATTCACTTTACACCTAATCCACGGATGCCCTTGTCCCCTGTAAAAAACAAACAAAATAATAAACAACCATACACCTCATCTGTTCAAAGTGCAGATAAGCCATACTGTCCCATGCCATAATCCATGTCTGCGATATGTGGTCTACAACTTGGACGGTGGCATGATGCAATCGTCCAGGCTGTAAACTATAGGAAAATGAGGTGACCAGTGGTGACATCATAGAGGTGATGTCCGTATGATATGCGTATGCAATTTCGTATGCAATGTGTTTTCAACATAATCTTTTACATACTGTAATTCTAGCTTACATCTAGTTTACAAACTATTAAATCAATTATATATACAGAGATAGAGAGACAGAATACATACTGTAGATTTCCTGTAGACATATAATTTCACAAGCCCCCTACATCTTATTAAACATGCATGTTTTGCCTTATTTAACCCATTAAAATAAATTATTTAAATAAAAGCAAAGTGGGGTCCTCCCTGTTTTTTTATAACCAGCAAAGGTAAAGCAGACAACTGAAGGCTTATATTATCAGGTTGGGAAGGTTCATGGTTATTGGGCCTTTCCCAGAATAAAAATACCAGCTCACAGCCAACCCAGAAGAGGCGTATCACATGAGATATGCCAATTCTGGCGCTTGCCCAAGCTCTTCCTGATTGTCTTGTTGTGGTGGCAATCAGAGTAAGGCTGCCGTCACACTAGCGGTATTTGGTCAGTATTTTACATCAGTATTTGTAAGCCAAAACCAGGAGAGGCAAAGTATAATAGAAACATATGCACCACTTCTGCATTTATCACCCACTCCTGGTTTTGGCTTACAAATACTGATGTAAAATACTGACCAAATACTGCTAGTGTGACGGCAGCCTAAAGGTTTATGGGGTTGATGTGAGCTTTGTAATGTCAGCTGGCATCAAGCACAGACTTAAGTATTGGAGAGGCATCTATCATACACTCATATTACTAACCCAGTAATTAAGAAAAAAATTACACTCAGAAAAAATAGTTTATTTTAAAAAACAGTCACCCAAACCTCATTCACCAATTAATTAAAAAAAATCCAACAAAGTCCACCGAATCCGAATTAGTCCAAAAATAGTAAAGTTGAAGCTTCCCAACCTGATAATATAAGCCGCACCTGTCTGCTTTACCTTGGCTGAGTATAAATAATAAGGGTGACCCCACATCATTTTTTTATTATTTATGTAATTAATAGTTTAAATAAGCCTAAAAACACTCACTTTAGTGCACATGAAAGGATGCTAGTTTGTTATATGTAGAAGACTTGTGACATTACCCCTTCACAACATGACATATAGGTATGTCATATGTCGTGTATACCTTTTGAAGCAGGCTCCGGTGCCGAGCTTTCATCCTTTATGGCACATGACAGCTGATTTGATCAGCTGCCACGTGCCCCTAACAGCCACGGGTGAAATTGCGATCCACCCGCGGCTATTAACAAGCTAAATGCCGCTGACAATCTCTGCTGCTTTTAAAAACATGCTGTGGGTGGTATTGGCGATCAACCCTATTCACTTCAATGAAATGTAACTACCATTTAACATAAAAACAAATGGGAACAACACTGATTCATGTTTTTCTTACCCCTTTTAATATGATGTTTTGAGACTTGTTTAGTTTATATTGTGGCTGCAGATTTCCACTGTTTATGTCTCATCGCCCAAATGCAGTCATTTTTCTTATTTTTAGAGGTGATATTATTATGTGCAGCGCTTCCTTCCATGATTCAAAGGCAAAGTCGAGACTGTCAGGTTATTTATAAAATCCTTGGTTTCTTAGAGCAGAAAGACCACAAGAATCTGCAGCGCACAAGAGCCTCCCAGCTGTCCTCTCTGCGTCAGGAGCATGATCAGCTGAAATTCCCGGCGGATGCTAATCATGATGCGTCCTACTATTAGATACGTACAAGATGTCTCTGTCCTGTCTGAACTGGACCCAAGTATTAAACAGGTACAGGATGGCTAAATCCAACTGTTCCACAGAAACAGAACAAGAAAAAGTCCAATTACTGTAGTTACGAGACCCGGGAATGTAAATTCTCCATGTCTGCTAACAATAAAGTCCAAGTAAATAAGGCAATGTGTGAGACTTTATATATTTAATTTATTATTTTTTTATTATTTTATTATTTTTTATTTATTTTATTATTTATTTATATTAAGTTATTGCTATTTATTTATATATTTTATTCAATCTTTTTTTCTGAGTGTACATTTATTTTTAAGTTTTTTTTTATTTTATGTGCATTATTATGAGAGCAGACACCTTTCTGCTCTAAACTTGGAACCGAAGGTCAGAATTTTGATTTACAGAAGTCATGTGGAAATACAAACTACATTCTGAATATAATATGATGGGGCAGATTTACTATTGTAAATGTGTATGAACTTCAGCTTGACATGTGTCAAATCTTGCCATGTGTTAGCAAAAATTGTGTGATTTCATCTTAGACTTATTTATATATATTGCCTCTTCAGAGAAAAAGAGGACTTAAACTCTATAGGGCCACCTCTTTTTCTCTGAAGAGGCAATTTGCATATTATATTTCCCAGAGGAGCATTGCATGGCGAATAAGCCTCCTTACCTTGACAAGCCAGAGCTGGTATGTCACTCTCCACAAGGAGAAACGTTACCCCTTAGACCCCAGTCCAGAGCCTCTCACCTAGCCAAATCAGTTCTCATGCTTCGCACTGACGAGGGCCAACAGCCCGAAACACCGTATCTGCGAATTGAGATATTGATTTGGCTTTTATCCTAAGTCATATTGCACGACTCGTTAAAGGGTAGATTGTGACTTGTAGGATCGCTAGTTCCAACAGGTGGCGCTATAGAGTTTAAGTCCTCTTTTTTTCTGAAGAGGCAATTTGCATGTGATAAATTAGTAAATCACTTGTACAGGGGTCAGGTGAGCTGTCACTATCGCCTATTGTGAATGATGGATCATGAGTTATATAAGTGTTAGCACCCTTGAAATTATTCCAGAAAATGGAATATTTCTCCCAGAAAATTATTGCAATTACACGTTTTGTTATCCGCATGTTCAACAATTTTGGTTCTCAAGTCCTCTAACAGTTCTCTTCTCCCCTTTCTGTTCTCCATGCTGAGTGTGGCACACACAGACACACAATGCAAAGATTGAGTCATCTCCCCTTTTTATCTTGCTTTAGGTGTGATTTTCATATTGCCCACACCTGTTACTTGCCACAGATGAGTTTGAATGAGCATCACATGCTTGAAACAAAGTTGTTTACCCACAAATTTGGAAAAATGTCAACAATTTTGTCTAGCCCATTTTTGGGAATTTGTGTAAAATTGTCTAATTTGCCTTTTTTCTCTGTTTCTTTTTTTTGTGCTGTTCCAATACACACAAAGGAAATAAACATGTGTATAACTAAACATATGTAATTGCAATAATTTCACGGGTGTCAACACTTTTGGCCATGACTGTATACAGTTCCAATCAAAATCATTCAACCCCTATTGCAGATTAGGTTTATTAGTAAAATTTGAAAACTTTATTCAGTTTCATTGGTTTATTGCAAACAGCAGAAACTTTGTAAATTTTGCCAATAAACCTGCAGTCAGGGTTGAATAATTTTGATTGAATCTGTAGGTGTTACGTTTCATTGTTATCTAGTCTGTGGTAATAGTGATACAAATACTGAAAAGTTAGTGTTAGTGAGAGGAAGGACAATCTCTCTTGGTGCCAAAGACTAGGGGATGGAAAAAGTCCTCTGTAGTCATTTAAGTCTTCCTGCCCCTTCCTCGTCTTCCTGCCCCTTCCTCCTCTTCCTCACCATTCTCTGGTATTCTTCTGGTCATTTTAAATCTCAATGATCATGGTGAAAACTGAAAATGATTCTGGAATCTCTTTATATGTATTGTGACACTAGCTGAAGAGCCCGGCGTTGCCCGGGCACAGTAACTAACTGTGGGTAGTTATAACAAATTATAATGATTATCCTCCTTCCCATAGTCCTGTGCCCATATACCCATCATACATATCCTCCATCCAATAGTCCCGTGCCCATATACCCATCATACATATCCTCCATCCCATAGTCCCGTGCCAATATACCCATCATACATAACCTCCATTCCATAGTCCCGTGCCTATATACCCATCATACACATCCTCCATCCAATAGTCCCGTGCCCATATACCCATCACACATCCTCCATCCCATTGTTCCGTGCCCATATACCCATTATGACATCATCTTTGCCATGGCAACCATTCTGACATCATCGTCGCCATGGCAACTTATTATGACATCATCATCACCATAGCAACCATTATGACATAACCATCACCATTGCAAACTATTATGACATCACACACTCGTTTTTATATATATATATAGATAGACTAAAAAACATTTTTCCCCAAAAAATGTATAAAAAAAGCTTTTTCTTGATAATAAAATACATTTATTACCAGTCCATATAACAGGTGATTGTTGGAGGCCGACTGCTGGGAACAACATACCATAAGGAAATAGCCTTACCAAAACCTGTCAGATGATAAATGCACTAGCAAGATGCAGCAGGTCCCCACTATAAAAGCAGGGGCAGCACAGATGCAAACTACTGATAGAAACAGTCACCCGCTGCCTAGTGGAAAAAATGCACATAAATGAGGCTTGAGAAGAAAGCCAGTCACACAGGTATGTGTGATGCAAATTGTCTTGTGCTGCCCATGTCTATATAGTGGGGGCCTGCTGCATCCTGCTAGTGCATTTATCAGACAGGTTTTGCTAAGGCTATTTCCTTATGGTATGTTTTTCTTAAATTTTTCTATGTTGACTGATGGGAACTTCAACGATTTTGAGAACAGTCCCCGTGTGATTTAGGTGATGGTGCTCATGTGTTGTCAATAGGACTGACCAAAATTACTTTTCCGTCAGCATCATAGGAGTAAATGGGGTGTGCCCTATGAAATGTACCAGAACAGTAGTGTATGAATGTCGTATCGTGGCACAAATGACGTGCATGATATTTATGAAATCTGGTTGCCATTTTTAGTCTTCTTCTACAAAAATGTTAGAAAAAATGATGCATGCACAGGAAATGGAAAACCAATTTGTAAAGTTTGCACCAAAATATTATTCTACATGAACGGCAGCCAAGTGGTGAAGAAGGGAGGGGATAAAAAAGTGACATAATAAGAAAAGTAGCATAATGAGACTCTATGCCACATTGGGAACGGTAGACGTTCCCCTTCTTGCTCCGGCCCTGGCTCAGACAGCCTCCTTCTATTTTCTTTCCGTGTTCTCTGACTGTTCATTCCTAATTATATATCTCAAGCCAGCGATGTTGAAACCAGTCCAATGGAAAATACATTAAATCCATTGTAGACAGTCTCATAATAAGACCGAGTGTGCTGCTTCCAGTCATTCACGCGAAGGATTGTTTCACATGGGGCCACCAGTCAAATGGTGAAATAATTAATGATAATTATTGATATTAACCATTGAGGCACCACATATGCCAAAACGACACGTTATTCTGTATTTACTGTAGAGTCACGGGAAAAAAAGGAGTTAAAGAGAAGAAAAAAATCAATTGAAAGAAAAGTAACTAACAAATAAAAGTCATTGAGTCAACGTCTACTTAGAAGTTCTTTAAAGGGGTATTCTGATTTTATAAAGTGATATCATATCCTGAGAATGAAGGGTCCTCAGTACTGATTTAGCACTGCATCCCCTTCAGTATAAGATAGGTAATCAGTGTCTAAATAGTGGGGGTGCGACAACCGACACCCCCGCTGATCAGCTGTTCACGGTGATGGCAGTGGCTGGAACTGCTCAGTTACGGAGCTGCACAGCTCCATCTACTGTATAGTGGCCACGTCGGGTACTGCACATCCACTCCCTATTCATTTGCAGTATCTGGCCACGAGCACTATTCCATCGATGGAACTGTGCTGTGCAGCAATTCTAGCCGACACTGGGAACAGCTCATTGGCTGGGGTGCCGGGTGTTAATCAGACATTAATGACCTATCCTATAGATAGTCCATCAATGTTAAAGTCCCAGACAACTCCTTTAAAATATTCAATTAGGTAATTGTGAGTTATTAGATAGGAGTCTCCCATTCATATAAAAGAAATAGAGTGGTTCCACCAGCATTTCTCTCTGGAGGACCCAACACATGTAATGCTTTAGTTCCACTGTGGTGGTGCTGTGGGGAAATGAAACTCTTGCTGCCAGCTTACGTCACAGATCACAGCAGTGGGACATTCAGCTCATTGTTGGTGGAGACTTTTCAGATAAGTAAAAGCCATTTCTTATTTATTAAGCACACTGGGGCTATTTGTCAATTAAAAGAAAATTTTGGGCAGAAAACCGTTAAAACGAGTTATTTGGAGCTGTACAGCATTGCTCGCTTCTGCAGCGCAAGTGAGTGGCGCTGATGGCGGGTCGACCTCACTCACCTGCTGAGAAGGGTATCGTTCACATGGACTCTTCACTAGAAAAGACATGTGCATGACACCTGCTGATGCGGAAGTGAACGGTGGAGAACAATCACTGATTGTGCTGATCTATACATTTTTTGGGGAATCCTATCAACGAAAAAAAGCACCAAATGAACCAATTAAAATTAAAAATGATAAATTTTATTAATAGATAACAAATTGTAATTTAATATATGACAAACAGGGACAAGACAATGATACTACAAAGGTATATCCACGGCAGTCCAACAGGATAGCAAATTGCAAATAGCCCAGGCTCAGTAAATGATATGGAACAGGTCATAAGGTGCAATAGTGCTGTAAAGTGCAAACTATAAATACCACCAGTGGTGCAGTACTTATTGTGCACAATATAATGAGAGGCAAGTAGCCCTAAAAAAAGCAAAGTAATCGACGTGAAGCAAGAGAATGTGCCATGTAAAGGGAAGCCAAGGGAATTACCTGTATGACTGCAGAGACACCCACCCCAACGCGCGTTTCGGCACCAGTGCCTTCTTCCAGGGGTCTTTTTTGGGAGTAAAGAGGTTAAAAAAAAATCACTTGGCATGAACTCCGAGACGTTATTGTCCTAGTGAGGGTATCGGAGCCTTTTCCACAGGCACATCTTCAATAACTAACCCTGACAAACAAAAATTCCAACCCATTTTTAATCTTATAATAAAACATGTACAGGAAATATGTGCAAGATTGCATTACTCCGGGTTCGGGATCTATTTTAATAATAGAAAATGAATGTTCGGAGCTTACGTTACATTCTTTCTGTCAGAATGTTTTCACTGCTTACCGGGTCAACTGCAGTTCAAGCCTTACAAATAGGATGGAGGTGGCTGCAGAGAAGCGAGCGCATTAGTAATTCCTAACACCGGCAATCCGCAGCCTGGAAGACATTCACAATAGGCGGCTGGCCAAAACCTTCCATGTCTTTGTCTTAATTAAATAATAAAAGCTGAAAGACCCACAGAGCGTTACTAAGTGGGCAGAGGAATGGAGAAATCCATGGCTTTTAGCTTCGGCTTTAACTGGGGATTTTCACAATCAATTACGGCTGGAGTTAAACATGGGAAAGGGTTTGGAAGCTGAACAGGTAACGGCTTCTCTGCGTTTTATTTGGGATTTGGCTCAGATTTGTACTGTAAATTAATTCAGCCGTGCTGCATTACGGGATAAAAGGCAGCCATAGTAAGGCCGGGTCGTACAGGAATATTTCAGAGTCCGCGTATGGACTGCAATATGCCCGGAGTGACCACATGTGTCTACACCTGAACTTACAGCTTTATATATTTTTATTAGGCTATAACTGGTGAGACCCGTAGTCAGTCCCGGCATTGCACTCCATATACAGACTGTGAAATATGCCCATCTGGACTAAATTCCCCCATACACTTTAGTGTGTGTTCTCTATGAAAGAGCCGGTGTCCACCATCTCTGGCATTGACTTATCCTGCTGAGAACAAAAGAATCTGCAGTCCGGAAATGAACATGTCGGATTCTTATGTCCCCAACATCATATGTCGGGGAAGAGTCAGGGGCCCCAACACAAATTAGTCTGTAAACTGGGGACCTTGTTAAAAATTTTGCATTGGAACCCATGAGCTTCAATTTACACCACTGCGCACAGACATCCACTTCCCAGCAGCAGATTGGTCTGGGTGGGGGTCTCTTTTTCCACCACTTATGATACCACAATAATAATAATAATTTTTATTTTTGTATAGAGCTAACATGTTCCGCAGCGCTTTACAGACATTATCATCGCTGTCCCCAATGGGGTTCACAATCTAAATTCCCTATCAGTATGTCTTTGGAATGTGGGAGGAAACCGGAGTACCTGAAGGAAACCCACACAAACGCGGAAAATTCTTTACAGATGTTGTCCTTGGTGGGATTTGAACTCCATTGCTCTGTACAATGAAAAATAATTTCCTGCTAGCCAGATTCCAAAATGATGAAGCTGGTAGGATCAGGCAGAAAGCTATAGGAAGTGCAAAAGTAACAGCCAGACCCAAACCCGGGAGCCCGAGGACTCCCATTTGCTCCTCTGTCACATGAGAAGACACCAAATAGTGGCTGGCGTGCGATTCTGGAACAATTCACACCACCATTAAACTACAGAAGTCACCAAATTTTTGTGAAATTTTGAGTTACTAAAACAATGTGCTACATTTCAAAGAGTTTTATCCGAGAATACCGGCGAAACCTCCTGATAAATCAGTGTCATAAACTTGCATTAAATTAATTCCAGCGCATGAGAGGTTAATGTGACAAGCAGCGATAACTATTAAATAACTTCCTGTTATAACATAACATAATCCTGTGTGACATAATGTCTTTCAGCACCACAGTAATGATATGATTTCACATGTCATGAAATATTTACCAAGGGTACGGGACACAAAGAAGAGCGCTACTAGCCAAAAATCAGCTATTCTTTACATATTCTGTACATTACATAACACCTCTGGTCTTTATATATAAAGTTCACCCCTGAAGAATTCTGCAAGGGCTGAAAGAGAAAAAGAACCGTCAACTCAATAAAAGTAAAAGTTACACATCCTTTATTAAATTCAGCCCCTTCAGCGGTGGCTGCAGGGGGTCAAATATTATCATTAACATTGTCACTGCCATTTTAACAAACTTTACATAAATCAATTGTACAAACAAATAAAAGAACATTTGTGCAGTTTTTCCCCCAAAAAATTAAGACAGGATCTTATATTATTTCTTGCTTGGAATAGAAACAATGGGGGTTCCTAAGAGAGTGGGGGCCCTGAGAAATCAGCTTATTGCTAATTAGTAGGGCTTATATTTCAAGCATATGCCAAAAATCCTGTAAAATCATGCTAGGGCTTATTTTCAGGGGAGGTCTTATTTTTTTTTCAGGAACGCATGGTAACATATCTAGCAAGTCAAAGCTACTTCTTTCTCCACTTATAATCATCTTTTCTCCTACCTCCTGAAGTCATCATCCACTCTGAAAAGATAAGACAAGGACAATCAAGACAAGAGGGACTTCCAGATCACTGAGGGATCCGATTCTAGGTGCCTGTTGAAGTCTATGGAGAGAGAAAGGGGCACAGGAAGAAGGAGCAGAATAACGGAGGCAGACAGAAATATTGCAAAGCTGCTTTTCAACAGTGGAATTCCCTTATGGGAAAGAGGAGAGAAGATGGCGCTTTCTGAGCTTAGAAAGATTAAAAAAGAGACAGTAAAATCCAAAACAGATAGAGTTGTGCATATTTGGGTACAATTCCTAAAAATGAATTAAAGAAATCCGATAGGTGCAGTCAACCTGGCGGCTGCTAGAAATTCCTCCATGGGACTTCTGGCAGTGCATAATGAAGGTGCTGATACCAGGGGAAGGTCGCTCCCGCAATACCAGATGTAATCAAATGGTAAAAATTACCAAAAAAGTACCAAAAGAATAATAACACAATGCGTTTTGACTGTATCCAGCCTTCTTCAGTTGCCTGAAGAAGGCTGGATATAGCCAAAATACATTGTGTTTTTAAATATATTTTTACTTTTATTGTATTCTTATGGTACTTTTTTGGTAATTTTTCCATTTCATTACATCTGCTATCTAGGGAGTGCCCTTCATCTAAAAGCTGCTGTTCACTAAGTGTTTAATCTCAGCTTATTGCTGGAATCACAGCTACACTGCTCAGTACAGCTGTATAACTTCCTCACTACTGCCGCTGCTCATTCTGAATTAGTCTTGCATAAAGACATGAGAGCAGCAGGAATCCTTCATGTCTCTGTGTGACATGTGTATGGGAGACATCATAGCAGTTAGCTTCCATCCATTTGGACAAAGGGTACTGAAAATTACTCCCAGGGTCCAGTGATATAATGAATTTATAATTCAGCAAATTATCGTCACTACTATTTACCCAATGTAGATTGTAATCGGACAATACAATAAAAGTTTTTAATTTTCTTTCTGGAAGTGTTTAAATGCTATAATGGTATATTCTTAGCACACACCACACTAGTTATCCCTTCACCATCCTTATCGATATAACATCAAACCAGATAATTAGATTATTAAATAACAGGAATAGTTATATAAAATTTTTTGTTCTAACTTGACATCTAAGGCCGGTTTCACACGTCAGTGGCTCCGGTACGTGAGGTGACAGTTTCCTCACGTAGTGTAGACACTGACTCACGTAGACACATTAAAATCAATGCGTCTTTGCACATGTCAGCGTATTTTCATGGACCGTGTGTCCGTTTGGAAAACACGGAGACATGTCAGTGTTCGTGGGAGCGCACGGATCACACGGACCCATTAAAGTCAATGGGTCCGTGTAAAACACGTACTGCACACAGATGTTGTCCGTGTGCAGTCCGTGTGCCATGCAGGAGACAGCGCTACTGTAAGCGCTGTCCCCCCACGTGTGGTGCTGAAGTCCCATTCATTTCTTCTCTCCAGCAGCGTTCGCTGGAAAGAAGGAATGAATAATCTTTTGTTTTATTTATTTTTGTTTTTAAAATAAAGTTGCCGGTAATCTGACCCCTCCCACCCCCTGTGCACCCCTTCCTCCCCCCCCCCCCCCGCTGGCATTAAAATACTTACCCAGCTCCCTCGGTGCTTACATCCTCTCAGCGTCGTTGCTTGTCCTGTATGAGCGGTCACGTGGTGCACATTACAGTGATGAATATGCGGCTCCACCTCCCATAGGGGTGGAGCCGCATATTCATTACTGTAATAAGCGGCACCACGTGACCGCTCATACAGGACAAGCAGCGATGCTGAGAGGATGTAAGCGCCGAGGGAGCTGGGTAAGTATTTTAATGCCAGCGGGGGGGGAAGGGGTGCACAGGGGGTGGGAGGGGTCAGATTACCGGCAACTTTATTTTAAAAACGAAAATAAATTAAAAAAAAGATTATTCATTCCTTCTTTCCAGCAAACACTGCTGGGAAGAAGGGATGAATACTGGCTTCAGCACCGCACGCAGGGGACAGCGCTTAACTCTAGCGCTGTCTCCTGCACGGTCCGTGTGGTCCTCAGTCGGCACACGTGTGCCACACTGATGTTCAACGTAAGCACACGGACACACGGACACGGATAATTCCGGTACCGATTTTTCCGGTACCGGAATTATCTGGACGTGTGAGACTGGCCTAATGGGTATTAACCCATGAAAAAGTAAAAGGAAAAAAACATCAGCTCGTCATAAAGTCCAGGCAAATATAAGAGAAGTTCCAGAATTGATACTCGGTTATAGCAGAGCCGGTACACAAGTCAAAACACATCAGGAAGGCGAAAAAAATCCAGCACCAAAAAATGAAAAAATGTGAAAAATAAAAATCCTGTTGATTTAGATCTATTAAAATACAATAAAGTGCACTGAAAATAGAAGAAGGGGGTTCCAAAATTATAAAGCTTACTCGTTTTAGACATCTATGAGTGAGGACAAAGATGAGCAAGGACATGGAAGTCCAAAACTCGTAAGATTTATCATTTTGGAATCCCCTTCTTCCCTTTCTACTTTTAATGCACTTTATTGTATTTTAATGGATCTAAATAAACAGGATTTTTATTTGTAATATATACATATATATTTTACCTCATAACTGTTCTAGACCACCAATAAAAGTCAATATTAAATTCATCGTCACCCTGGACCACCAGAATTAATAGTTATTAAAGGGTTCACTTATTGGAGGTGATCTAACCTCGAAGACGCCTACTGAGAAGCGTTAGTTTATCACTGCATTCCTTTCACCATTTTTCTCTACAAAGCTTTTCACAGGCCACCAAGTGCAGAGAACAGATCCTTGCAAGTGAAGGGCGGCTGTGCAGGAAAAACATAGCAGGGGCAACAGGGCGCAGCATGGGTTCCCCATCAATCTCAGGATCAGTGGATGCCCCTTAACTAAGCTACTGCATTAGTTCTTTTTAAAAAAAAAAAAAAAAGTGGCAATTTTATACCAGTCAATTATGTCAACATTTCCTACCGGCTTAGATATACATTTTGGCCACCATAGCAAAAAATTAAGCAAATTTCTTTTGGTTGACACCTGAGGAGAGAACAATTAGAGTCAATTAGAGTTGTGGGCTCCCCCTAGTGGTGGCTGCAAATTTTTTTTTTACCTTGAGTGAAGAGAAGCAGACAATTTGGATGATGATCTCTTTGATTTAGAGCTCTGATTGCTGCTGTTTAACCCCTCGAATGCCACAGACAGACTCTGACAGCAGCATTTTAGTGAACATGATCCCCAGTTTGGGCGTCCATTTCACTCCCCCTTGTGATGTGATTGCGGGGTGTCAATGGTTTGCCATGGTAGCTGTGGCAATATGTGAAAGTACTCCAGGCGGTACTCCCTCCTGGGCTTCATAGGAGACTGTGATTTTTGCTATGTATTGTAATATTGTGGTATTGCAGTTTATAAAACAAGTGAAAAACAAAAAGAAAAGAAAAAACATACAAATTCAAATCACCCTCGTCCAACTTTAAGAAGAAAAAAAATTACAAAAATGAAAAAAATATATTCACTATTTCTGTGTCCACAAAAGTCTGCTCTATTTAAGTATAAAATTATTTAATGCAGTAGAGCAGATAGAAAAAAATCGAAATGCTAGAATTGTGCTACACTTAAAAATGCAATAAAAAGAGATCAAAACATTGTACGTACCGTAAAATGGTCTCAATAAAGATGTCAGCTCACCATGCAAAATTCAAGCCCTCACACAGGTCACAGGTCAATCGACAGTAAAACAGGAAAGTTATGGATCTCAGAAAATGGTGACACAAACTACCGGTACTTTTTTTTATTTACAATTTTTAGAATTTTTTTCACCACTTAAATAAAACAAAATTATACAAGTTTGATGACCATGTTGGCAAATAGAATCATGTTGCCAGGTCATTTTTACTGCCTAAAGAACACCTTAAAGGGACTCTGTCACCTGAATTTGGCGGGACTGGTTTTGGGTCATATGGGCGGAGTTTTCGGGTGTTTGATTCTCCCTTTTCTTACCCGCTGGCTGCATGCTGGCCGCAATATTGGATTGAAGTTCATTCTCTGTCCTCCGTAGTACACGCCTGCGCAAGGCAAGATTGCTTTACGCAGGCGTGTACTATGGAGGACAGAGAATGAACTTCAATCCAATATTGCAGCCAGCATGCAGCCAGCGGGTAAGGAAAGGGTGAATCAAAAACCCCAAAACCCCGCCCATATGACCCAAAACCAGTCCCGCCAAATTCAGGTGACAGGTTCCCTTTAAAGAAGCACTCCTCCTCCTCCTATCAAAGTTTTTATCATTTTATTATATTACAGTCATCATATTATACAGCACTGTGTACTTACAATTGCTAATTTTGCCTTTCTACCACGTAAATTCTACTCTTTTCTCTGCTCTATGTAGAAACAAGAAGTCTATTTTCTTTCATCATTCCCTTCTTCACCTTCTAAGCCAGCTGCTCCCTCCTCCCCCGTTCCAGGGACTTTTGCAGTGATTCATGACTCAAACTGGGAAAATTGACCTCCTGCTTCTACACAGAGCTTAGGAGGATTCAGCTAGTCAGTTTTTAATCACGTGATGTCATAGACCTAATGGTAAAGAGAAGAATTAGCAAAATGTGCAATTGTGAGTTCACAGTGCTATATAATATGATGACTGCAATATATTAAGAGACTAACAACTTTGGAGGAGGAGAAGGGCTTATTTGAAAACAAAACCCATTTCTATTCATTATCTTTAGGCACTTTTAAATTTTTCCTGTTTTTCTGCATCAAATGGTAAAAATGGATTGTGTCATTCACAACTACGACTCGTCCTGGCAAGCAAGTTCTCATATGGATATGTCAGAGGAAAAATAAAATATGTTATGGCTCTTGGAACAAAGGAAGAAAAAAGACAAAAACACAAAAAACAAAAATGAGTTGCAGCGGTAAGAGGTTAATAAGAGCTAGGCAGCACGGTGGCTCAGTGGTTAGCACTGCAGCCGTGCAACGCTGGAGTCCTGGGTTCAGATCCCACCAAGGACAACATCTGCAAGGAGTTTGTATGTTCTCCCCGTATTTGTGTGGGTTTCCTCCGGGGTCTTCGATTTCCTCCCACACTCCAAAGACATACTGATAATGAATGTAGATTGTGACCAGGGCCGGCGTTAGGGGCAGGCAGACCAGGCAGCTGCCTGGGGCCCCCACTCCCCCAGGGGCCCCCAGCTAGCGGCAAGTCACGCAGCCACTATGGGGCCCCTGTGAGGCAGCGCCGACTTCCCCGCCGCATTGAACTATACCGGCGTCTGCCGGTACAGTTCAAAGCAATGATGGAGGAGAGAGCGTCACCTGATGCTCCCTCTCCCATCATTCCCCGCTCTGCCTTTGATATGGCGGGTGCGCGCGCACTCACTGTGACCCAGGCAGTGCGGCGGCAGCTGCCGACACAGGAACAGGGAGCAGCGCGGGCTTGGGGAGAGGTAAGGAACTTGTGTTTTTTTTTGTTTTTTTTACTGGACTGTGCGGCCTTTCTCGGGAGGAGAGAGGCCGGGAGGGAAGGGGGGATGTGAGCTGTGCTGTATACTCCTGTGTGCTCTGCTGTATACTACTGTGGGCTCTGCTGTATATTACTGTGGGCTCTGCTGTATACTACTGTGGGCAGTGCTGTATACTACTGTGGGCAGTGCTGTATACTACTGTGGGCTCTGCTGTATACTAGTGTGGGCTATGCCGTATACTACTGTGGGCTCTGCTGTATACTACTGTGGGCAGTGCTGTATACTACTGTGGGCTCTGCTGTATACTACTGTGGGCTGTGTTATATACTACTGTGGACAGAGCTGTATACTACTGTGGGCTCTGCTGTAGTCTACTGTGGGGGGCTGCATTATATTCTATAGGGAGGTTACATTATACTCTGGGGTGGCTGCATTATACTCTGTGGGGTGGCTGCATTATACTCTGTGGGGTGGTGGCTGCATTATACTATATGTGGGCTGCATTATACTGTATCGAGGACTATGTGGAATACATTATACTATATGGAGAACTATGGGGTGCATTATACTATGGGAAGTGAATTGTACTACATGGATGACTACGGCAGTGCATTATACTTTATGGAGCACTGTGAGGAGTGTATTATGCTATATGGAGGACTGAGCAGTATATTTTAATATATGGAGGACTATGAGGAGTGTATTATACTATATGGAGGACTATGGGAAGTGTATAATACTATATGGAGGATTATGAGGAGTGTATTATACATTTTACAATATGGAGGACTGTGGTGCACATTATAATATATGGAGGACTATGGGGTGTATTTTACCAAACAAGTAAAATGCAGTATATTCATTGGGTGATTGGATTGTTTATGTCGGAATAAAAATCCTTGTTCTCAGCAGCACATCGCAGGTGTAAACTGTAGATGTGCTGCTGATAACATGATACTGTATGGTGATCTGTTAGTGATCTATTAGTGATGGTTCTGTCCCCATCATTCTTTCTCAGACGGTGGAAAGAGGCCGGGAAACAAGCGTCCAACGACTTCAGTATTGTCGATCACACTCGTTTAGTGGCCTGAGATCAGTGCATGTAAGTACAACCGAAATGCTTCTGTGTGAAGTGCAATATGTCAGCATTTGGGGCCCCAT
The DNA here is from genome assembly GCF_032444005.1 of Ranitomeya imitator. Classification (NCBI taxonomy): domain Eukaryota; kingdom Metazoa; phylum Chordata; class Amphibia; order Anura; family Dendrobatidae; genus Ranitomeya; species Ranitomeya imitator. Next base: position 47,124,144 of record NC_091286.1, read on the forward strand.
TTTAAACTTTGCCTAGGACCCCACTTTGCCTAAAACCGGCCCTGATTGTGACCCCAATGGGGACAGCGATGATAATGTCTGTAAAGTGCTGCGGAATAAGATAGCATTATATAAGCAAAGCATAATAAATAAGTCCTCTGTAATTCTCTTCCCAGTTTGTGCATTTTGGGGGCATTTTGCCATCTTCTTTGTGGGCAACAACGTGCTTTAAAACCTTTAAAAATGCAGTTTGCTCAATGAAGAGCAATAACTAAGGGTGATCATTAATGAAGAAGCAGAGGAAAGGAGTTTCTGTCTGGGAAGGGTGAGGAGTGACGAGCCATTACCACATTATATAGATATTATTATTACTGATTTCTATAGAAAACGGAGCTGGCCTGTCACTGAGAAACAAATGAAATATGTGAGGATAAAATGGAGAAATAATGGGCTAATTTGACAAAATACATATGCTGCACACATGTCATCTGTTCCGTATTGGGGCATATGGAAGCACCGCTAATTTGGGTGGAGGAGATCATTTTCGCTGAGCGTTTTCCTGACAGCTGACAATGAGGTGTGAGTCACTGGACCATAAACGTCTTGTTCAGCAGACACGTATTATTACCACTGGCTGTGACATTTAAATAACACAGATAATAAAACTTTCACTTGGCGTAAAACATTACAAAAGTTTCAGACTTCACATTTTCCCATCTGTCCAGTCATCCTGACTTTAATGAATGCACCCAGGTGACTTTACTTAGGAGAGGAATCCAAAGTGCGGGGAGGCATAAATCAACCACCTAAACCCCCTCACCCACTCATGCCTGTCCTGTCAAGCATTTGCAAATTGAGGCTCTTGAATAAATCATTTACATTGATCTACAATTTTGTTGGTGTAGCCCATTAACAGGTGTCGTTCCCTGAGGAGCACCTATAAGAACAGACCCATGTGCCTAGTCCAGGAGGTAGGAGAGAAGATATGAAATTACTATGAATTGGGGACGGGTGGAAGAGGGGACATACAATTGTAATAAATTAGGGATGGGGTGGGGCATGGGACTTGTAATTGTAATGATTTGTTGGGATTTGGAAGGAAAAGATGGCATGGGATTATAATGAATTTGGGGTGGGTTGTGTGAAAGGATATATTGCAATTGATTGGGGGCGGTGGGGCAAAGTAAGCATGCAATAGGGGAAGATGGGAGAGAGGACATAAAACTGTAATTCATTTTTGGGGGGAATGAAGTTATGGGAACAAAGACATGGAATTGTAATAAATTGGGGGCAGAGGTGAGTAAAGGGCTATAGAATTGTAATAAATTGGTGAGGTGGGTTAAAGTAAATCGAACTGCAATGAATTGCATAGTGAGCGTATGGGAAAGAGGACATTAAATTTTAATGAATTTGGGGTGGGTGGGAGAGAGGAGGGCAAGGTGTTGTAATGAATTGGGAGGGTGGTTGAGAGGACATGGAATTGTAGGAGAGGAGAGGACTTTAAATTGTAATTAACTGGGGAGTATGAGAGAGGGGACATGAAATTATAATGAATAAGGGGTGGAAGAGAGGAAATATAATTGTAAAGAGTTTGGGGTGTGTGGGAAAGAAGAGATGTAATTGCAATGCAAGTCTGAGGAAGGACATGAAATTTCATTGAACTGGGGTGGGGTGGGGGATGCAGTATGTACAGTAATTATTATGGATTGGGTGGGAGGGAGGAAATGTAATTGTAATGAATTTGGGGGTGCAAGAGAGTAAATTCAATTGTAATTTCTGGTAGGAGAAATGACATATAATTGTAATTAATTGGGGAGGAGATGAGGTGTAATGGTAATTCATTGGCGAGAGAGAAGACATGTAGTTGTAATGAATTGTGGAGTATGGGAGAGAGGGTATCAAACTGTAATGGGGTGGGTAGGAGGGAGGAGATGCAACTGTAGTGAATTAGATGGGAGGGAGGCAGTGGATACGGAATTGTAATAAACTGGGGGTGAGGTGGGAGAGATGATGTTACTGTAATGAATTGGGGATAGGAGAGGACATGTAATTGCAATGAATTGTGTGGGTGGAACAGAGGCAATGAACTTAGTGCAATGACTGTGTGCAAGGCATCATGAAATCTGAAGATTACCAAAGGATTTTGGGTTACAATGTAGTGCTCAGTAGTGCTCAGTGTCAGAAATCTGATTTTTTCGTCCGAGGCCATCGGTCTTCCAGCAGGAAAATGACCCCAAACATAGTTCAAGAAGCACGCTGAAAAGGATGGAAACAAAGCACTGCAGAGTTCAGAAGTGGCTAGCTGGATGTTTGGGGTCGTTGTCCTGCTGCAGAAGAAATTCTGATTCTGATGGTATTGCATTTTTTTGCTGTTAGTAAGTGGAAACACCCTTCTTTGCATTTATGGGCTGCCAACCGTAAATAGCTAAGTCCTGCTCTCATCTAAGAATTAGCTCCAATTTTTCTAGTCAGTCTTTGGCCAACTGCACTGATAATGCCTGCCGTGCATTATCAATGTTGACTTCATGGCTAGACCGGTCGAAAGACCTGTGGTGACATCATGGTTACAAGACCGCAGGTCCTGCACCAAGCTGGAGCAGCTCAGAGGCAATGGAAACTCTGAAAACGTCAAGGATCCTACAAAAGATGTGATAGAGGAGTTGGACGGCTGTCTGTATACTCTAAATCCCACCTACCGCATCATCTGCACTGCTACCAATGGGAAAGGATGCAATAATTCTGCAGAGACATGGCTGCTACCAGTGAGAGTGATGGTATTGATGCTGCTCTCAATGGGAAAGGGATTAGTTTAATGTTTCTAAGGAGGTATTTTGTGCAGGTATGAGGTATTTGGTGCTGATACCTAGATATTTAGTGCTGTACTGTGGTATTAGTTTTGGTGCTACTGTAATGCTGCACTGTACTTATTTGCATGGGGCTTCTGGAGAACGTATTTTTAGTCATCCAAGAAAATCGGATCAATGTTGCAAATTACACTCTAATCAGAGTTTGATCAGTGTGATTGTAGTGTAATGGAGGAGAAGATGGAGAATAAAATTTCTCCTTCATTGCCATTCTATGAGAGTTCAGAAATGGGACTGCGCTCACATGTCATCTGAGTGCAGACTTGATGTTTTCCACACAGTCATTGACTTACATGGCAAAGTGCAATCCAAATGTGGGATGAAACTTGGGCACGCAGCCATATTTTCCTTAGACAGTCTCTGTCCGATCCGATGTTTTGTCAGATTGCGCAGGGACAGCAAATATGCTCATGTGCCCCTGCACTAATTCCAGAGATCAGACTCCTAGCGATCATAAAGTAGTGGAATATACCATCACCAAGATAAGAATACTCCTTTATCAGCTGCTGCACACCTCTTTTGGCAGTTTGTTCAAAGAGAATCTGTCGCTAGCCAGTTTTAGTTCTAATGTTATTCCTGCTGTTCCCCTGAGCATTGTTTTTATTTATTTTTTACATCCACCATATGGCTAAACAATAGGGATGAGCGAACCCGAATGATAAGTTTTGGGGTTTGTACCGTACACCTACCCTAAGCAATCCTATGAGCAACACCCCTTTGGAAATGATCATAAAAATTAGTGTACTGGCCGCGCTTAAAGGGGTTGTCCACTATTAGCACAACCACTTCTTAAACTAAATGTTTGGCCCCGATAAAATAATATAGTCTATACTCACCTCCCGTGCTTACTCCGCTCCCAATCGCTCTCCCCGGGACTGTCGTGCAGTGGAATGACACGTGACCCCGGCGCTCAATCAGTGCTGACGTCATGACGTCACTGTCTCCACCTTCGTACAAACTGAACATGAAGCGGAAGTGCGGGCTGTCGTACGATGGTGGAAACAGTGACGTCAGCGCAGATTGGGCGCCGGGCATCACGTGTCACTCCACCGCATCCCAGCCTCGGGACCGCGAGTGCTGTCACCACTGGCACATAGCCAGCACGGGAGGTGAGTATAGGCTTTAGGCCACATTCACACATTCAGTATTTGGTCAGTATTTTACCTCAGTATTTGTAAGCCAAAACCAGGAGTGGGGGATAAATTCTGAAGTGGTGACGTGTTTCTATTATACTTTTCTTCTGATTGGTCCACTACTGGTTTTGGCTTACAAATACTGAGGTAAAATACTGACTAAATACTCATCCTGTGAATGTGGCCTTATTATTTTATCAGGGCCAAACATTTAGTTTAACCCCTTTCTGCCATCCGACGTACTATTCCATCCATGTGGGGTGGTGTTATGATCTGGTGGTTTAGGAACAACATGAGACAAGCTCTGAAGGAGGTGGTATCTGTACTGACCGCAGACGCTGAACCTAGCAGCGCAACTAGAAATAGCCGTGGGGGGTACATGACGCTCCCTAGACCCCTCGGCACAGCCTAAGATCTAACTTCCCCTAAAGATGGAAACAGGAAACCTATCTTGCCTCTGAGAAAATCCCCAAAGGAAAGATAGCCCCCCACAAATATTGACGGTGAGAGGAGGGGAAATTAACATACACAGAGATGAAATCAGATTTTAGCATAGGAGGCCAGTCTAGCTTGATAGATAGGACAGGAAAGGATACTGTGCGGTCAGTATAAAAACTACAAAACAATCCATACAGAGTTTACAAAATCTCCACACCTGACTAAAGATGTAGAGGGTAAATCTGCTTCCCAGAGCTTCCAGCTAACAGAAAAAATCCATAATGACAAGCTGGACAAAAATAGAATGCACAGAACAATAAGTCCACAACATGTGGACTGAAATGAGCAAAGCCAGAACTTATCTTTGCAGAACTGGTCAGGAAACCAGGAGAATCCAAGCAGAGATGTGAATCCAGCAGAAAACATTGACAAGTGGCATAGGCTGAAGACTAGAGCCAGGTTAAATAGCAGAGCCAGGAGAGACGATTAGAGAAAGCAGCTGCTAAAGCTAAACTCAAGGAGCGGCAGTTCCACTCAAAACCACCAGAGGGAGCCCAAGGGCAGAATTCACAAAAGTGCCATTTACAACCACCGGAGGGAGCCCAAGAACGGAATTCACAACAGGGTGGGCCCTAATTCCCATGGATGGAATAGTACGTCCAGGGCAATCGGCCTTGCTCACGGGGGGAGTGCGGCCAATCGCGGCCTGGTATCAGCTACCTATCGCAGCTGACATCCGGCGCTATGTCACGGACCGCCCCCGGCATATTAACCCCCGGCACACCGCGATCAAACATGATCGTGATGTGCCTGCGGTATAGGGAAGCGTCGCGCAGGGAGGGGGCTCCCTGCTGGCTTCCCTGAGACCCCCGCAGCAACGCGATGTGATCGCGTTGCTGCGAGGGTCTCCTTACCTCCCTCCCTGTAGCAGGCCCGGATCCAAGATGGCCACGGCATCCGGGTCCTGCAGGGAGGGAGGTGGCATACCAAGTGCCTGCTCAGAGCAGGCGCTTGGTAAGCCTGCATAGCTCTCAGACAGATCGGTGATCTGACAGGGTGCTGTGCAAACTGTCAGATCACCGATCTGTGATGTCCCCCCCTGGGACAAAGTAAAAAAGTTTAAAAAAATTTTTCCACATGTGTACAAAAAAAAAAAAAAAAAAAATCCTAAATAATGAAAAAAATATATATATTATTCCCATAAATACATTTCTTTATCTAAATAAAAAAACAAACAATAAAAGTACACATATTTAGTATCACCGCGTCCAAAACGACCCAACCTATAAAACTATCCCACTAGTCAACCCCTTCAGTAAACACCGTAAGAAAAGAAAAAAAAAACGAGGCAAAAAACAACGCTTTATTATCAAACCCCGAACAAAAAATGGAATAACACGCGATCAAAAAGACAGATATAAAGAACCATGGTACCGCTGAAAGCGTCATCTTGTCTCGCAAAAAACGAGCCACCATACAGCATCATCAGCAAAAAAATAAAAAAGTTATAGTCCTCAGAATAAAGCGATGCAAAAATAATTATTTTTTCTATAAAATAGTTTTTATCGTATAAAAGCGCCAAAACATAAAAAAATGATATAAATGAGGTATCGCTGTAATCGTACTGACCCGAAGAATAAAACTGCTTTATCAATTTTACCAAATGCAGAACGGTATAAACGCCTCCCCCAAAAGAAATTCATGAATAGCTGGTTTTTGGTCATTCTGCCTCACAAAAATCGGAATAAAAAGCGATCAAAAAATGTCACGTGCCTGAAAATGTTACCAATAAAAACGTCAACTCGTCCCGCAAAAACAAGACCTCACATGACTCTGTGGACTCAAATATGGAAAAATTATAGCTCTCAAAATGTGGTAACGCAAAAAATATTTTTTGCAATAAAAAGCATCTTTCCGTGTGTGACGGCTGCCAATCATAAAAATCTGCTAAAAAAAACGCTATAAAAGTAAATCAAACCCCCCTTCATCACCCCCTTAGTTAGGGAAAAATTTAAAAAAATGTATTTATTTCCATTTTCCTATTAGGGTTAGGCTTAGGGTTAGGGCTAGGGCTAGGGTTAGGGCTAGGGTTAGGGCTAGGGTTAGGGCTAGGGTTGGGGCTAGGGTTAAGGCTACAGTTAGGGCTGGGGCTAAAGTTAGGGTTAGGGTTTGGATTACATTTATGGTTGGGAATAGGGTTGGGATTAGGGTTAGGGGTGTGTCTGGGTTAGAGGTGTGGTTAGGGTTACCGTTGGGATTAGGGTTAGGGGTGTGTTGGGGTTAGGGTTTCAGTTATCTAGACCTCTAGATAAGTTCCTTAGGGGGTCTATTTTCCAAAATGGTGTCACTTGTGGGGGGTTTCAATGTTTAGGCACATCAGTGGCTCTCCAAACACAACATGGCGTCCCATCTCAATTCCAGTCAATCTTGCATTGAAAAGTCAAACGGCGCTACTTCCCTTCCGAGTTCTCCCATGCGCCCAAACAGTGGTTTACTCCCACATACGGGGTATCAGCGTACTCAGGACAAATTGTACAACAACTTTTGTGGTCCAATTTCTTCTCTTACCATTGGGAAAATAAAAAATTGGGGGCGAAAAGATAATTTTTGTGAAAAAAAATGATTTTTTATTTTTACGGTTCTGCATTATAAACTTCTGTGAAGCACTTAGTGGGTCAAAGTGCTCACCACACCTCTAGATAAGTTCCTTAGGGGGTCTACTTTCCAAAATGGTATCACTTGTGGGGGGTTTCAATGTTTAGGGACATCAGTGACTCTCCAAACGCAACATGGCGTCCAATCTCAATTCCAGTCAATTTTGCATTGAAAAGTCAAATGGCGCTCCTTCGCTTCCGAGCTCTGTCATGCGCCCAAACAGTGGTTAACCTCCACATATGGGGCATCGGCAGGGCCGCCATCAGGGCATTACAGCCATCACGACAGTATGGGGCCCGATGAGCTGAAGCAAAAAGGGGGGCCCGCACACGCTGGCAGCCCGGTCTGGGCGGGCCCCCCTCTCTTTGCTAATGCTCATCGGGCCCCTGGGATATTTTGTTTAAAGCTGCCGCAGACCAGATACATAACAACACTGTGGTGATTTAAAGTTACACCTACAGCGTTGTTAATGTATCCGGCAGAGAGAAATGGGGACTATACCTTTAATTTGCGGGCCCTGGTGCATCATGGTCCCGACGTCACGTTACACACTGAGCACTTCCTCATTCTGGAGGAGTGTGGCTGTGTTGTTGTCGGGCGGGCTGAGGCAGAGAGCAGGAGGAGTGAGGAGACTGCATCCAGTGAGAAGAGGCTTCGGGTGGCTGCATCTGCTGGCGCTAATTCAGGTCTCTCCTCCTCCCCCCTGTCTGGCAGTTGTGCAGCTCTGTGCTCTTAGTCATAGAGAACTGTCACTCCAGTCCTGTTGGACACAGTGGGGGCAGAAAGCTGGACACAGTGGGGGCAGAAAGCTGGACACAGTGGGGGCAGAAAGCTGGACACCGTGGCGCAGAATGCTGGACAGAGTGGGGGCAGAATGCTGGACACAGTGGGGGCAGAAAGCTTGACACAGTGGGGGCAGAAAGCTGGACACAGGGAGGGCAGAATGCTGGACACAGTGGGGGCAGAAAGCTGGACACAGTGGGGGCAGAATGTTGGACACAGGGTGGGCAGAAAGCTGGACACAGTGGGGGCAGAAAGCTGGACACAGGGGGGCAGAAAGCTGGACACAGGGGGGCAGAAAGCTGGACACAGTGGGGGCAGAATGCTGGACGCAGTTGGGGCAGAAAGCTGGACACAGTGGGGGCAGAAAGCTGGACACAGTGGGGGCAGAAAGCTGGACACAGTGGGGGCAGAAAGCTGGACACAGTGGGGGCAGAATGCTGGACACAGTGGGGGCAGAATGCTGGACACAGTGGGGGCAGAATGCTGGACACAGGGAGGGCAGAATGCTGGACACAGTGGGGGCAGAAAGCTGGACACAGTGGGGGCAGAATGTTGGACACAGGGGGAGCAGAAAGCTGGACACAGGGGGGCAGAAAGCTGGACACAGGAGGGCAGAAAGCTGGGCACAGTGGGGGCAGAATGCTGGGCACAGTGGGGGCAGAAAGCTGGACACAGTGGGGCTGAAAGCTTGACACAGTGGGGGCAGAATGCTGGACACAGTGGGGGCAGAAAGCTGGACACAGTGGGGGCAGAATGCTGGACACAGTGGGGGCAGAAAGCTGGACACAGTGGGGGCAGAAAGCTGGACACAGTGGGGGCAGAAAGCTGGACACAGTTGGGGGCAGAAAGCTGGACACAGTGGGGGCAGAAAGCTGGACACAGTGGGGGCAGAATGTTGGACACAGGGGGGGCAGAAAGCTGGACACGGGGGCAGAAAGCTGGACACAGGAGGGCAGAAAGCTGGGCACAGTGGGGGCAGAAAGCTGGGCACAGTGGGGGCAGAAAGCTGGGCACAGTGGGGCTGAAAGCTGGACACAGTGGGGGCAGTAAAGCTGGACACAGTGGGGGCAGAAAGCTGGACACAGTGGGGGCAGAAAGCTGGACACAGTGGGGGCAGAATGTTGGACACAGTGGGGGCAGAATGCTGGACACAGTGGGGGCAGAAAGCTGGACACAGTGGGGGCAGTATGCTGGACACAGTGGGGGCAGAATGCTGGACACAGGGGGGCAGAAAGCTGGACACAGTGGGGGCAGAAAGCTGGACACAGGGGGGCAGAAAGCTGGATACAGTGGGGGCAGAATGCTGGACACAGTGGGGGCAGAATGCTGGACAGAGTGGGGGCAGAATGCTGGACAGAGTGGGGGCAGAATGCTGGACAGAGTGGGGGCAAAAAGCTGGACACAGTGGGGGCAGAAAGCTGGACACAGTGGGGGCAGAAAGCTGGACACCGTGGCGCAGAATGCTGGACACAGTGGGGGCAGAAAGCTGGACACAGTGGGGGCAGAAAGCTTGACACAGTGGGGGCAGAAAGCTTGACACAGTGGGGGCAGAAAGCTTGACACAGTGGGGGCAGAAAGCTGGACACAGTGGGGGCAGAAAGCTGGACACAGTGGGGGCAGAAAGCTGGACACAGTGGGGGCAGAAAGCTGGACACAGTGGGGGTAGAATGCTGGACAGAGTGGGGGCAGAATGCTGGACAGAGTAGGGGCAGTAAAGCTGGACACAGTGGGGGCAGAATGTTGGACACAGTGGGGGCAGAAAGCTGGACACAGTGGGGGCAGAATGTTGGATACAGTGGGGCAGAATGCTGGACAGAGTGGGGGCAGAATGCTGGACACAGTGGGGGCAGAAAGCTGGACACAGTGGGGGCAGAATGTTGGATACAGTGGGGCAGAATGCTGGACACAGTGGGGGGCAGAATGCTGGACACAGTGGGGGCAGAATGCTGGACACAGTGGGGGCAGAAAGCTGGACACAGTGGGGGCAGAATGTTGGATACAGTGGGGCAGAATGCTGGACACAGTGGGGGCAGAATGCTGGACACAGTGGGGGCAGAAAGCTGGACACAGGGAGGGCAGAATGCTGGACACAGTGGGGGCAGAAAGCTGGACACAGTGGGGGCAGAATGCTGGACAGAGTAGGGGCAGAATGCTGGACAGAGTGGGGGCAGAATGCTGGACAGAGTGGGGGCAGAAAGCTGGACACAGTTGGGGGCAGAAAGCTGGACACAGGGAGGGCAGAATTCTGGACACAGTGGGGGCAGAAAGCTGGACACAGTGGGGGCAGAATGCTGGACAGAGTAGGGGCAGAATGCTGGACACAGTGGGGGCAGAAAGCTGGACACAGTGGGGGCAGAAAGCTGGACACAGTTGGGGGCAGAAAGCTGGACACAGTGGGGGCAGAAAGCTGGACACAGTGGGGGCAGAATGTTGGACACAGGGGGGGCAGAAAGCTGGACACGGGGGCAGAAAGCTGGACACAGGAGGGCAGAAAGCTGGGCACAGTGGGGGCAGAAAGCTGGGCACAGTGGGGGCAGAAAGCTGGGCACAGTGGGGCTGAAAGCTGGACACAGTGGGGGCAGAATGCTGGACACAGTGGGGGCAGAAAGCTGGACACAGTGGGGGCAGAATGCTGGACACAGTGGGGGCAGAAAGCTGGACACAGTGGGGGCAGAAAGCTGGACACAGTGGGGGCAGAAAGCTGGACACAGTGGGGGCAGAAAGCTGGACACAGTGGGGGCAGAAAGCTGGACACAGTGGGGGTAGAATGTTGGACACAGTGGGGGCAGAAAGCTTGACACAGGGAGGGCAGTAAAGCTGGACACAGTGGGGGCAGAAAGCTGGACACAGTGGGGGCAGAATGTTGGACACAGTGGGGGCAGAATGCTGGACACAGTGGGGGCAGAAAGCTGGACACAGTGGGGGCAGTATGCTGGACACAGTGGGGGCAGTATGCTGGACACAGTGGGGGCAGAATGCTGGACACAGGGGGGCAGAAAGCTGGACACAGTGGGGGCAGAATGCTGGACACAGGGGGGCAGAAAGCTGGACACAGTGGGGGCAGAATGCTGGACACAGTGGGGGCAGAATGCTGGACAGAGTGGGGGCAGAATGCTGGACAGAGTGGGGGCAGAATGCTGGACAGAGTGGGGGCAAAAAGCTGGACACAGTGGGGGCAGAAAGCTGGACACAGTGGGGGCAGAAAGCTGGACACCGTGGCGCAGAATGCTGGACACAGTGGGGGCAGAAAGCTGGACACAGTGGGGGCAGAAAGCTTGACACAGTGGGGGCAGAAAGCTTGACACAGTGGGGGCAGAAAGCTTGACACAGTGGGGGCAGAAAGCTGGACACAGTGGGGGCAGAAAGCTGGACACAGTGGGGGCAGAAAGCTGGACACAGTGGGGGCAGAAAGCTGGACACAGTGGGGGTAGAATGCTGGACAGAGTGGGGGCAGAATGCTGGACAGAGTAGGGGCAGAAAGCTGGACACAGTGGGGGCAGAATGTTGGATACAGTGGGGCAGAATGCTGGACAGAGTGGGGGCAGAATGCTGGACACAGTGGGGGCAGAAAGCTGGACACAGTGGGGGCAGAATGTTGGATACAGTGGGGCAGAATGCTGGACACAGTGGGGGGCAGAATGCTGGACACAGTGGGGGCAGAATGCTGGACACAGTGGGGGCAGAAAGCTGGACACAGTGGGGGCAGAATGTTGGATACAGTGGGGCAGAATGCTGGACACAGTGGGGGCAGAATGCTGGACACAGTGGGGGCAGAATGCTGGACACAGTGGGGGCAGAAAGCTGGACACAGGGAGGGCAGAATGCTGGACACAGTGGGGGCAGAAAGCTGGACACAGTGGGGGCAGAATGCTGGACAGAGTAGGGGCAGAATGCTGGACAGAGTGGGGGCAGAATGCTGGACAGAGTGGGGGCAAAAAGCTGGACACAGTGGGGGCAGAAAGCTGGACACAGTAGGGGCAGAAAGCTGGACACAGTGGGGGCAGAATGCTGGACACAGTGGGGGCAGAAAGCTGGACATAGTGGGGGCAGAATGTTGGACACAGTGGGGGCAGAATGCTGGACACAGTGGGGGCAGAATGCTGGACACAGTGGGGGTAGAATGCTGGACAGAGTGGGGGCAGAATGCTGGAGAGAGTGGGGGCAGTAAAGCTGGACACAGTGGGGGCAGAATGTTGGACACAGTGGGGGCAGAAAGCTGGACACAGTGGGGGCAGAATGCTGGACACAGTGGGGGTAGAATGCTGGACAGAGTGGGGGCAGAATGCTGGACAGAGTGGGGGCAGTAAAGCTGGACACAGTGGGGGCAGAATGTTGGACACAGTGGGGGCAGAATGTTGGACACAGTGGGGGCAGAAAGCTGGACACAGTGGGGCAGAATGCTGGACACAGTGGGGGCAGAATGCTGGACACAGTGGGGGCAGAATGCTGGACACAGTGGGGGCAGAAAGCTGGACACAGTGGGGGCAGAATGTTGGACACAGTGGGGGCAGAATGCTGGACACAGTGGGGGCAGAATGCTGGACACAGTGGGGGCAGAATGCTGGACACAGGGAGGGCAGAAAGCTGGACACAGTGGGGGCAGAATGCTGGACACAGTGGGGGCAGAATGCTGGACACAGTGGGGGCAGAATGCTGGACACAGTGGGGGCAGAATGCTGGACACAGTGGGGGCAGAATGCTGGACACAGTGGGGGCAGAATGCTGGACACAGTGGGGGCAGAATGCTGAACACAGTGGGGGCAGAATGCTGGACACAGTGGGGCAGAATGCTGGACAGAGTGGGGGCAGAATGCTGGACACAGGGGCAGACTGTGAGACCCGGGGGCAGAATGCTGGACATGGGGGCATGGTTGGAGACATAGGGGGCAGAATGGAGACATGGGGCATGATTGGAAACAAGTGGCAGGATTTCAGACATGGGGGCATGGTTGGAGACATAGGGGGCAGAATGGAGACATGGGGCATGATTGGAGACACTGGGGGCAGAATTGGAGACAGATCGTGCAGGATCATGGGGCAGTATGGATACGATGGAGACAGATGGGGCAGGATGGAGAGATCACATGGGGCGATCATATGGGGCAGGATGGGGAGATCATATGGGACAGAATGGATACTCATGAGGGCAGGATGGGAGAACATATGGCTGACGCCAGGAATGAGACACACGGTGGCCAGGATGGGGAATATTATTACCATAGGGGCTAATTTAGGGATATTATTACTGCAGTGATGTATTTTTTTTTTTTTTAAAGACACGGTTTTAAATGGGGGGGGTGGTGGTCCTGTTACTGTGTAGAGTGACACTATGTCGCCTCTTTTTCTTCATGTGGTGTAATGTAGAAGTTGGGAAAAATTAAGTAATGTATTCTACAAGCAGAGCTCGAGATAACTGTGTTATTTCCTGCAGAGACGAGTCCTGGCTGGATGAAGTGATGGCGGTCTTGGCTGGATGAAAGATGAAGGACTTCACCTAGACACGTCACTGGTGAGTCAGTGTGTTACCTATACACTGACACTATACACTGTATACAGAGCTCCTGTGTATAATTTCACTAGTGATCACTGTATTATCTGTACACAGACACTGCATACTAAGTACAGATTTCCTGTGTATAATGGCACTTATGGTGATAGTATGGTGCTTTTTTTTTAATTACTGATCAGAATTGTAGTATTCAGTCACTATGTGGTGGTAATATGTGGTCTGGACATGGTGTTGCGGTATTTGTTCCTTGTATGTGATATTATTCGATCACTGTGGTGGTAATATGCGGTCTGGACATGGTGTTGCGGTATTTGTTCTTTGTATGTGATATTATTCGATCACTGTGGTGGTAATATGTCACCTGGTCATGATGTAGCGGTATTTGTTCCTTGTATGTGATATTATTGGTCATTTTAAAAATTGAAAAATAAATAAAAATATGCCTAAATTGTATTGCCTATTTTAACAAATATTTAATAGGTTACAGTAGAGTAAGGCCCGGCCAAAAGTGTCTACCGTGTTATGGTGGCGGCTTAAAAAATCTTTTGGCCAAAACAAAAGCTGCCGGCTATATGTGTGATCTGGTGATGGGAACTGTCAATGTGTGATAGGTGAGAAGTGGAGTTTTTCCAAGAGAGAGCGGTGGGACTGTGGACAGTTCGAGGGGTGGAGCCTGGAGGCGGGGCTGGGGTGGAGCCTGGGCGGAGTCTCAAGGAGGCCCCGAAAATTTTGCCAGTATGGGGCCCCCGAAATTTCTAGTGGCAGCCCTGGGCATCGGCGTACTCAGGACAAATTGTACAACAACGTTTGGGGTACATTTTCTCCTGTTACCCTTGGTAAAATAAAACAAATTGGAGCTGAAGTAAATTTTTTGTGAAAAAAAGTTAAATGTTAATTTTTATTTAAACATTCCAAAAATTCCTGTGAGACACCTGAAGGGTTAATAAACTTCTTGAATGTGGGTTTGAGAACCTTGAGGGGTGCAGTTTTTAGAATGGTGTCACACTTGGGTATTTTCTATCATATAGACCCCTCAAAATGACTTCAAATGAGATGTGGTCCCTAAAAAAAAAATGGTGTTGTAAAAATGAGAAATTGCTGGTCAACTTTTAACCCTTTTAACTCCCTAACAAAAAAAAATGTTGGTTCTAAAATTGTGCTGATGTAAAGTAGACATGTGGGAAATGTTACTTGTTAAGCATTTTGTGTGACATATCTCTGTGATTTAATTGCATAAAAATTCAAAGTTGGAAAATTGCGAAATTTTCACAAGTTTCGCCAAATTTCCGTTTTTTCACAAATAAACGCAGGTAATATCAAATAAATTTTACCACTACCATGAAGTACAATATGTCATGAGAAAACTCTGTCAGAATAGAATCACCGGGATCCGTTGAAGCGTTCCAGAGATATAACCTCATAAAGGGACAGTGGTCAGAATTGTAAAAATTGGCCCGGTCCATAACGTGCAAACCACCCTTGGGGGTAAAGGGGTTAAGAAGGGGTTGTCATAGTAGTGGACAATTCTTTTAATAAAAAGACCCTTATCTCTGGAATCCATATGGTGGATTTTAAAAATGAAAAAAAAACCAGAATACTTAGGGAAACAGCAGGAGTAAAATAAGAGCAAAAACTTTGACTTTTGACCTTGCAGACAGGTCTTTTTGGATGTACGAGTCCAGGCTGTTGAGCTCACAGAGCATGATCTAGACTGTTACTATAGTGCTTGCTTCTTAGCTGAGAGCAGGACTAGACGCGTAGGAGTGAGCAGCCTCTCAGCAGCACTAAACTAATATCTTAAAAGCAACTAAAACACAAAGTATATGAGATAGTGGAGAACCCCGATTGCAAAAAGTTGCTGCCATCAATTTCTAAATGAGTTAATTTTTCACATGAAATGCAAAAATGTCTAATGTTCACCTTCTGATCTATGATCTATGTTCTGGTGTGCATACAATATGGCTATAAGACATTTCCTAATAATTGCTTTCTTGTTATCGTTCCACTTTACACAGCATCCTGACGTTTTTTGGAATTGGGGTTTTACATAAAAAAAAATAAAACCCTTCTATGGTCACCTCTTAGCCTAACACACTGGCCATCTGTGGCTTACTCTTTGGGACAGGTAAGGCTATGTTCACATTAGCGTTTCCTGACGCAGCGTCGGGAAACGCTGCGGCGACGCATGCGTCATGCGCCCCTATATTTAACATGGGGGACGCATGGACATGCGTTGTGCTGCGTTGTGCGACGCATGCGGTTTTTTTGCCGCAAGCGTCGGGCGCAGAAAACGCAACAAGTTGCATTTTTCTTGCGTCCAAATTTCGGCAAAAAACGACGCATGCGTCGCAAAACGCAGCGTTTTTGCGTGCGTTTTGGTGCGTTTTTATTTGCGTTGTGCGTTGCGTCGCCGACGCAGCGGCGCACAACGCAAATGTGAACGTAGCCTAAGAAAGGATTGTGATGTGTGTGATGTCCCCAGCATTGGGGGCGCATCAACCTACCTGGGCGAGGAGACGTTTCACTTTATCATTTTGTTGCATGCTATCATTAGAACATTTTCATAGCAACAGGGCGCAGTTAACAAATAACGTTCTTTTAAGTGGATCTATGACCAGATTCCACAATATGTTAACCAAATAGATCTCTTAAACCTGACGAGACTGGTATATTTACTTTGAAAATCCATGTCAGAATGGCTGTAAAATCTTGATAGTAGAATGATAATTTTATGAATTCTGGCTAGAGTTAAGCTCATAAAATGGTTATTTTCACACCAGACAGGAACATTTTTTAAAATGGAAAACATGGCCATCATGATGTGCATTTCCGACAGTATTAGGTATTAAATGTTACAGTACACAATGGTTTTCTTTTCTATAGGAACCATCAGGTCTGTTAGCAACATGAACATATACCAGAACCTTGTAGGAACCCACCTGTATACAGAGAAGTGTAGGATAATGCAAGCCGCAAAGTCTTATTATTTTATACTAATTTGAGTGCAATTTTTTTTTTAATGGAAGAATTTGATAAGATTATTATTTTCCTGATGTGGCAGATTAGGAGTAACGCAGGCGTGTTTAATTATGTAGGAAGTCCTGATGGACTGTGCGCAACTGTTATATAATTGTAGGTCGGGATTAAGTTTTTCTCTGCCACTATTACTAAATTTAGAATGTTTTCTAACTAGGAAAAGCGAATCTATCTATCTATCTATCTATCTATCTATCTATCTATCTATCTATCTATCTATTATCTATATATTACCTATCTATCTCTCTAGTATCTATCTATCTATCTATCTCTCTAGTATCTATCTATCTATCTATCATATATCTATCGTCTATCTATCTATCTATTAATCTATCATCTATTGAAATTGCAACAAAAAGAAGGAAAATTTTGGAAATCACAGTATGGATAGACATGTTAATCAGGGCTGGCTCCAGGTTTTTGTGGGCCCTGGGTGAGTCTCAGTGGGCCCCTTTAACACATACCACAATTCATGGTGCACAGATACAGCAGAGAAATATAGGAGAGAAATATAGGTATAGTAACATGCCAAAGATTTCACTTACTTCTTACATTACACAAGTGATATCAGTAGCTCAGACACCAGTCAGTATAGTCCTCCATACAGTATTATGGGCACCACATAATGCTCCATACAGAATAATGAGCCCCATATATTGCTCCATACAGTATTATGGGCACCACATAATGCTCCATACAGAATAATGAGCCCCATATAATGCTCCATACAGGATATGATGGGCCCCATATATTGCTCCATATAGAATGGGCCCCATATATTGCTCTATACAGTATAAAGGGCCCCATATAATGCTCCATACAGTATATGATGGGCACCATATAATACTCCAGTATATGATGGGCCCTATATAACGCTCCATATATAATTGGCTCCATAAGATGCTCCATATATAATGGGCCCCATATACTGCTCCACATGTAATGGGTCCCATATACTGCTCTATATATAATGGGCCCATATACAATTGGTCCCATAAGATGCTCCATATATAATTGGCCCCATATATAATTGGTCCCATAAGATGCTCCATATATAATTGGCCCCATATACTGCTCCATATATAATTGGCCCCATATATTGCACCAAACAATAAAAAAAATAATGAAATACCTCTCCTCGCTGGCCACTGCTCTGCTCCAGACTCCTCAGCTTCTTCCAGGTCTCTGCACTGTGACTGCTCAGGCAGAGGGTGCACGGTACTGATGTCATCATGCCCTCTGACCCAAATGTCACAGTCAGAGGACGGAAGACGCCGCAGCGCAAGTATAGGGGCCCAGAGCCCACTTGTGGGCGCCATCACTGGCACAGGCACCGGGCCCCCATAGTGTGCCTCCCCGACTGCTCAGGGGCCCAACACTTGCTCGAGTGCACCAGGTGCTGACACCAGCCCTGATGTTAATGATATGTAAATGCTGAAAAAAATTAAATTGAAACAACATTCTCAAAACATGTTGATGTATTCAGTATTGAGTACGAGTTCGGTAATCATCAAGATCCACTGCTGGCAGCTCCCAATGTAATTGCTGATCACTGACGTCCCATATGTGCTAGACGGCAGACAAGTGTGTAGATGCTCAGGCCATGGTAGCAAATTTAGGCCGTGCAAGCTTCTGACAGTAGCACAATGATCACCAAAAAATACAAAAAATAAAAAACAATGGTGGAATTGTGAGGTTTTTCACATTTCACCGCACTTGAAATTTTTTCTCCCATTTTTCAGTAAATTATATGGTTAAAATGAATAGTGTCATTCAAATTAATCTGCCAAAAACAAGTCTTCACTGGAAAAATAAAAAAGGGAAGGAAAAAAAAAAAGAAAAAATCAAGTTGAAAATTTGCAGCTGTGGTAATAAGTTAAAAGAACATTAAAAAAAAATAGTATCGGCAGCAATATCCTCCGGTTCGTTCTTCCTTTACTTTGATCCTATTCTATCTCATATTACTATTAAAACATTAAAATATTATTATTCAGATCTGTTGTGAGATCAGCCATGTTCCCAATCCTCCGCATCACAGTCCTGAGTTGAGCAGTAAGACAACTAGCTGCAGCAGGAGCCTCTCCCCCCCAGTTGGACAAATGTTCCTAATGGGGGCTTTAGTTAGCCACTAGCTCGGAGATTAACCCTTGATGTGAACAGGGGTTATAAGAGATTAAGCAAAAATGGGTGCCCCCTCATTTACTCATTTTTTTCCCCTATCTTTTTCAGACTTGTCCCTCAGGATGAACTCAGTGAATATTTGTAGATTGAACAAGCCGCACCAGGGAATCTACTCATCCATGATGTCATTTCCTATTATCCAAATTGGAAAAATTCACAATACTTCCCAGTGACATCGACCAGAAGAAAAGACACATTACAGCTGTTTTATTACACAACGGTTGCCGTTAAGCAGGGGGGATAAAGGGGATTTTGTATCAATAACAAAACTTTTGTAAATTATTTAATCCCAAATGTCATAGTGTTGGCGAAACGAATGGTACATTACATGGCCTGGCTAAGAATACGAGAAGCCATTATCTCCAAATTAGCAGCTATTGTAAAGCCGCATATGAGGTAATTAGACCGTGTCTTGCCAATTCAAATTCAGGTTATTGGTAACGTATCATTTTAAGATCTGCACTGTTTATTTTATTTTCGGGCCTGTAATGTGTTTCTGGAGCTCGTTCCTCCGCATTTCACAATTTCTCATTCGAGAGATGTTACAGTTTACATTTGTAAGGGTCTGAAAGGAGAAAATCGTAAATACTTCAAAAATGGATCTGGGCAAAGCTTCACTTTTAGCGTAATCTTTCTCGTCAATGTCTCAAGTTCAATTATGATATCCAAAACATAAACCAAGCTGACACATTTCACCACGGCTGGGGCTTGCCCCTTGTACGACACATCAACATTATGGAAGAATTAAAACTAAGAAATAAATAATTGCTAAGTAAACTTTAATTAAAACCAAACGTTCCAGGAATTATTGTTCCTTAAAGGGCTTGTCCGACAGTATATTTTTTAAGGCATAGACTGATCAACAATAATAAACAGGGGGGGCGATACTTCTAGCACCACGCCGGATCCAAGCGAAGCCTACTCGATTGGTGTGCGGCTGCTTCTTTTAGAAATCACAGCAGTCGCAGCTCTTCAGATGACTAGAAAAACGCATCATTAGGGAAACATCCTTCTAGTCACCTGACCGCTGCAGCCAGTTACAGGCTGCAGCGGTGCTTTCACTTCTGAATGGAGCAGACATCGCTTCAAGGGCTAGTGCAGACTTTCAGAGCGGGCTGCCCTGTATCCGCGGAGGTGAGTATGCCTCCATTTATAATTTTTAATCAATCCATGCCTAAAAGAAAAAAAAAAATAAGTTGAACATTCCCTTTAACTATTTGGAGAACTCACAATGTTTTTAAACTGTATGGCCAACAAATGACTTTATAAGAACTTTCGTGAACGCTGCTGTATTTGCGATGTGTCGGTGTCGGAGGCAGCCCGTCTCTCCTTAGAGAAAGCATGGATGATGCATTACTAGAAATGAGTAAACTAATCAAATTTTTCCCTGAAATTTGAATTTCAAAAAATGGAATGAATATGAATTTTTGGGGAAGGGGTTAAAAAATAAACTCTTAAACTTACCTCTTTCCGTTCCCCATACCCCTTACCTGTTCTGTCATTTCTACTCTCCATCCAGTCCTTCAGCTACTCTTCCTTCTTCCCTCTCCTGGAAGATGCTGCCACTGACGAGACCTCATTCGACACATCAGTAATGAGTGTTGAGCCCCAGTTGACCACAGCAGCAATGGCAGCGTACACTGGAAAACCCAAGAGGAAAAGAAGACCAAAGAGGAGCAAATTGAGCATCGGGGAGTAGCGGCAGTGATGGGTCAGGTATGGCAAGGCCAATGAGAGGCGAGTATAAGAATTTATTAGTTGTTTAACTCTTCCTGCCAAACTCGCTTCCCCAAAATTGAGTGAATATGCCGAAATCAAATTTTTGCTAAACTCTATATATTACCATTTATGCCTTACTGATTTGGTCAATAAGCTCCATGTATACAGATCCTGGTGATCACATGGTGCTGGAAAAGGAGAGGAGCTGCAGGATAGGTGACCCAGACCAGCTCTACAGTGCAGGAGGCTTCATTCACCATGTTTCCCATGCAACTAATGTGTCAGCCCCAGTTACAGGGGAAATCAGCAATACGAAAAAATAATATACGGTAATTATTAAATACCCCCCAAAATTAGAAAATAATATATCAAGTGAAAAAAACTGTATTTTAGTGGTTCTATGTG
The DNA here is from genome assembly GCF_032444005.1 of Ranitomeya imitator. Taxonomy (NCBI): domain Eukaryota; kingdom Metazoa; phylum Chordata; class Amphibia; order Anura; family Dendrobatidae; genus Ranitomeya; species Ranitomeya imitator. The sequence continues at coordinate 47,144,846 of NC_091286.1, forward strand.
CTATTGTGTAATACAGACAAATAAATTTTTTGTTTATTAATAATAATAATAATAATAATAATAATCTTTATATAGCGCCAACATATTCCGCAGCGCTTTACAGTTTTACACTTTACACTTTCCCCTGATAACTAAAAAATAAAAATTGCTTAAACGGGTTTTTCACTTTTGATAAAAGTGGACCCCAAATCTTTCCTATAATGCAAAATAACAATATCAGGTAAGACTTACTCTCCCCAGGTCCAGCTCTGGTTGCCTGCCACTGCTCCGGTCTGCAGCAGTCATGTGACGTTGACAGCTTACAGCACTGCTGCAGGCAGTCACTGAGCTCAGTGGTTCATGTAACACTGAAATAAGAGAAAAGTTATTTTATTAACCGGAAAAGAAAAAAAACATTATAGCTTTTAAACCCACAAGTACTAAGAAACATATATACCGTATATTGTGTCTGGCCATGAACTGGGGGAAAAATGGCCTAATCTTGAAATGGTTAAATATTGAGAACACTGCATCGGAGAACAAAGAGATTTTTGGAAAGGGTTTTCAATTAGAGAGATGTGGCTTTTAGTCTTCTGTTGCCCTCGATTAGGTTTCTGCTTCTCTACGCAAGTGACTCCCATTCATGTGAAAAGATGCAATAAATCACATATGACTGATCTGATGAGGTTGCATCTGATCACTCTCTGCAGGGTATGAGACAACCACTTTGCAATGCTCCTAAGCATTGTTGTCTTTTTAGAAATCACTCCAGAGCGAATACTCCGAGTATTAGTAAATCTAGATTATTCACTTACCACCAAAAAAATGAATTTTGTGCCGATTAGTTTCTTAACCCCTTCATAGCATGGCAATTTTCTATTTTTCATGACATGGAAATTTTCCATTTTTCAGTTTTTTGGGTTTTTTTCCTCCCCTTTTTCCAAGGGCTATAACTTTTTTATTTTTCCATCAATATAGCCATATGAGGGCTTGTTTTTTTGAGGGAGAAGTTGTACTTTTGACTGACATCATTCATTCTACCAAATATTACACTGGAAAATGGTTAAAAAAAAATTCCAAGTGTGTTGTAATTGCATTAAAAAAATGCAATTTTACAACTGTTTTTGATGTTTTTTATTTACCATGATCACTATACTGTAAAACTGACCAGGCCATATGATTCTCCAGGTAAGTGCGATTACATAGATACCAAACATGTATAGTTATTTTATTAAGTGGTGAAAAAAATTGTGAATTTAAAGAAAAAATTTGCTTTTGTCACCATTTTCCAAGACCTGTAATGCTTTCATTTTTCAGTATATGGGGCTGTGTGAGGGCTTATTTTTTTTTGTCCTGAGTTAAGGTTTGTACTGTTATCATTTTGGCGTAGGCACGATGTTTTGATCGCCTTTTATTGCATTTCATTGCAATGTTGCAGAGACCAAAAAAACCTTAATTTTGGAGTTTTTATTTTTTTCTTGTTATGCTGTTTACTGATTGCATTAATTATATTTTGATAGATCAGACTTTTACAAACTCAGTGACACCAAATATGTGATTGATTTTAACTTTTGTTTTTTTTTAATTCTTTTCATATTTTTGAAAACGGTTTTCACTTTTTACTGTACTTAATAGTCCCCTTATGGGACTTGAAGCTGTCATCATCTTATATTTTGTGCTATACATAGCAGTGGATCAGCGCAGGTGTGGAGATGGGAGAGTGGAATGGTGCGCCCCCTGCAAGCACGTGTTAAATGCCAATGTTAGAGACTTACAGCGGGATTTAACAGGCTAACAGCCATGGGCGGAGCCCCACTCCACCCGCAGCTGTTAGAGCCATCATGTGTGGGGAAAGATGTGGGCTCGCCACATGACATATGACGTAAGTTTACGTCATATGTCACAAAGGAATTAATAGAGCTGTATAGTTTTGATACACTGCACAGACAAATAATACAATTTTAACAATAAGAAAAAGCTCGGCACTTCGGGTCAGTTGGTGCCAAAGTAGGATCCTAGCCCGTGATACTTAAGCTATAAAACTTGGCACTCAGATGCGATGAAAAATTGAACTTACAGTATATCGAGTAACTACAGAATGCATTCTTGGATTGCTATTACTCAATAAAGTTAAATTTTTCATCTCGTCTGAGTGCCAAGTTTTATCGTTTAAATGATCAAATTTTGTCTGTCCGCCTGCAGCCACCACTAGAAGGAACATGTAAATCGCATACTGAATATATAATTAAAAGTAGGGTTTGTACTGTGACCCAAAGTGAGTAAAAGGGTTGGCCTCATGACCAGGATGTATGCCGGGTCTAGGGGCCTGTGTGGGTGTATTTAATTATGGGATCCTTTAACAATTGCCCTAAGATGGCAGATTAGTTTGTTGAGGGCTGGGCCACACATTAAAAATTTGGGGTGGGCTATAGGAGTGGTGTCCTGAGGTGCCCTACCTGATTGATGGTTGCAGCCGGGTGTATACAGTGGCATATAAAAGTTCAGACACCCCTTGTCAAAATTACTATTATTCTGAACAGTTAAGAGTAGAAGATGAAATAATCTCTAAAAGGAATAAAGTTAAATATTTCCTCTGTATTTTAGGCAAAAAGTTGCCTTTTCCTCAGTTCCAAATGTAATTAAGAAATGGCATTTAACAGGAACAGTGGACGTCAAGATAAGGTCTGGAAGACGAAAAATTTCAATTAGAGTTGCTTGTAGGATTGCTAGAGAGGAAACTCAGAATCCCCGCTTGAATGCAAAAGACCTTCAGAAAGATTTAGCAGACTCTGGAGTTGGGGTACATTGTTCTACTGTTCAGAGACACCTGCAGAAAATATGGCCTTCATGGGAGAGTCATCAGAAGAAAACCTCTCCTATGTCCTCACCATAAAATTCAGGATCAGAAGTATGCAAAACAGCATCTAAACAAGCCTGATGCATTTTGGAAACAAGTCCTGTGGACAATTGAGTTTAAAATAGAACTCTGGCCATAATGATCAAAGGTATGGGTGGAGGAAAAGGACACAGAATTTCAGGAAAAACACATCTCGCCAACCATTAAGCATGTGGGTGGGTTAATTATGCTTTGGTGTTGTGTTGAAACCAATGGTACGGGGAACATTTCATGGGTAAAGGGAAGAATGGATTCAATTAAATTTCAACAGATTCTTAATGCAAACATAACACCATCTCTAAAAAGCTGAAGCTGAATTAGGGACAACTTCTACAAAGGTATATGATACTAAACACTCATCAAAATCCACAATAGACTACCTCAAAAGGCGCAAGCTGAAGGTTTTACAATTACCCTCATAGTCCCCTGATCTGAACATCATTGAAAATCTATATCTCAAGCATAGTGGAAAAGGGGCTGCCGCGCTTATACCAGTGTGCCAATGCACAAACTTAGTGACTGTATGCCTGTAGTCACTACAAGTTCTGAAGTTAATAGAGCGGCACTTACTTGTTTGTGCCTGAAGTTTCTGGAAATGCAGTTAGCTGATCTGAGTCCACAGTTGGGGAGAGTCCTCCCTTTGCACAGAAATGGATCTGGTGGTCAGCCTCAGCTGAAGGTGCCGCCGTGTTGTAGCGTGGTGAGCGGGGGGCGTAGTAAGCGGTGACGTCACCTGCCCGTGGAAGACGGACATGTACAAGGGCCAATCCCGACGCATTTCGAGGGAGCCGCCCCTCTTTCTCAATGAGAACCTTATCTTTTCTTAGAACTTGTGCATTGTGCCATTCCCCTAATTCTCATTTGTTGTCCAGAGACCCTCACCAATCTGCCAAACAATGAGCATAAGTGATTGCATACACGCGGTCACATGCCAACTAGACAAGTGTGGCCTCACTCAATACAAGTGTGTGGCCGGACACGTCTAGTTGGAATGTGGTCGAGAGTATAAAAATTGCATACTTGCGATCACATGACAGCCCACTCCCGGCACTGGCACTAGAGAATTCTGACAGTGCACAGTGCGTGCTGTGAGGAGTCACGAGTCTGCAGTCACATAGAGTGAACCCCGAGCCTGGACAACCCTTTTAATAACATTTCTGAATTTCTTCTGAAAATACTTTTTAGGTCACATTCACACATTTAGTATTTAGTCAATATTTTACATCAGTATTTGTGAGCCAAAACCAGGAGTGGAAACACGTCACCACTTCTGCATTTATTACCCACTCCTGGTTTTGGTTTACAATTTTACAATTACTGATGTAAACTACTGACCAAGTACTGAACATGTGAGCGTGACCTAATAATTATCCTACAGTAGATGTTATGCGGATCAGTACAGTCAAATGGACATCCTTGGACCATGTTCAGCACCTACTCTATACTCGCAAATGCAACATCTCCCGCTTTCATTGACATGGATGATATTCCATCTCTCGCACAGGCCGCACAGGGAACACGACCTGAGCAAGTACGGGAGATGAACAGGTTGTGTCCATAACTTGTGAGACGTCTTCCACTTCTTTCAAGGAAGGGGAAGTATCGATTGCCAAGTGCTCTCGTGTTCTTTATGAGAACAGCTACCAGACGTGTCTGGTGGTGGCTTATTTCTTAGAAAACAAAAGGATCTGCAGAGCAAAATCGGACATGCTGGATCCATTTTTTGGGGGCTCCCATACACATTAGACTGTTGGCCGAACCCCTCAACACCCAGTAACACTACTAACCACTAAACAAGAAGAAAATGGTGTATGGTGAAGGAAAACCAGAGCTCCATACACCATTTAGTGGCCGTTTTTCGGGTTTTACAGCTCGGCACTGTGCATCAGTAATCTATAGTGCACAGCTATATTTTACAGCATGTAGTAGTGTCCGACGATAGCAAAGTCGTTTTGTTGGAAGCAGCCTGAGGAGACAGGAAAGCAATCATTACTATTGTGCTAAATGTGAGACACTGTGTTTTCTTTATTTTGGCAATATTGGGCCTATAAAAGTCCTGACCTGCAATAATATACGTATAATTAACTGATAATTCCAACCAAAACATTCCTCTAACCGTTGCTAAGTTTTCAAGGTCCCCTGACGCGAGGTCCAACAGGACACAGGAGCAGAGAAAGTGACTAACGTTCAGTTATTACGACTACACCCAATACAGAGTAGACCATTTACAATGACAAATATAATTATGTGAATTTACCCGTATAGTCACCAAATGTAAAATTTTACATATCTGTATTTCTCCAGAATTCACATAAAGTTTTTTGCTTTTTTTTTTTCAGTTTATTTTTCCCCAAGCCTTGGAAACTATTAACAAGTTGCTTCTGATGTTGATGCTCCAAGTTACAATGGTTTTCTCATAATTCTCAGGATAGATGATATTTATTAAGATTATTATTAGTGATGAGCGAATATACGCGTTACTCGAGATTTCACGAGCACGCTCGGGGGTCCTCCGAGTATTTTTTTAGTGCTCGGAGATTTAGTTTTTCTTGCCGCAGCTGAATGATTTACATATTTTGTACCTTGTAGATTGTGAGCCTTCGCAGGCAGGGTCCTCACTCCACCTGTACCAGTTATGACTTGTATTGTTTAAGATTATTGTACTTGTTTTTTATTATGTGTACCCCTCCTCACATGTAAAGCGCCATGGAATAAATGGCGCTATAATAATAAATAATAATAACAATAAATAATAATAATCTGTTAGCCAGCATAAGTACATGTGGGGGTTGCCTGGTTGCTAGGGAGTCCCCACATGTACTTATGCTGGCTAACAGATGTAAATCATTCAGCTGCGGCAAGAAAAACTAAATCTCCCGAGCACTAAAAAATACTCGAAGGACCCCCGATCATGCTCGATAAATCTCGAGTAACGAGTATATTCGCTTATCACTAATTATTATCGTTGGGGGTCTGACCACTAATCACGACAATGTGTCCCCATTGTGAATGGAGATGTAGTGCGCATGTGTACGAATGCACTCAGGGTCTCATGGCAACGGTAGTGGACGTGCATGACCACCTCTCCACTAGAGAGCAGATGGAGCACAGGACTGGTCACACATGCTCCGAGGGAACTTTGGACTCCCCATTCCATGATTGACGGAGGTCCTAGAAGTCATCCACAGGCAACCATACATTTGGCATTTAACGCCCCCTTATACATCATATAAAAGTTGTCCGAACCTGCCAATTTCAGCATCTAACATATGTGGGGGTCTCCTAATTTTCCTCCGACAGATGATGTTGGGGAGTGGTGGGGATTCGGTCTGTTGAATTTCAAAGTCAGACTGTTTTTCCAGCAGGGAGATAAATGGCTGCCTCTCACAAAGAAAAACACAAGGGTGCTCAGGAAAGCATTCTGGTGAAGGTGGGTGTCAATAGAGATAGCTGCCATTCAGCCACCATGTGTATGGCCAGCACTGCTCTGTGGAGGGGTGATAGATGATGTTTGTGGGATAAAAAGGTATATTTTTCTGAATGGGCTAAATTGTTGAACAAGTTTGGATGACATGCGTCAAAAATTGCAAATTTCCTGTTTTTTTCCCATGTGGCTTGTACATGTCAAATGCATTAAAACCATGTGATACCACACTACTGATATCAGATGTAAGGCTGCTGACATCCCGTTCCAGTCACCTCACCGCTGCAGCCAATCACGGGACTCAGTGGTCAGGTGGCTTATGAACTTGATGTCAACACAAAGGTTCTTCCTGGTGAGTATTGCTTTATTTTATGATATGCAAACAAATTATAATTTACATTGGACAGCCATTTCAAGATTGGAGTAAAAGTTACACTATATCGTTACTTGGTGTATCGGTCTGCATAATATTTCGCTTAGCATAGAGGCCTCCATACACATTAGATAAAAGTTGGCCAAACCAGCCAATTTCAAAGACTAGGGACCCAGTATATTATTGCATTTGTACTTTTTTTTTAATCTAATTTTTGGTGTTTTTTACCTCTTTTTTTTAATTGCACCTTTTTCTTTTAATGTGCACCTTTTTTAAAAATCTTTTTTTTATGTGCGCTCATGTTTTTTTTTTTATGTTCGGCACTGTGGAATGGATTTTGGGGAATCCCGATGTATTTAGACTGATTCTTCAATTGTAACTTTTTAAAGTGTCATAAACTTTTTGCAGAATTGTCCCCCAGTTTCCCCCTGGAGTGATTTTATGTATGGCTGAAATTTATGTGCAAATTTTGTGTCATTTTCACGGAACAAAAAATAGCAAGAAAGTTTAAAGGCAAAAATAAAGAGCATTTTTAATTTTGAACTAAATTCGCGAACTCATGAATTCATGAACTGCATGCTCCATTTAGAATTTGGCTCAACAATCATCAATGAATATCACAAGGCAAGAAAAGAAAAGTGACTGAACTGGGCCTAAAATCTTTCGAAAACAAAGGACTATCTTGCAAAATTTTTTCACACAACCAATTTCTTTTTAGTCTATAACAGTCATTGTTGCATTTCACCAGATCTATTATCATGTTGATGGAAATCATCCCTTTTGAACATCTTTGGAGTAATATGTATCAGGGAATCTGTCAAGAGGATTTATCCCTCCAAAATAGTTTATATGCACATGTAACTCTTAGAAAAACAACAAGTCCAGCAGGACCTTTACATGGCCAGTCCGTTCCTCCATTACTAAGAAATCAGCATTTATATTGATATATAAATGAGGCTGAAGTACTATTTGTAGACCTGAAACCCCTGTCATTCCAGCTCTATTCCCCGCCTACTGCTTGACTGTCAGTTAAGCAAGAAGAGGTGGGAAATAGAGCTGGAGTGACTGGAAGCTTCAGGTCTACAATAGGTTTTCAGCCTTATTTGCATACATTTGCCATGTAAAGTTATTTCTGGACAAGTCATTGAAAGAGCTACATATAAATGTTTAGGGAGTGAAATTCTGCTGACAGATTTCCTTTAAGGCTTTTTCTCTGTTGCCTGCATAAACATGTACACCGTCGCCAGTTTTAGCAGTGGATTATATCTCTGGGCATTCAAGAGTTGGACAAGTTAAAATCACGAATGCCTGATCACCCTATATCCCAATATTTCCTATTGGGTGTTGCAGAGTGGTTGCTGTACACATTTATTCAGCAGATTTAGATGACTTTAATTTAATTTGTATCTCAAGTTTACCTTTCCACATTAAATCTTGCAATATTGCAGTTTCTCTCTGCCCTAACAAGAGACAAAATAAGCTGACTCCTCTTGTTTTTAATAATTCAATTGTCAGCTTTGCTGTATAGGTAGGGGACCGATGAGCAGAGTCATGTCATCGCTAGATGCCATACAAGTTAATGACAGCTGTATTGTACTAGTAGCCTAAATAAGGCAGGATAGTAGCACTGTGACTCCTTGGTCTTTGGGAGAGAGACTGTATGTTATCACTTCCTAAAGACAGTCATAATGTATTTACCGTATTTGTTTTTTTACCATAATTTTATTTTTACAGAGTTAAGGAAATGAATGATTGCTGTGGGCTTCAAAGAAATGTTTACACAGTTTTCATAAACATAGATGTGCCCGAATTCTCTTCTACTGACTTCACATCTAATGAACTGAAACGCATGAAGCCTTTAAAGGGAACCTATCACCAGGTTTGGCCGATATGAGATAAGACCACCACCTTTCAGGCCTGATATACAGCATTCTATAATGCTGTATATCTGACAGCAACCCAACCTAAAAGATAAGAAAAAGAGCTTTTATTTTACTCACCTGCGGGGCAGTCCGGTCCGTAGGTTGTCGCTGTCTTGGTCAGGCGCCTCCCTTCTTCTTGCGATGCTGTCAGGGCCGGTTTTAGGCAAAGTTGGGCCCTAGACAAAAGTTTAAAATGGGGCCCCAAACGCTGACATATTACACATTACACAGAAACATTTTGGTTGCATTTACATGCGTTGAGTTTGTGCCGCTAAACAAGTGTGATCAACAATACTAAAGTCGTTCGACCCTTGTTTCTCGGCCTCTTTCTACCAGCTGAGGAATAATGATGGGACAGAACAATCACTAACAGATCAATCTTTCCCCATACAATATAACGTTATCAGCAGCATATCTGCAGTTTTCACCGGCAATGTGCTGCTGGGAACAATTATTTTTGTTTCTGCGTAAACAAGCCAATCACTCGATTAATAGACAGCATTTTTCTTGTTTAGTATAAAACACCCTATAGTCTTCCACATAGTATAATGCACCCCCCATAGTCCTCAATGTAGTATAATTCACTTTACAGTATAAGTTCTGCATAGTTCTTCATATAGTGAATGCAGCCCCCATATAGTACATATAGTATAATGCACTGCCCATAGTCCAATAGAGTATAATGCAGCCCCCCACAGAGCATAATGCAGCCATCCCAATGAGCATAATGCAACCACCCCACAGAATATAATATAGTCCCCTCAGAGTGTAATGCAGCCCCCATAGAATATAATGTAGCCCTCCCATAGAGTATAATTCAGTCCCCATGTATAGTATTATGCAGCCCCCCATAGAATATAATGTAGCACCCTCATAGAATATAATGCATCCCACACCATAGAATATAATGTAGCCCCCCATAGAATATAATGTAACCCCCTCCTAGAGTGAGACAGCCCCCTTCATAGAATATAATGCAGCCCCCTCTTAGAATATAATGCAGTTCCCCATAAAATATAATGGTACCCCCACATAGAGTTTGAGACAGTCCCCTTCATTGAATATAATGTAACCCCCTCATAGAGTATGAGACCGCCCTCTTCATAGAATATAATGTAGCCCCCTCATAGAATATAATGCAGCCCCCCATAGAACATAATGTAACCCCTTCATAGAGTATGAGACAGCCCCCTTCATAGAATATAACGTAGCGCCCTCATAGAGTATGATGCAGCCCCCCTCATAATATATAATACTGCCCCCCATAGAATATAATGTAGCCCCCCAGAATATAATACAGCCCCAAAGTCCAGTACTCACTGATGTATTTAAAAAAAAAAAAACACAATACTCGCCTTTCCTCATTGTTCCCCGCGCTGTTCCAGGCTCTGCTCCGGTCTCAGCAGCTGCACTGCCCAGAACACAGCAGGTGCACGATGAATTGATGTCATCACACACCCCCAGTGTCAGAGGCAGAGGGGAATGATGGGGGAAGAAGTGTCATCTGACGCTTTCTCGTCCATCATTGCTGTCAACTGTATCGGCGTCTATGATGCGCTGGGAGGCGCTGGCCCCCCTGACTCACGGCCCCATAGCGACCGCGTGGTGTGCCGCTATTAATTGCACAACACTGGCTGGGGCCCCTAAGGGAGCGGGGTCCTAGGCAGCTGCCTAATCTGCCTGCGGTTAACGCCGGCCCTGGATACTGTCCTCCATCTTGCTTCGTGTGGATGATGTGTCCTATGTAATCCGCACAGCGCTCCAGTGCAGACGTACTTTCTGCAGGCGCTGGGAAAGGTCAATTATCAGAGTATTTCACAAATCAGGGTATAAGTTTGGAAAAACAAACAGTATTACATACAGTATTTATTAAAATTCATTATTGCTATTTCACATGTATTATCTACAGTTCATGGATCTGCGATAACAATTTCTATGGGAATACATGAGCCTGGTGAATATCTCCCTTTCTGGAGTGCCTTACAGAAAGTGATTGCTGGCACCCAGTCACCGGAGTCCTATTGCCAAGGTCAATTGATGTTCATCTCTTTTGGCCACTTGTACGATTCTTCTGGCTCCTGGAGCTGATTGCCCGGCTCCTCCTTTCTACATGATCTCATCCACCCCTGTAGGATTATACACAGGATATGCAACCATGGGTCATGTGTGAGCTTATGAGTTAATTTGATATTTCATATTACTTGAATGCATATTGGTTCACAAATGGAATACACAGTGGAAAAAAAATAAAAAATGCAAAGGTGCTCACATTTTATCCTGCTACTACAAAAAAACGAGAAGCCCTCGCCTCCCCAAAATCGGAGGTGGAATGCAATGTATACAGACTCATGTACCCCATAGCCAAAGTTGACTTGTGAGAATAGCTTCGAAATAAAGTGTCGGTTGAAACACAGAACATATAAAGTTTTAGGTATGTAGAGATACAGTAGGGAACCATAGAGGTCTATGGTCAACATAGGAAAAGCTAAAGCAGTTGCCTGGCGCTACTCACGTCCTCCGCATTGGTGGAGCTCCGTCTACCCAACTTTTTTGAGAAAAAGCGCAGAAACTTTGCACTAATCCTGGTTTATTGCAGGTACATAATAAGGGTATGTTTACACTGCATGATTATCAGGGACAAATGTTCCCAATTATCCTTCAGTGTAAACAGGTTCCCAATAAATGTGCAAAACTCTCATTTGACAAGTGAAATGTTTCTCCCCGTAAAATAACGTTATGGCTTCTGAAAGAAGAGAAGGAAA